>NC_138206.1:113698284-113930784 GCF_964194415.1 Vipera berus
TCTCTCTCTCTCTCTGTGTGTCTCGGTGTGAATTGCGCGTCTGCGTCTCTTTCCCCCTGCCTGCCCCTCGACTCAATCTTGTAACTAGTTAATTTCATTCTCAGTGCGCACTCGGCGCTAGTGGCGGTATATTGGTGCATTCATGAAGCGGGAATTACTCTCTCGCACACATAACACAAGCAAGGGATGGAAGCAGGTGGCAGTGTTTCTCTTTTGCAAGTGTGCGTGTGCGTGTGTGCCTGTGTGTGTGTATGTGTGTGTGTGTGTGGATCTGATACCGTTTTAAATGTACGCTTCTTTACGAAATGTTGTTCTGATTGTGTTGTCGGCAGGGATTGTCGTCGGGAAGTCGATGCTTGGATGTGATGCAGCCGGCCAGCTTCCTTTGGCAAAGAAGTCAGCCCTCCTTTGTGGACGTCTTGGAACCCTAAAAGTAGGATCTATAAATAGATTATCATGGACCTGAGGGATTTTTACCTGTTGGCTGCTCTGATCGCCTGCTTGCGGCTGGATTCTGCTGTCGCTCAAGAACTTATTTACACCATCCGGGAGGAACTGCCTGAAAACGTCCCCATTGGGAACATACCAAAGGATCTGAACATTTCTCACATTAATGCTGCCACAGGAACCAGCTCAAGTCTGGTCTACAGGCTGGTCTCCAAAGCAGGAGATGCCCCTTTGGTGAAAGTCTCCAGCACCACGGGGGAGATCTTCACCACCTCCAACCGGATTGATCGGGAGAGACTCTGCGCAGGGGCCGCTTACGCGGAAGAGAATGAGTGCTTCTTCGAGCTGGAGGTGGTGATCCTCCCCAACGACTTTTTCAGGCTGATCAAGATCAAGATCATTGTGAAGGACACCAACGACAATGCCCCTATGTTCCCATCGCCTGTCATCAACATCTCCATCCCTGAAAACACGCTGATCAACAGCCGCTTCCCCATCCCCTCGGCCACTGATCCAGACACCGGTTTCAACGGAGTCCAGCATTACGAACTCCTCAACGGGCAAAGTGTCTTTGGCTTGGATATTGTGGAGACTCCGGAAGGAGAAAAGTGGCCTCAACTGATCGTCCAACAAAACCTGGACCGGGAGCAGAAAGACACTTATGTGATGAAAATCAAGGTGGAGGATGGAGGAACACCCCAGAAATCCAGCACAGCCATCCTTCAGGTCACCGTAAGTGATGTCAATGACAACAGGCCAGTTTTTAAAGAGAGCCAGGTGGAAGTCCACATACCTGAGAATGCCCCGGTAGGGACCTCTGTCCTCCAGCTCCATGCCACAGATGCAGATGTGGGAAGCAATGCAGAAATCAGATATATTTTCGGGGCCCAGGTTGCTCCGGCAACAAAACGACTCTTTGCTTTAAACAACACCACTGGGCTAATCACAGTTCAGAGGGCCTTAGATCGAGAGGAGACTGCCATCCACAAGGTGACAGTTCTAGCCAGCGATGGTAGCTCAACTCCTGCCCGGGCCACGGTTACCATCAACGTAACTGATGTTAACGATAACCCCCCTAATATAGACCTCAGGTACATCATAAGCCCCATCAATGGCACAGTGTACTTATCTGAGAAAGACCCCGTCAACACCAAGATTGCCCTGATTACCGTCTCAGATAAGGACACCGATGTGAATGGCAAAGTCATCTGTTTCATTGAAAGAGAGGTGCCATTTCACTTGAAAGCCGTTTATGATAACCAGTACTTGTTAGAGACCTCTTCCTTGCTGGACTACGAGGGCACCAAAGAATTCAGCTTTAAAATTGTGGCCTCTGACTCGGGCAAACCCAGTTTAAACCAGACAGCCCTAGTCAGAGTCAAATTGGAGGACGAAAACGACAACCCTCCCATCTTTAGCCAGCCTGTTATTGAGCTCTCAGTGTCTGAAAATAACCGGCGAGGACTGTATTTAACCACGATTAGCGCCACTGACGAGGACAGTGGTAAGAACGCAGACATTGTGTACCAGCTTGGTCCCAATGCCTCCTTTTTCGATCTGGATCGTAAGACAGGGGTTTTGACCGCTTCCCGGGTGTTTGACCGAGAAGAACAGGAGAGGTTTATTTTCACCGTCACGGCCAGAGACAATGGGACTCCTCCCTTGCAGAGCCAAGCGGCTGTGATCGTTACGGTGCTAGATGAGAATGACAACAGTCCCAAATTCACCCATAACCATTTTCAGTTTTTTGTGTCCGAGAACCTACCAAAGTACAGTACTGTGGGAGTGATCACAGTGACGGATGCAGACGCGGGTGAGAATAAAGCTGTGACGCTCTCCATCTTGAACGACAATGAGAACTTTGTTCTGGATCCTTATTCTGGAGTTATAAAGTCTAATGTGTCTTTTGATCGCGAGCAACAAAGTTCCTACACCTTTGATGTCAAGGCTATTGATGGAGGGCAGCCACCCTGTTCTTCTACTGCTAAGGTCACCATCAATGTGATGGATGTTAATGACAACAGCCCGGTGGTCATCTATCCCCCTTCCAATACATCTTTTAAGCTGGTTCCTCTCTCAGCTATCCCAGGGTCTGTGGTAGCAGAAGTGTTTGCTGTTGACATCGACACAGGAATGAATGCTGAACTGAAATACACAATAGTCAGTGGAAACAACAAAGGCTTGTTCCGTATTGATCCTGTGACGGGTAACATCACCCTGGAAGAGAAACCCATTCCAACTGATGTGGGCTTACATCGGTTGGTGGTCAACATTAGTGACCTGGGCTATCCCAAATCCTTGCACACCCTTGTCCTTGTGTTTCTGTACGTCAATGACACTGCGGGAAATGCCTCTTATATTTATGACCTGATCCGGAGGACTATGGAGACCCCTTTGGATAGGAACATTGGGGACAGCAGCCAGCCCTACCAAAACGAGGACTACCTTACCATCATGATCGCCATCGTGGCCGGGGCCATGGTAGTCATCGTGGTCATCTTTGTCACCGTGCTGGTCCGCTGCCGCCACGCCTCCAGGTTCAAAGCTGCCCAGAGGAGCAAGCAAGGGGCCGAGTGGATGTCCCCCAACCAGGAGAACAAGCAGAACAAGAAGAAGAAGCGGAAGAAAAGAAAATCTCCTAAAAGTTCCCTGTTGAATTTTGTGACCATTGAGGAGTCCAAACCCGAGGATGCTGTTCACGAACCTATCAATGGGACCATTAGCCTTCCAGCTGAGCTGGAGGAGCAGAGTATAGGAAGATTTGACTGGGGCACTGCACCACCCACCACCTTTAAGCCTAACAGCCCTGATCTCGCCAAGCATTACAAATCTGCCCCTCCACAGTCTGCTTTCCACCTTAAGCCGGACACTCCCGTCTCGGTGAAAAAGCATCACGTGATTCAGGAGCTCCCCTTGGACAACACCTTTGTTGGAGGGTGTGACACTCTTTCCAAACGCTCTTCCACTAGTTCAGACCACTTCAGTGCCTCAGAGTGCAGTTCGCAAGGAGGCTTCAAGACAAAAGGCCCCTTACACACCAGACAGGTAAACGAGCACTTTTACTGGTCTATAAGTACTGCATACAAGTGCCCACTCAACCAGTATTAAAGTGCCAGGAGGAATTCTTGGCTTTGGGGAATATAACGTTAGCTTAGGGTTTTTTTTTGCTAAGGAGAGAAAGAAAGGGGTGACGAGGTTTCTCACCTCCCAGGACTATGCATTTTGTATAAATGAAAACCGTGGTCCCAAAGCGATAACGTCACCAACTTTTTTTTTGCTTTTTCTTTTAGGACAAGTGGCACACACACATACACTCATTCACACTCATCCACCAACAGAGATGCACACATGTACACAGGCTAGTGCTTAGAAGCGATGGTATCATGTTTTTTGTGTTGTTTTTTTGTGTGTGTGTGACAAAAACATATCAGGATAGAGCTTTACTCAAGATGAAGAGTGGTGCTTGGTCTGCCAGATTCAGACCAAGTCTGTGAGGGGGGGGGGGAGAAAGAAAAATATTAGATGGACCAAAATGTTTCAGGGCTAAATATATTAATTTCCAATTGAAGAAAAGTTGTATTTCCACAGGAGGCTGGTTTGACGGTCTCTTCCCACCCCGTTTATTTCCCGCTGATCTGGAACATTTGTTACGTTACCGTTTTCAGGAGCTGATTTTGTCTTCACCAAGGCTCAAAGGTTATGTTGCCCTGTGTTGGCTGGGTAGGAGACAATGAACTGCAATGGTTTCAGTTGTGTCGAGGTAAAACTACGTGTCTGTTAAGGAAGAAAAAAGTTGCATTTTATTTGTGTCTGCTTTTTTTTTTTGTTTATCCTCCTGTTTTAAATGGCCAAAGTACACCTTTGAGAGGAACTCATTTGTTTATAACTAATGGAAATAAATAAAAAAGAAAGAAAGAAAACTCACCATGAATTATGCAGGGGAAAAAAATAATCACCCCATTGCAAATGCATTCTCTTATTAGCCCATAAGGGAGTTTTCATGAGTCATTTTAAAGCTATGAAATCTGCCATTAAAAAAAAAAAAGGTCAAGGAACCTCATATTTCCTCCAAATCCAGTATTAGGGATTGGGGGGATATTATTCCTACAATGATGATCTAGGTAAAATCATTCCTGGCTAATAAAGATTGAAATGCAGCGCTGTCTTAATTCATTTAATTGGTGCTTGTCTTTCGCCACAAAATTAGAATGCAAGAATGCTCCTCTAGATGGCGCTATGGGACTGCATTGGCTGAGCTGGCTGGCTGCCAATTGTGCAGTAGTTTTTTTAAAAAAAAATGGGGTGGGGGGTGGGGAAGGGATGGTTTAGGCTGGTACAGAAACCCGAAGAAATCCTTTATTTAGTCACGCTGAAGGAAGCAGGATTTTAAACTGGCATGCTTTCTAGGGGCCCAGAGTACTTAAGTTTCATTGCATCACTTGATGAAAAGTTTAGCTGCCCAACCCATCTCATGGTTGACTCCTTGTTTCCTTAAGTGATGATGCAGGTCTGGTCTGGCTGATGGGTCCACGGAGCAAGGCAAGCTCCATTAGAGGAGGTTTTGGTGGCCCCTGGGATGGAAAGTGTCCATTTTCTAGCTGGAGTCATTTCCCAAGTTGTACACTAGCGTTTTCAAAATCACTTCTGGAATTTTGGACCAGTCTCTGCTACATTTTTTTTTAGCCCCTACAGAGGCGTGTTGTGGAAGAATCTACTCTGAGAAATACTTGGTGGGCTCCTTAAAAAGGATTTGAGATGAAATTCCACACTCTCCTCCCTACCAGGGAGTTGATAACAGTGTTATCAAAGTAAGGGCATAAATTGTGTGCCTAGGCAACTTTTAACACAGGGCTGAAATGACGAGGAAGGGCATCTGGCAACATCTGTGTAACTTGAGCCTGGAGCATCACTGCTTCCTCACTCTTGATTCCTTCTATGTTTGTTATCAATTGCCCACAAATTGTTTGGGCCCACATTTGGGTTGTCTGCTCCTGTTACAGGATTGGGTTTTATTTTTTTATTTTTTTTATTTTTCCCAGAAGTCCAAAGGGGCTTAAAATCACAAGTCCGTAGCAACTTCCTTGGAAGAGCATGTACATATCAACACTCAAGAGGCTTTTCACCTCAAGAGGGTCAGACGTTCAGAAACAAGGCTAGAATTTTTTTAGCACATACTGTATTTTTAAGAAGTGTTTGATGTGTTGGAAGTCCACCAGAGAAGTGGATAGGACTCAAACGATCCCCCTCCTCCCAACTCTCAATTGGATAGCAAGCTTTGTCATAATTAGTACAGAATTGTTGCATGTTCCTGTTTCCAAATAAAGTTGGACCCATAAGAATCCTGTATATTTTTCTCCAGTTGCAGCAAGACAGATCATTCTCGTGCTAAGTAAATGGAAAGACAGCTCCTAGTTTTGCAAGATTCAAAAAGTCAAATCTATTCAATTGCTCAAGAGCTGCTAATAATGGATTTTGCTTCCTGTTTCAAGGCTTGGTTTGAAAAGAGACATCTGAAGTTTTCGGGTTGGCAAAGATGATGTGTCTTGCTGACACCAGTGATGTCAGACAGTGTGGGAGAGACTGATTCATTGTTATGCTTTTTAGTCCTGCACATGTTAAAAGACATTTGCCATTAAATAAACACTCATTCCTGGAACTATGTTCTATTGACACCAACAGAACTTATTTGCAAGTAAATGTACTTAGCACCAAGGTGTAAAAATAGTGACTTTAAAAAAAAAAGTTCTGGTGAGAAAGCTGACTTGAGGATAAAATCAGAAAATAGAGTAACCACACATTCTGTTTTCTGTCCTAAGGAAGTGATCTGGCATTGTACCTATTTAGAGCAACGGGGCTTCTGCAGGAGAACATTCATGGAATACACCCAGCCCAGTAAATAAAAAATAGTTAAGGGTTACTGATAATTTGGAGGATGGTGATGGATAATTGGGAATTGTTGTGGAGAATTATTCTATTTTAGTCATTCCTTTGCTAAATCGGGCAGCTGCATGAGTGGCGTAACTAAGGAGAAGGCAACAGTACTTGTACACTGTTAATATCACATGAAATCTTTAGGTTGCTTGTTTCTTTTTTAATAATTGAGCTACCCCCAAATCAGTAGGTTAGATTTCATAACAGTTCGTGTTTTTTTTAAAAAAGAAAAGATCAAAAACTCTGTATAGTTTAGCAGACAATTTTATTCAACTTCTTTAAGCCTGTTCACACAGTACGCTGTGGGATGTTTAGTACTGTTAAGAACTTTTTTTTTCTTAAAAAAAAAAAAAAAACTCGCAATCCTTTGAGCAAACAGCACAGATTCTTCTCCTGTGGCTCTTTGTTGGTCATGCATCAAATTGTTTTTTTTTTTTTTATGTTAAAAGATGCTTAAACAAAAATCAAGAATCTAAGATGACATGAACTGAAAGAATTAGGGACCGAAGATAAATTATGTAATATTTCACTAAGGGTGTTCTTTATATGCATACTGTAGTCACTGGTATAATATCTTGGATTCTGTTGCAATAGGCTAGCAAAGCAATGCCATACAAAGATGCCCAAATATAGATAACTCATAATTAAGAAAGTTGCATTTCAGTGTATGAAATAGGATAGCCTAAACACTAATCCCGAAAACATTTCTAAATGCTGCAGATTGGGTAGCTGTGTCAATTCCATAGTACATGCCAAAATGGAAATTGCAAATGATTCTTTTGGCAGGCGTGAGAAGACAGATGCTTTGAGTAAAATAGGAGCTGAAGGACAGCGTGATTTTCTTAGATAGCACAAATTCTATCAGACTCCTTATTTTATTTCATTTTTTTTTAAAGAAAAGAATGGCCTAGTTCAGACAAAATGAGGAAACATAGCTTAATATTCTGGGCAGCGTTCATCTTTGTTTTCCAATGTGACCGCAAGGAGGTGAATGGAATCATTTACGTGTTTTTGTCTGAATTAGGAAATGTGGGTAGATTTTAAACAGCGTACATAAGCAATTTTGGATTGCCAATTGCATTACATTGGAGCCAGCCGCACTCAAATTCATATATATATATGATAGGGACAGGGTGGCTCAGTGGGTTAAGACACTGAGCTTGTTGATCAGATGGTTGGCAGTTTGGCGGGTCGAATCCTGAGTGCCGCGTAACAGAGTGAGCGCCTGTTACTCGTCCCAGCTTCTGCCAACCTAGCAGTTTAAAAGCACGTAAACATGCAAGTAGAAAAATAGGGACCACTACGGTGGGAAGGTAACAGCGTTCTGTGCGCCTTTGGCGTCTACTCATGCCGGCCACATGACCATGGAGACATCCTCGGACAAGCGCTGGCTCTTCGGCTTTGAAACGGAGATGAGCACCAGCCCCTAGAGTCGGAAACGACTAGCACATGTGTGCGGGGGAACCTTTACCTTTTTATATGATAGGTTTGACATGGACGTTGGATACCAGATGCTGCATTGTTCTGATGGATAATTGACTACACCAGAAAAAGTACCATATATTGAATCTGGTTGAGCATTAAGCTATTTCTACTTGCCAGCGTGTAGGACAGCATCTTTCCCTTGAGAGAAAGTCTGTAAGGGAAACATTAAGGCAGAGTGGAAGGATTGCTCAGCTTCTGCGAACAGCACGAAATACCTTTTATGGTTTGATTGCTGTTGCCAAGAAAGAAAAAAAAAGCTAGGCTGGATTAGATCTGACTCACAGAAAAAAAAGCTTTCTAAAATCTTGCAAGATAGGAAATAAAGATGAGCCATTTTTAGAACTAGGGCCTGCTGTGTTTAGTGTTTGTGCAAGAACTAACCATGGTCAGATCTCATCCATTCAAAAGCAAAAAAACAAAAAAAAACACAACAAAACGGTTTGAATTTTCTTCCATTTTCTATCTAGATGATGTGGTCAGTGCTCGGGAATAATAGGCAGCTGTGGCATAGTAACATCAGTACACTCTTCTCTAATCTAGAGACTTGAAGGATTTTGATTTACTTGAACTCGTTGGCTGGAATTTCTGGGGGAGAGGGGCTACAAGACTTCCTTCAGTTTTCAGTCTATATTTTTTTTCCCAACAAAAAGCCGCAATTCTTATGAACTGTATTAATTCATGGTCATGTGGCCGGTGCTCATCTCCGTTTCAAAGCCGAAGAGCCAGCGCTTGTCCGAGGATGTCTCCGTGGTCATGTGGCCGGCATGACTAGATGCCAAAGGCGCATCGAACGCTGTTACCTTCCCACCGTAGTGGTTCCTATTTTTCTACTTGCATTTTTACATGCTTTCGAACTGCTAGGTTGGCAGAAGCTGGGACGAGTAACAGGCGCTCACTCTGCTATGTGGCACTCGGGATTCGACCCGCCAAACTGCCGATCTTCTGATTGACAAGCTCAGCGTCCTAACCCACTGAGCCACCACGTCCATATATATATATATATACATATACATATACATATACATATACATATACATATACATATACATATACATATACATATACATATACATATACATATACATATACATATATATATATATATATATATATATATATATATATTATATACACACACACATATATATATACACACACACACATATATATATATATGTGTGTGTGTGTGTGTGTGTATACACGCTTGGTTCCCTTGAGTGTTTTATGAAATTGCAGCAAGAAAGCTGTGTTGTGGTTAACTGCACTAAGAAGGAGCAGCCTCTCTCAGGTGGCTTGTTGTCTATGATTTATTAGTTGCATTTATGATAACAGCTGATAAAAAGGGACACTACCAAAGCTGTTAAACCTCCCATAAAAGTAGTTTTCTTGGCTGCAGGAACTGTTGTGGGAAGCTGTGGTATAAAGAAGCCAAACAGGAACAGGGCAATGTGCTCATTGAAATCTTTGGATTTGGATTTTTGCCCATTGAGGAAGATCGGGGTGCAGTGAAGACAATTCCCACAGAACATAAAATGACAAGATGCTGATATCCTCAGCACCGATACTTTAGCAATAAGAATGTGGAAATGTGGTGCAAATACAGTGCATCTTTTGCTACCTTATATAAGAAATGGGGAAAAAAAATATTGGGAGCTTTTTGTTCAACTGTCTAAAGATATTCATCTTGGAAAGGAAGCCGAGCATGGAAAACTTCAGCTGAAAAGATCTTTCGGTATGTGTGGAAGTGAAAAGCCTGGGAAAATAGGGGTCTCTAGCCTAGAAATCAGAATATAACCTTAAGCAATAATACAATTCTCAAGAACCGCACTAAGCTAAAAAAATAAGGCTTTCTCTTCCTTTTATGTACACAGCATCCCCAGTCAGTTGAAGCTCCTGAGATGCATTTTTTTTCTCCCTCTTTCTTTCATGAATTAGACTTGGTGGTGTGCTTGTGTGCATACATGCAAGTATGGGTGCATAATATGAATGTATACATGACTCATTAAGCTTTGTTTTCCCACGGACACACATGTAACTTTCTTGAACTGTATCACACATAGACCCAGGAAAAATATTTTCATTTTTTTGACCCTGCAAAATCGTATCAGCCACATTTTATTGACAGCCATTTTATTGCAGCTAGCAGCTCCACAGTAAGCTGTTTATTGCTGTTTCCTAACTCAGTTGACAGCAATTGGGGAATTAATTTCCTTCCCCACCCCAGCGTGCCTTCTTGGGTATAAACAACAGATGTTTAAGATATGAAAACAGTGACCCATTTACATCTGGCAACTTTTTTAAGCACATCATTTCAAGCCACCTAAAATTAAGCCCTGTTTTTTTTTTCCCCTGGGGGAGGGTCTGGAAATATTAAAAAAAAATAAAAAAGGAGGATGCAAAGACTGCATGGAATGGATCTGTCCTATTTGGTGATTTAAACGAACAAATAAAACAAGCATTTTATGTTGTTGTGAATGATATTCCTATTGTGAGCTTCTTGAGATCAGGGACTTGTTTTTTTGTTTTGTTTTTTTTTTTTAAATGCAAAACCCTTCAAAGCATCATTTACAGAAATGGTACTGTTTAATTAATGATAATATATTAATACACAGAGATGGACTTAAGTTTCTTCCATCTGGGAGTAATTGGCAGTGATTCCTACATAATCCATGGATTATGCCTTTTCACATTCCATGTCTTATGTGTCCAGTTCTCTGTAGGCTGGGGGGAAAATGCAAATTCTGTCAGAGTGCTCCCTTATACTGTAGTAATCTATTCGAAGCAGATGCTTTTATGTGATAATCATGGATGTCTTTCACAAAAACAGCAATTGCTCTCTTTCTTCATTTCTCCAGCACTGTTTTTCAGTCAGTTAGGAAAAAGGAACTCCAAAAGAGCAATATATAAATACTTCCTCCATTAAAAATATGGCAATGGAAGAACGTATGAAACTATCTTTTGGCATGGATGAAATGTGGCATAAAGCAACTCTTGTCCCTTACTTTAACACAGGGGTCTTCAAACTTGGCCCTTTTATGACTTGTGGACTTCAGCTCCCAGAGTTGAAGTCCACAGGTCATAAAAGGGCCAAGTTTGAAGACCCTGCTTTTATAACACATTTGATCCATCAGCTGACAAGGATCTTTATGCAGAATTATGCACCCCCAAGGGATAGCGCTCTGGATGTTCACTGCTTGACTTTAATTTACAGGTAGTCCTGATCCCTAAATTTATGTGGCAAAGAAAGACAGTTGTTAAAGGAATTTTGCCCCATTTTATGACCTTTCTTGCCCCAGTCCTTAAGGGAATCACTGTCAGTAACACGATAGTTAAGTGGATCTGGCTTCTCCATTGACGTTGCTTGTCAGAAGGTCGTAAAAAGTTGATCGCATGACCCCAGGACAGTGCAACCATCATAAATATGAGTCAGTTGCCAAGTATCCAAAGTTTGTGTCAAGTTTCCGATGGATGAGCTCTTCAAAGAACTCTGATCACGTGGCCATAGCGATGCTGCAATTGTACTGGTGAAAAAAGCCACTTTTTCCAGTGGCATAGTAACCTTCAATGGTCACCCCAAAAGAAGAGGTGCAAATTAAGGATTACCTGTAGCTTCAGTTGTTTTAATTGGCAGTGCATAATCCTTTGGAGTTCTGGTTAAAAACAAGTCTCCTGGAGTCAGAAAGGCTTGCTTCCAAATCATTGCCATTGGATGCTTTGTGGCTAGACTCGAGATTGTGCCTGTTCTAAACAATGGAATCTGTTTCTAAGAAAGCAAACATAGGATGGAGTGGTACGGAAGATTTAGGCACACTGGTAACCTCAACTAGTGGAATCCTGTCATTGTGAATTTGTGTGGAATTTGAGAACAAACATTGCTAGTAAATGAAATATAACACAAGAGAATCCTAACCTAGGTATCCCTTTACATGGATTAGGCACGCATAAGTCCACAAGTCATAAAAGGGCCAAGTTTGAAGACCTTGCTTTTATAACACATTTGAGCCATCAGCTTACAAGGATCTTTATGCAGAATTTTGCACCCCCAAGGGATAGCGCTTTGGGTGTTCACTGCTTGACTGTTATTCACAGGTAGTCCTGATCCCTAAATTTATGTGGCAAAGCAAGACAGTTGTTAAAGGAATTTTGCCCCGTTTAATGACGTTTCTTGCCCCAGTCCTTAAGGGAATCACTCAGTTAGTAACACGGTTGTTAAGTGGATCTGGCTTCTCCATTTTGGAGATGTTTTGGAAACTTCAAAACTTTTGACTGATATTTTGGGTAAAATGATCAGAACCATCACACGTGTCCATTATACAGATCCCATGTGAATGTATAAATATATTTAAGAACCACAATGTTGCAACATGATGGTCCACGAATGTCAACAAGGGACAAAGTTGTTGTTTTTTCCCCCCAATCCATAAATCTCCTGTGGAGGTTTCAAACATTTATTTGCTTATGGATTTCTCTTTTGTGCAGTCTATTATAAAAAGTAGAACCACTGTCTGTCTTAATAAAGGTATGTGCTAAACTGAAAACAAAACCAGATTTTCATGCGGCAAAGAAGTGCAAAATCCTTGAAGGATGGGAAACTGTTTGCATGGACCAGCATTCAAGAAGGACCGAGATGCACAACTCTATTGCAGTGCTCACTGTGGGATACGCTGATGAATTATATGCTGTGTTGGGACAATGCTGTCCTCCTTAGTGCTGTGAATTGATATGCACGGCCTTGATTATTGTTGTGGTGTTCAGCACCAGACAGAATAGGTTGCAATGGCAGCCAATATCTGTAGCTCGGGTGTAGGATGAGGGTCAAGCATTCGTTCTCCGAGCTTGAGCGTTGGTTTCCGAACATTTCATTACCAGGCTAGGTAACATCTTCAGAAGCATCCAGGGGATATCAGTGTGCTTCTGTTTCTAAGGGCTTCAGGCATGGGTGTGTCTTGTGATGAGTCAGGTGCGAGTCATCAGTGAGAGGCTTGTGATGATCTTGTGATGAGGAGGTTGCATGAGGTCAGGGTTATTGGGAGGTGAACTGGTGGGGGGGACTTGCATGGGTTGATTGAGGGTCTGTCTCTGGTTGGCTGTGTGGTTGATTTGGATTCTGGAGGGTTCGTAGGCTGGTGGTAGGTCAACCTACGAACCCGTCAGAATCCAGATCAACCACACAGCCAACCAGAGACAGCACCAACCTTCAACCAAGCCACGCAAACTTGCCTTCCCACAGCAGTTCACCTCCCAGTGACCCTGACCTAATGGAACTTCCCCATCACAGGACCCTCAGTTGACGACTCACATCTGACCCATCATAAGACCCTCACTTGACACACCCTCACCTGAAGCCCTTAGAAACAGAAGAATACGGACATCACCTAATCTCCACTGAAGATGTTACCTAGCCTGGTAATGAAGGACTTGGAAACCGACCCACCAGCTCAGAGAGTGAACCTCCACCCTACTGACTTTGCTTGTCAGAAGTTGGAGTTAACAACTGGCAATCTCACAATCCTGGAACAATGCACCTGTGGTAGGTTGCCAATCAACCCAATAGCTCATGGGTGTCAAACTCCTGGCCCATGGGCCAGAAGCGTCATGCAGAAGCCATGCCCACCCCATTGCCGGCAATGGCAAAACTGTCCTGATACGTTGTGTGATGTCACGTGACGTCGTGAGTTTGACATGTCTGCAATAGCTGTAAGAACTGTTTGTAAGTCACCTTTTTCAGTGGTGTTGTAACTTTGGTTGCTAAAATAGATGGCTGCAAGTTAAGAATGACCTGAACAAGTAAGTAAGTGTCTCTTGTTTTCTTTCAGCTTGAAAGCATGGAATGGTTTTAGGGACACCCTGGAAAATGCAACTGTAGGTACAGGAGTGGATAAATATTTTGAGGTCACCAAAGATGACCGACAGCCCATTTAGAATAGTGCAGATAGTCCTCGATTTACAACAGCCTGTTTGGTGACCGAAGTTACAATGGCACAGGGGAAAATTGACTTATGACCATTTTCCCACAGTTGTGACGCTTGCAGTACCCCACATGGTCACACAATCAACATTCAGACACTTGGCAACTGATTCATATTTATGACTGTTGCTGTGTCACCTTTTGCAACAGTCTGACCAGCTAAATCAGTGGAGGAAAGCCAGATTCATTTAACATCTGGGTTAGTAACTTCACCACTGCAGTGATTCTTTTAACAACAGTGGCGAGAAAAGTTGTAAAGTGGGGCAAAAGTCATTTAACATAAATTTTGGGCTCCGTTGCTGTTGTAAGTTGAGGGCTACTTGTAATTAAGACCCCAGGCTACAAACTGGGAGTCCATCAGTTCTAGTCCCTCCTTAAGTTCCAGGCCAGCTGGTTGACCTTAGGCCAGCCACTCTCTCTCGGCCCTTAGAAGTAGGCAATGGCAAACCACTTGTGAAAAATCCTGCCAAGAAAACTGCCCCGATAATCTCTTAGAAACAGCCACGAGTGAACAGATGGATATTCTCTGAGCCCACATCAAAACCTGCCTCCCTTCTTCCAGCCCAGTGGTACGTCAGAAATAAATTACCTGAAGGGGGCTAGGACAGTTACAAACACAGCCCATTATTTGGTTTCATGCAGTGCCTTCAACAACCTCATTCTCTTTTTACCCATTTTGCTTTAAAAATCCACAGTTTCCATCTTCTGCTTCAATATTACTGATTATATATATATATATATATATATATATATATATATATATATATATATATATATATATATATATATATATATATATATATATATATATATATATATATATATATATATATATATATATATATATATTAAAAAAAACGAGTAACCTCTCAAAAATGAATTAATGAGCAATGTTACAAAACTTTCAGCCTCCTCAAGAAAAGTAACTGATCCTTATAAGTAAATCACACCAATACACTGCTTTTAATTTGTTATATTTGTTTCCACAGTTCCAACTCAGCTTATCCTATTTCCATGTACCCTTCGATAAATCAGCACCAGATGATCTACAGTAAGCATCAAAATCAGTGGCACGATTCTCACTGCCCAAAGTCACTTAAGATGGGTGGCCCTATATTTTGAATAAATTAATAAATTACCATTCAGTCCTCTTACAACTACATCCCATTGAGTTCAGTAGAACATTGATTGCTTCCTATATCTCCTTTGCTCTCTTGTCACTCGTTCCTGAATTCTTCTTTCACATATATCCCTTCCTCTCTTTTTTCTCTCTCTTAGAATTACTTCCTTTTCCTTAAACGAATTGCTTACTTTTCTCATTTTCTCTTCCACTACCAATGCTTATTCTTGTTTCCCTTGCCCAAATCTCTGTGTTTTGATTAATACATGCTTTTTTTTTTTACAAAACGGTTTGCTCAGACCCAAACAGAGTGCCATGAAACCAAGGTGGTTAATGGGAATTCCCGGCTGATTGCAACGTCTTTCTGTACATTATAGTTTTGAGATGTCTGATGAGATTCTTTTTCTCTCAAACATCAGAGAGGTTATAAAAAAAATATGTCCAGAATTCTCATGCCACTATGAGTCCACAGTATCTCCATTCAGCAGCCAAGGCAGTCATGTTTAAAAACCCATGAATCTTGTTGCCCGTTGGTGGAAAATGATTTCTCTCAGGCTTCCAGTAGAGATTCTTTCACGATATCTTCAAGCCATAAAGTTGGCTTTTCAGTGTCCAGTGTCTGCTGACAAAGTCTATTTTAGACACCAATCACACCCAGTGAGGATAGAACAGAGAGTCCTAGTTAGCTACACTAGATTTATATTTTAGTTGAGTGGAGTTTTCTTGTGTGCTCTCCCTGTGATAGGATGGAGGGAGCACTACTAAGGTTCTCAGTACTTCAAGATAACCCCAACGAGGAAAACTGCACATTGGTCTGGGTGAATATTTACGGAGCAAAGCAGTAGTGATATGAAATGGACTTCCAGTTCATGGGACCATTAATGGCAACATCCATGCTGTAAGAACAGCTGGTCTTAACAGAAGCTAAAGGGACCACCTTTTTCAGCTGAACCACATGTCAGGCACCTAAATCGACAGCTGGGGAAGCAGAAAACAGAATGGGACATATGGGTGAAGTGTAGCTGAATGCAAAACAGCCCGAGGCTTGCTGAACCTGGCTATGTATACAAAAATTGGAGCTTACGCTGCATGAGTTGTAATGTTTTCTTTAAAACATTTTTTTTAAGGTTGAAACTGTCACAAAAGAGATGCCTGGTTGATCTGTCCCTTTTATGCCTGGGTGCATTGTTAAATGCATTATCGATATCTTACAGAGGTATCTTACCGTATATGGCAGTGAGAAGGGCAACATTTGCTGGATAGGGAGTTCGCTGTTCACATCACAGAGACATTTTTTTTCTTCTTCTCCAATGACACGATTGAGAAGGCATCTGTCAGGCATAAGAACTATTCCTGAATGGTCTCAAAACAGCTGCATTGTTAGTCACAAGAATCTCACCAGACAAAGGCATCAGTGAGTGTGAGAAAGATCAAATCTATATCACTTTATGCAGAGCAAAGATTCTAAGCTAGACCCCCTCTTAACACCTCCCTCCAGTCTACTGAAGAGTCCACCATGTTCATCCGATCTTCTCGCTGCAGGACAAGGCTTGTCACATCAGTTCTTTGGGGTGCAAAGAGGTGTAGGGTATGACGTTCCTGCAGGCCCCTTTTTTAGAAGACCATCGTTGGCATGGTGGGGACATTTAAACATGTGAAAATAGCTATGGATGTAGCTCCACCTTTGTAGTACAGTCCGGTATATTCCTGGAATAAGGTGCATTTATTTCCAAAAAGATCTGCACCATCTGAGAACGTATGGACTGCCCACACAGGTAGTTCTTGATTTACAATGGTTCATTTAGTCACTGCTCAGAGTTACAATGGCGCTGAAAAAAAGTGACCCATGACCATTTTTCACACTTAACGACTGTTGCAGCAGCCCCACGGTCAGGCGATCAAAATTTGAACGCTTGGCAACTGGTTCATATTTATGACGGTTGTGGTGTCCCAGGGTCACCTAGATCCCCTTTTGCGACCTCCTGACAAGCAAAGTCAATGGGGAAGCCAGATTCGCTTAACAACCGTGTTTTTAACTTAACAGCTGCAGTGATTCCCTTAAGAACTGTGGCAAGGAAGGTCATAAAACGGGGCGAAACTCACTTAACAAATGTCTTGCTTATCAACAGAAATTTTGGGCTCAATTGTGGTTGTAAATCGAGGACTACCTGTACATTATATGTGGAGAGAAATCTTCCAATATCCATTTTATTGGACCTTTCAATTGTAGGGGTCTCTTTGTACCTGTTAGATCATCACCCTTGAGTGTTGGATATTCTACTGGTTTCTGAAGAAAGGGAGTAGTTGGGAGATCCAAGAATTCTCCTTGTTTTATGTCCATTTCAGAGTCTTGCCAAAAAATGGTAAGGCGAGTGTGAATCTCGGCACAGGCTTTTCTGTTACAGTGTTTGAAAATGCTTCTTGATTGTGGGGCATCAACAACTTGATCGCTTGGGTTTCATTTCCTAGCCTTGTGCATCCACCGCGGCAAGGAGCACACCAAATAAAAATAAAAATAAAAATAATAATGTAAAATACGATACAGTACAATTGGACAAACACACCACAACAATTCTGCGTTTTTTGTTTGTTTTTTCAAAAAAAAAGAAAGAAAATCGCATGCAATCCAGAAGCGGGGAATGCTCCGACACTGGAAGTTTTTTAAGAAGAGACCGGACAACCATTTGTCCGAAATGGTATAGGGTTTCCTGCCTAAGTGGGGGGTTAGACTAGATGACCTCCAAGGTCCCCTCCTCCTCCTCCTCCTCCTCCTTCTTCTTCTTCTTCTTCTTCTTCTTCTTCTTCTTCTTCTTCTTCTTCTTCTTCTTCTTCTTCTTCTTCTTCTTCTTCTTCTTCTTCTTCTTCTTCTTCTTCTTCTTCTTCTTCTTCTTCCGAAATGGAATAGGGTTTCCTGCCTGAGCAGGGGGTTGGACTAGATGACTAGATGACCTCCAAGGTCTGTTCCAACTTTATTATTATTATTATTATTATTATTATTATTATTATTATTATTATTATTATTATTATTATTATTATTATTATTATTATTATTATGCTCAAAAGGAAAATAAAGTCAGAAAAATCTGCATCCCTTAAGAGGAGGGAACCTGGTAATAATGTAATTGTCCTGTGGAGATAGACCTTCCCCCCCCCCTTTTTTTTTCTATTTGAAATTTCATCAGGTTTGATTTCAAAAAGCTGTTAAATCTGTCAAACACGTCAGTTTGAAAAGAACACTCACTCCTTCCTGAAACGTTTCTCCCCCCCCAACCCTTTCCTATTTGTATGCCACAAAGGCGGTGGGCTGTCAGTCACCAGAAATACAGCATAAGAAGAGCAATCCATGTTGTGTTTTAGGATTACTTAACAACTTTTGTTCTCCCTTGCCCTGTTTTATCTTTTTTTTTCTTTTTTTCTGGTAACAGCTGAGTTTAGAAACAAAACAAAAACACAAGGCCGAGGATGGAGATTAGGCATACCCAGCATCCTTTGTGCTTAGAACATGCATCCTTGTGGAAAAACAAGGATTCCCCACGTAGGACTTTCCCATGTAATCAGACTATTTCTGCAAGCAGATATGTTCCGAAAACTCACAGCAGGGCATGAAGGCAAGATATTGTTCCGGTGGGAACTTTTCAGAGACTTTGCCCAAGAGCATTGTCAAAATATTGAAGCATAATATTTTTTTGTTGTCTTTTCGAGAGGATCCTATCAAGTTTCTTCAGAAGTTTGTCAAGAGGGGCTCCAGTATACACGGAATCTAAAGTTGCTGAATTGAGAGTTTCAGCTTCCCCTCAGCTCTTGTGTACTGACAGAACTGGCAGGCTGGCAAAGTCAATGCTCACTAAGAATTGGCAACAGCAATTTCTCCCGAAAGCTAGCCAAGCAAGAAGTTTCCGTAAGGGGAAGGAGCCTATAATAAGGGTAGAACACCTGAAAACTCTCCTCTTTGTTTATTTAAAGTAAGCACTTCAAATGCCCTGGGAAAGAATTGCACTGGATTTTTTCATCCCCTTGTTTCTAGATTTTTCTAGTCGGTGGAAGGAAAACCAGCATGCAGCGCAAACTCACTTCTGGGTGGGGTTCACTAGTAGGTGAAATATTGTGGAGCCATTCTTTGTGCAAAATCATTAACACAGCATGGTGAAGTTACAACACTGCAGGCCATGGTGGTTAACAAGCCATCTTCACTGACTGGTTTGCAATTAGTATTAAATGCACGCTTTTACAAATATCCAGGGCTATCAAACTTTCGTAATATAGAGAAATTGGTTTCGCTCTTTCTGTCTCTCTCTCCCTGTCTCTCCCTTCCCCACTCTTTTTTTTTTACTCTGTCTCTCTTTCTCTCTGTGTCCATCTCTCCTTCAACAGTCCTTCAGGCATTCAATATTTTAATCCTTTGCAAGATGCTATGTGATATACTTTATTCTTTACACTGTTTCCATTCTTCCTTAACGTATTAACAGAATCCACAATGGTCTGAGAATCCGTGTCTCCAAGTTAATCAAATTAGCAAACTTCCTCAAACCCT
This sequence comes from Vipera berus, assembly GCF_964194415.1. Lineage (NCBI taxonomy): Eukaryota > Metazoa > Chordata > Lepidosauria > Squamata > Viperidae > Vipera > Vipera berus. Next base: position 113,717,767 of record NC_138206.1, read on the forward strand.
GAAAGAAGTTATCTAGACCTATTCCACATTCCAAAGGATAAGGTCTGCAAACACAAATAGAGTTAATTAAGTTAGATCTCCCAGCAGAACTTCCTGTTCACAAGAATACATATTTACACACACACACACATACACACACACACACACACACACACACACCCTCAAGGGTCACCCTAGAATCAGCACGTAGACACTTTACTACTTTCTACACCCTGGGCAAGCTCCCTCTATAAGAATCTGCCGTTGTACCCCATTTCTTGGCAGCCTGCCCCTAAAAGCAACCTATTTTGCTTTCAAAAACAAATATGTCTTCTTTGCTCACAGCTGTCTGGATCTCATTTTTATTTATTCTTGTGCAATCCCGGCTCAAGTTGGAACCCCCAAATTATTCTTCTGACAATACTGAGAAATGAATGTAGGGTTGTTGTTGTTTTTGTGACCGGTGGAGTCTGTCTTTGCTCTGGATGGCAGGAAAATGAAGTCATTTTTTTCCCCTTTAAACAGAGAATGTTGCATTCCTCCCCCTCTCCCACTGCTTCTCTGAATATCCCCTTACAGCAGTTTCCTGTGTGTATTCTTGATAAGACAGTTGTGTGCTATATATATTGGGCACTTAGGATTTCTTCTAAATATTATCACAAAATTAGTGTAAGGTCTAGTTCGGCATATCTGAAAAGGAAGTGAGAGATGGAAAATAACCAATAAGCACCAAGTCAGTGTTAAGACAAGCCAAGAAACTCTTTTTTTTTTTCAAAGAAGGGGGATAGATAAGACCTCTGTTACAACAGACGGGATAAGGACCACATGGGTCAATAAATAACTTACCTTTTCAGGAAGAGTTGGAGATCATTTGTCCCAAAGGTGTTTTTCCAAAAGGCAACTGGACTTTTTTTCCTTGAAAAAGTTTCGCCTCTCATCCCAGAAGCTTCAAGTCAATTAGAACTGAAGAAGCTTCTTGGATGAAAAGCGAAATGTTTTCAAGGTTAAAAAAGAAACCCAAACAAACAAAAAAAGTCCAGCTGCTTTTTGGATGACCTGTATGATGAGTGTGTGTGTGTGTGTGTGTGTGTGGCCTGCACACACAAGCTTTAGTAGCATAACATAACTGCCAATTCTACATGTGCCTATTTTAATTTTAGCTGAAACCAGCTGGGTTCCTAATTCAGTTGATTAGAATAGGGGTTCCCACACTGAAGGGTACAACTTTGTCTATCCAACAGCAGGAAAGTTTAAAGATGTTGGCAGTGAGTAAAGAGTAAGAAGCTGTGAACCACATCTCCATGGCATTTTCTGGGCATTAAGACAGAAGCGGTTTGTTGTGGCCTTCTTTCAGCATGACTTTTTTGAGGGGGGAAATGGATTTCTTAGTTTAGCCAACAAACTGGATCTTCCTAACAGCGTACCTTCCAAGTTCTAGCCAGGTCTGGTTTGATTTAGCTCAAGATCATCTCATAAAGCAGATGATAAAGTTGGCTATTTTGTTTTATATTGTAAGCACCATTGATGTTTTATAGATTTGATGGGATCACATGTACATCTGCTGGGGAAGCACAGCCAACAATATCAAATTGAATAGAGTCTGCTCTTACATTTTTAGTAGGAGCCTGTCAAATTTCATAGACTACATATTTATGAAAAGCCTGCAAGCAGACCCCTTTAAAAAAAGAGCTTATTGTGTAATGCTGGCAAAGGGACCCAATCCACTAGCAACCCATAACAAGTGTGATGTCTTGCTGACTTTTATGATTGAAGATTGATTGTCAGCAAACGTAAAGTCCAATATGTCAGCAATGTCAAAACAGGACTTCTGAAATCACAGATCATTACAGTTTAAGAGTTTTTCTTTCCAAAGCAGAGTAGAGTGGGGGGGAAATGGTAAGATATTTATATAGTCACAGTAGCATCTCTGGAAAGCATTGCATAATGTTGGTGGTTGAATTTTTTTGATGCAGAGCATCAGTGCAGTTGTAGGATAGGCTGGAATCCTGCAGTTTTCCAAACGTTGTAGAATTGCATGCTGTAAGTCAGCATGTTCAATGATGAAGGCAGTTAGGAGTGGATCAGTAACATCCAGAGGGATGTAGACACTTCAGCTCCTGAAACAACTATAAGTTGGAGTGCATCCTATCCAAAATCACATTGGTTGATCTTTTAATAAGGATAGGCAGCCATACAAACCAGGATAAAGAATAGATAATGTCTTGAGCTGAGTGACAACTCAAACAAGGACTGGGGGAAAAAAGGTATTGGAACAAGAAGGTGAAGTTCACAAAACCCCAAAAGAATTCATCTCCTCCTCAGCAAACCAAAATGAGATGTAAATCTACAAGGGCATATCTCTTCTTCTATTTGTAGTATTGCATATTCAAATCAAATCCTCAAAATTAACAGTACTTATTGCAGAAAAATTGTTAGTGGGTACTAGAGTAGTTTCCTCAAGAATGTATGCAGGAAATTATTCTTTGAAACAGTTTGAAATGTGCGGTACTGCTTTCTGGATCAAGGCCAGAAATCAGACTATCTCAAATTCTAGTCAATCAATCTGAACACAGCTGGAAGGGACCTTGGAGGTCTTCTAGTCCAACCCCTTGCTCAAGCAGGGGACCCTATACCATTTCAGGCAGATGGCTGTCCAATCCTTTCTTAAAAACCTCCACAACTTCTGAAGGCAAACTGTTCCAGTGGTTAATTGTCCTCATTGTTAGAAAGTTTTTCCTTAATTCCATGTTGCTCCTCTCCTTGATTAGTTTCCATCCATTGTTACTTGTCTTGCCTTCTGGAATACTGGAATACTGCTATCATGTCACCCCTAGTCCTTCTTTTCTCTAGACTGGCCATACCCAATTCCTGCAACCGTTCTTCATATGTTTTTGTCTCTAGGCCCTTAATCATCTTAGCTGTTCTTCTTTGCACTTTTTCCAAATCTCAACAACTTTTTTGTAATGTGGTGACCAAAACTGGATGCAATATTCCAAGTGTGGTCTTACTTAGGATTTATAAAGTGGTACTAATAATTCATGTGATTTTTTTTCTTGGTATGCCTCTAGTGTATTAGCTTTTTTGGCTGCTGCCGCACACTGCTGGCTCATGTTTAAGTGATTATCCACTACTAGGTCCCTCCAAGGTCCCTCTCACAGTTATTGAGTCCTTCGGGAATAGGGCGGTATAGAAATTTAATTAAATAAATAAATAAATAAATAAATATTGGTTTTGAGCTAGGTTTAGCCTAATATGTACTTGTACCTTTGGTTTTAACTGCTTAGGTGTTAAACCTTGCTTTTCTCCATATTAAATTTCATGTTGTTGGCTAGGGCTCATTGCTCAAGTCTGTCTAGATCTTTTTTTTGGATCCTGAGCCTGTCTGCTTTTGACACAAAGTTAGCTGAGGATGTTAGGCCAGTTCTTTCAGCCCTAGAAAGGAGGCAATAGTAAATCCCTTTGGGGGGGGGGAAGTTGCCAAGAAAACTGCAGGCACTTGTCCAGACAGTTTCTAGGAGTCAAGACTAACTTAAGGGTGTTCTTCTTTTGTGAAGCCCAATTGACTTGTAGCTGTGCAAACGTGTGTGCCTCTATATGGCTATCCTCTGGGTTTCATTTGGAGGAGGCCTAGTCTTTGGTAGCTAAGCTAAGAGACAATATGGTGGTTGCAGCTACTTTTCTTTGTGACCAGAGGCAAGCTCACCTCAGCAATAACCAGCCAATACACACCGAAGGCCTTTTGTTTTGTTTATTGCAATGAGCATGGAGAGAAGCTATAAAAACTCCAAAGTTGCAACTCAAAATATTCCTTTCTTTATACAACTCTGTCTTGGCCATCACATCCCTCCTCATTCCCCATTGGCTGAGGTACTGTGAGGTTATACTCTTTCTGACCTCTTCCTACATATTTCCTGCTACATTCCTTAAACATACCAAATCATCTTGCTAATATATATTCAAAGTTACATATCACCTTCCTTTCTCTCTAACTCATTTTTCTAGCCATGTATTTTATCCCATGTTGTAAAATACACCGAGTCTTCTTTCTCTTTTATCTTTAAAGTCAATCTATCCATTTCTGCACACTCTTAAAATTTTCTTAATTGATTCTTCTTCAGTTGGTAAATTTTCATTGTTCTAGTGTTGGGCAAATACGATTCTTGCTGCAGTTAGTACATTTAAAATTAAATATATACAATCTTTCTCCAAATTTGCTCCTATTATCCCCAACAAAACTCTTGAGCAATTGATTAGCATATTGTTTATGATAATTAAATGTTGTTTATTATTTTTTGTTAAACACATAAACCCCAGCATTATGCTGTTTGCTAAATATTGAGAACGTAATTTGAAAAATCCGAACCCTAACCCCAACCCTAATCCTAACTCTAACCCAAATCCCAACCCCAATCCTGACCCCACCTCATTCCTATTCCTATAAAAACTAATAAAATTTAGATATGAGAGCATACCAAATCATATTTCACATGTACATTAATAATATAATATATTATTGCTTTTTTTAGAGTTCTGGGGATATTTTATGCCTACTTAGAACAAGAGGTTATTTCCTGTTTTGCAGTTCAGTCTGCCTTTCCTGTTATGCTAGTTATCTCCTCTTACAGTTGTTTTTACAGCTTGTATTCTTCCCTTTCCCATTCTGAAGACCCAGCCAATTTTTGCCCACATGTCTACCTTACATCCTCCCTTTATTGCTAACCTTTCCTGGTTCCCATTTTTCTTTCAGTATTAATATTTGAAGACCATTCACTTAATCCTATCGAGTTTTAGAATTTAGATTCAACATTCTGACTTGCAGTATCTCTCTACTGGGCCTCTGGTGTTCATAGCTGGAGACAGAACTGAGACCTCAAGGGCGTTACAGAGAGAATGTTGCCTTTGGAAGCTGCTCACGTCAAGCCATGGGACTTCATATTGCTAGCTTGAGAGAACCACCAACATCCTAGACCAGACATGTCAAACACAAGGCCCGGGGGCCAGATCCGGCCCGCGAAGTGGTTTCATGTGGCCCGCGAAGCCATCCTGGAAACAGTGAGGGAACGGCCCCAACTGCCTTGGCCCTGGCCCAGAGACCCTCCTCCTGCCAGAGACCCTCAGATCTGTCCCACTCCTGCCCAGGCCCCCATAGGCACCCTTGATGTGAACGATGTAGAGCTGGCCATGCCCACCCAGTAGGCCATACGCACTCTAGCCACGCCCACCCAGTAGGCCACGCCCACCCAGGCCATACCTACCCGGCCCCCAGAGGGCAACTGCAATGCTGATGCGGCCCTCAATGAAATTGAGTTCAACACCCCTGTCCTAGACTTATTTCAAGATGCAGTATTTGTTACCATAAGCCATTGGAGGGAAACATCTATGCTGAAATAATAATAATAATAATAATAATAATAATAATAATAATAATAATAATAATAATAATAATAACAACAACAACAACAACAACAACAACAACAACAACAACAACAACAACAACAATAAAAATGGGTCATTTAAAGTAGATTTGCCTTGAAATCTGGTCCATCTAGTTTGGAATTCTTTTCCATTTGAAAAGATTATTCAGGCCTAATTAGCCATGAAAGCATCTGCTGCAAAACTGATGTTCTTGCTAAACATGATCTGTTCCTGATCAGGGCTCCTTCAAAACCCAGAATGTAGATACAAAATGTAATATTGATATTTTTTTTTTAAAAAAAGGTTCTATTCACTCTATGATGTCCATTTTGAGATTATTCCACATTGAAGGCTGATTCCAAGTAATAACACGGGCCTGTTTTCTTGGCAGTATTCTGAAATTCAGTTTCCCAGTCCAGACAAGGTGAATTTTGATGCCGCTATCCCTTGCCGAGGACCATATTCTTAAACCTCCTGCTTCCATTTCTGTCCCAAATCTCAAACCTTCTGATATGCTTTCTTTTTTCTACCTACTTTAGTTTCCCTGTATGTGCTAAAAAATACTTTAAGTACATTTACAGGCAGTCCTTGATTTACAACCATTTGTTTAGTAATCATTCATCTATGAGAGCCATGGTGGTGCAGTGGTTAGAATGCAGTATTGCAGGCTAACTCTGACGACTGCCAGCAGTTCGATCCTGACTGGCTCAAGGTTGACTCAGCCTTCCATCCTTCTGAGATCAGTAAAACGAGGGCCCAGATTGTTGGGGGCGATAGGCCGACTCTGTAAAACCGCTTAGAGAGGGTTGTAAAGCACAATGAAGTGATATATAAGTCTAAGGGCTATTGCTGTTCAATTTTACAATGGCATTAGAAAAAGTGGTTTATGACTGATCTTTATGTGACCATCGCAACATCCCCACGGTTATGTGATCAAAATTCATATTTGGCAACTGACATATATTTATAACATTTGCAGTATCCTGGGATCACATGATCACCCTTTGTGGCCTTCCCAGTTGGCTTTCAACAAGCAAAGTCAATGAAGGAAGCTGGATTCACTTAACAACATGTGGTTCATTTAATGACTGCAGTGATTTGTTTGATAAGAGGTTGTACAATCAAGTATGACTCAGTTAACAGCCATCTTGCTCAGCAATGAAATTCTGGCCCCAATTGTGGTTATAAGTCAAGGACAACCTGTACCCAGGAGCAAATTATAATTCATAGCACTTTTTCCCCACTTCATAGAAAGTGTGTGTGTGTGGGGGGAAATCTGACACATTGAAGCTTGTTTGAAAATTTGAATAATCATCAAACTGAAACACAACAAAATCAAATAATGAGGCTGGCAAAGTGCAAGAGACAATATACGTCTCAACTGTTAAGTGTCCATGGTTGGGTGTTTTGTGTATTTATAAAACAAGCCTGCTTGCAAATGGCTGCACTTGCGCATCCTACAACTTCTTGCTATCCTTGCTTCAGGAGGAACGCTGCTAGCAGCCTTTGAACTAACTCAGACCTCAGCATGTTAGGGATGGGGTGTGGATTTGAGAACTATGCAGAACTTAGAATTGGAACTTCTTTTCTGTTTAAGCCCTAAAACAGAGCTGACTTCAAGTCAAGTGAGCTGTAATGGTACCACCTTGAGGTGACACCAGTTTCTGCCAACCTAGCAGTTCGAAAGCACATAAAAATGCAAGTAGAAAAATAGGGACCACTACAGTGGGAAGGTAACAGCGTTCTGTGCGCCTTTGGCATCTAGTCATGGCGGTCACATGACCACGGAGACGTCCTCGGACAATCACTGGCTCTTCAGCTTTGAAACGAAGATGAGCACCGGCCCCTAGAGTTGGAAATGACTAGGATGCATGTGCAGGGGAGCCTTTACCTTTACCTTACCTATGGAATAGAATAGAATAGAATAGAATAGAATAGAATAGAATAGAATAGAATAGAATAGAATAGAATAGAATAGAATAGAATAGAATAGAATAGAGATGGAAGGGACCTTGGAGGTCTTTTAGTCCAGCCCCCTGCTCAAGCAGGAGAACCTATACCATCTCAGACAGTTGGTTGTCCAGTCTCTTTTTAAAAATCTCTAGTGATGGAGCGCCCACGATTTCTGGAGGCAGGCTGTTCCACTGATTAATTGTCCTCACTGTCAGGAAGTTTCTCCTTAATTCCAGGAGTTGCTTCTCTCCTTGATCAGTTTCCAACCATTGTTTCTCGTCCTTACCTTTGGTGCTCCAGTGAACAACCTGGCCCCCTGTGCCTTGTGGCAGCCCCTCAGATACTGGAACACTGCTATCATGTCTCCTTTATTTCTTCTTTAGAAATTAGAAATTTAAACTCTCGGTGACAAGTATAACTTGGTTTGTGAAAGAACTTGTCTAAGTTCTTCCCTCCCCCCCCCCCAAAAAAAAAAGCAGAAAAGGGCCTTTGGATATAGGACTGAACCATCCCTGAAGCTGGCATTTTAAAGCAGTGAGTTCAGCTTCATTGTCAATATCCCGAAGGCTGTTGAGCTTCCCACTGTGAAGAAGAAATAAGGCTATTTACCCCATTTCGTGGTGATCAATGCTAGTTGGGGAAACACATTCGTTGTTTTTCTTTTTTTTTCCTTTCCTTAAGGCGGTGAGATCTGGGCTGCAAACATCCAGGCAACCGCTAGGCGAGAGCCAAGAATTTCCACTTCATGTGGTCCTCAGAGCTTTTGCAGCAGAGACCCGGTAGCCTCAGCTTTAAAAGATTCATTTTCTTTGGTCTTCTTCTTTATCCCTTTGATCATTTCTTTTCACACACTGTTTCACTTTTGATCTCTGTCACAGCCATTTTTAACATCGTTCCGTTTTTCCCCCCGGCTTGCTCCTTTATCTCCGCAGGACACTCCGTCCGGCTGAAGATTCTCTCAGGTTTAACATCTTTTTTTCTTAAAAACAAAACTGCCTACAAGACAGCGAATCTGATTCATAGTCAAGATTTGCCCAGCGGGAGCCATTCTCCCTTTCAAATTTCTAGGCTAGGCTCTTGCTTCCAATTATGGCTCCTTCCAGTGGTTAGACGTAAAAGTTGTGGAAATAAACGAGGTTCATTGATGAATCAGACAAGCTTAGCTGGACCCCTTTGACTGGGGGAGAAGTCACTTCCCGGCTGTGTTGCTGTGAAATGGAGACTAAAAGAAGGGAATCGGTACTCTTTAATTCTGAAATGTTCTGTGGTTGTTGGCGTGTGAACAAGTTATGAAGTCACTGTGAAACGGATAAAAATACAACGTGTTAGTCGATAGGGCCTCATTTCAGAGCTAGCAGCAGGGCAGGTTTTGATGTTAAAGAAGTGACAGGGTAGATGCCTCCTCTCTTTTCATATGAGATTTAAAGTTGACCAGGTGTAGATTAAAAACTCTTGGTGCCATGCGACAATGGATTGTTTTTTAAGTCTGCGATGGTGAGCAATCTTAGTGTGTCCTAATAGCACAGCCATTTCTATTTAAGAGTCTTCTCACACCTGAGGACTAGAGTTGCTGAAGTTCCTCTCTCCCTCAAACTTACTGTTTTTTTTCCGCCATTAATGCCATCAATTGGTTGAAGAGAACATTCCAAATCACCACACCTTAAAAGAAAAAAGAAAAAAACACCTCAAAATCCTGCGAAATTTTGTTTTGGATTTATACATCTATACTCATTACCAAGGTCCGTATGATCATGATGGGCAAATGTTACGTGGGTTCCACAAGTGATCTAATTCTAAAAGGGTTTTGCAGATGTTTTCTGATACAAGGAAGGCTTGATGCTAATGGTAGGCCCACTGTATTGTAGGAGTTGACCCAAGGGAAGGGTCAAGCATGTCATAAGTTTGAAATCCCTTTGCATCCGCAAGGTACCTAAGCCCAGCCCTCCTTGAATTCTGTTGATTTTTATCTACCACCAATTTATTTTGACCACCAGTAGTTCAGATTCTTGTAGAGAGCGAGTATGGAATAAACTTATGCTCATTTGAACTACCTTGGTTCTTGATTTCTTGAGCCCGACACCTATTTTCTATAAGATGTATAGGCATGGGAATCAGAGGAAAGTGGTAGAAAGGTTTATCTGTTCATCACAGCCCGGGTAAATTTTATTTTAGCAGTTTTCTATTTCATAATAACTCTTAGAAATCACAAGTCAGATGGTTTCTCAAAGAGGCATAAGGCACAATCTCATACAGGATGACCTGTAGGTGTTCTAGGATGCATTATAAAGGATCTACGCCATACTTGGTGTTCTGTGAAGATTAGCATCAGGGACTTCCTCCTGGATAGTTATTAAACTATACATTGTTTGCAAGATAATCTTTTAAAAAAATAATACCATGACATCCTCACAGGCGGTTCTTTTGGGGCATTGCACACTCACCCTTCATTTATCTTTAAGTGACTTTCACTGAAAATCACAGCAGATGTAGTGAAGGATGGCCTTTGAGCTTTAACAAGGATAAAGCACCACATAAACTTTAGGATTAAGAGGTTTTACTTAGGTATGTTGGTGATTGGCTATATAAATTGAAATAAATGAAATCAGGACACTAAACTCAAGTAGGGTTCTGAAACTAGAGGACCAGTAACCCGAGTGCTGTGTAACAGAGTGAGCGCCTGTTACTCGTCCCAGCTTCTGCCAACCTAGCAGTTCGAAAGCACGTAAAAATGCAAGTAGAAAAATAGGGACCAGTATGGTGGGAAGGTAACAGCGTTCTGTGCGCCTTTGGCGTCTAGTCATGCCGGCCACATGACCACGGAGACGTCCTCGGACAAGCCCTGGCTCTTCGGCTTTGAAACGGAGATGAGCACCGGCCCCTAGAGTTGGAAACGACTAGCACGCATGTGCGGGGGAACCTTTACCTTTTTTTTGACCCTTTCATTTTGCTTTAAAACACATCCAGAAGGAGGAATTGAGTGGATATCTATTTAACACAACAGGACTCTGACTTCCTAGTGGTGGCAGTTGAAGAGTTAATGTAAACTATAATATCTCCATCCATGGGCAAAATATACTTAATTAACTTTTAATATTGAGAGCTAAAGAGATTAACAAAAAGTATTGTTCTTTAACAATCCCGCTCCTTTGAAAGTTAGAATAAATCTTTTCAAACATGGACATTTTCTTTTAAACATCACCATAGTAACCCCATCTTTCTCTGGGCAAGATGTCCCTCAGTGTTTATTCCGATCTATTGCAGAAACCTCAGTAGTACTCTGCATAGTTTATGAACAGTTTACCTGCTGAAAAGAACAACAAGCTTCTTTGTGTAGGAGACAACAACATAGTTCTGAAAGAAAGGATAATATTTTCTCCTCCTTGGTATTTCCCTCGAGTTCTTCAATATTCTTTAACACTGTGGTTGTTTTAGTAAGCCTCAAAGATCCCTCAACTGTGGGAAATATATATATATATATATATCTATGTTGTCACTAGGAATAAAAGTTGACTTGATGGCACAGAATTTATCAGTCAACCAACTAACCAATCTGTTAAGCAGGGTGTGCAAGTCTGGCTCGGTGTGAACAAAGAGACAGAGTCCAATTTCTTTCTCTCTAAATCAGTGGTGGGATTCACATATGTGAACAACTGGTTCTCTGTGTGGAGGCCACTTCCGGAAGTCCATTCTGGGCCTGGGCAACAAAAACCTAGCTACCGATTCTGCCGAAGTGGTGGAACTGTCTGAATCCCAGCACTGCTCTAAAATAATAATACCTTTATTTGGCCAAACAAAGGTGGTTCTTCCCATAAAAAAGGAAGAATCCTGAATGCAATTCGAAGTGAGTATATATAGATTTCTTACTTTCACTTACTTACCTAAGAGGACTCAGCACGTAGTAGCTGGGGTACAGAAGTTACGAAAATACTCATGTGTGCACCCTGTGGTTTTGATGACATGCCCAACTTGTAAGCTTGTAGCTTCTTAAGGAACGTTCCACAACTCCAAAGGCCTGAACTTTATTTCTTTCATTTCAACATCAGAACCAATTATTAGAATTATCAGAATCCTGATCAACAAATCAACCAATTAATAGATGCTGGACATAAATGAAAACAAAAGTCAGTGGTACCTCAGTACATGTTGTTAATTGGTTCCAGGAGGTGCAACCAGTACTAAAAAGGAGAAGTCCCCACTTACCATGTGGTCCTTTTGTTTTGGCTGGGAAAAAACACTTTCTATCTGTCCCTTTTCCTATGTCGGCAACCTTCCCAGCATGGCCAACTTCCTGTCCACCCTCTGTGGCCATTCCCCCTCCTTTTGTAATGACCTTCCCAGCATAGCTGATTTCCTGTCCATTGTCTGCAGCTGTCCCACTCTTGCTATTGCAGCACATCAACTACTGAACAAACAATGAGTACTGGGAGAAAAGTTTCATGTCAAAACGAGCACCAATTTCAACGAGCAGTTGAGTACTGAGGTATCACTGTATACTGTATATTTGTAAAGGTCTTCTTTTTATCCTTTTTCCCAAATCCTTGCTAAGAAATAGATTAGGACCACAGCAACAACTACCAAGTTTGCTAGTTTGCAAGAAAAAAAATACTAGGATCTCATTTTGGATTAAGCTATGTCTTGCTCACCCATGGTTGATGAAATATACCACAGATGGTGTAAATTCAGCGTGAAAAGTTTGTGGAACATTATGGCTGAGCTTGGTAGAATGACCCCTTTGCTCTTGAGCACGTTGCCTTCGTGCCCATTGTAGGTCGTGTTGGAAAGGATAGGCAAGTCACTCTGAAACGAGAATACAACTTTGAATCTCAGTTCTACGTAGAGGGGAAACATGGTTTGTTTCTGACAGGCAAAATGACGAGGCCTTGCAAATATAACTTTTGACTTACGTTGCCATTTGAAGAAAAAGAAAAGACGTGTGAAACAGGAAGACCAGTTTGTTTGACTCCTGGGCTTCAGTGTATTTATTCTCGCATGCTAGTGTCCCATTGCCACTTGTATGAGTAGATGGCTCTCGCTACTTGGTATCCCTTAATGCACTTATCATTCAGTACAGGTGGTCCTTGGCTTATGACCACAATTGAGCCCAACATTTTGGTTTGCTAAGCGAGACAGGGGTTAAGTGAATTTTGCCCCCATTTTATGCCCTTTCTTGCCACATCTGTTAAGGGAATCGCTGCAGTTGTTAAATTAGTAACATGGTGGTGAAGCAAATCTGGTTTCCCTGTTGACTTTGCTTGTCAGAAAGTCGCAAAAGGGGATCACGGGACGCCAGGACACTGCGACCAGACATAAATATGAGTCAGTTGCCAAACAGTCGAATGTTGGTCACGTGACCCCGGGGATGCTGCAATGGCTTTCAGTGTGAAAAACGGCCACAAGTCACTTCTTTCACTGCCATTGTAACTTCAAACAGTCACTAAATGGGACTGTTGTAAATCAAGGACTTACCTACGTAAACTTTGGCTCAAAGCGCCATGAAAATGAGGGAGAGGCAGGGATCCCTCTGCAGACACGCCAGCAATGCAAAAGGCAGAGCCGCTCTGTCCTTAATGCATATCGATTGAAAACCACATTTCAGTCATTTGATACGTATTTGGGGTTTTAGGCTGGTTAGGTAATACATTATTACTGGTTGCGTGAAGACAAAGCGCTTGGAGACATATCCAGCAGGACTAGGAAAAAAAGAAAAAAAAAGTCAAAACCAAATGCAGATATCAAGAAATAATATAGGAGTGAAGGTGTGCTTGTGTGCATGCACGCCCCACGTTTCAAGTGCAATAACTAAATGAGCATATTGCACTGAGATCACACTCCGCGATTTCTATATTAGGCAGTTCCATTAGTCATCAAAAGAAACAGGCTGTATGAATCTGACAGTGGTAAACAAAATCTGATATCATTTTAGCTCTCATTAGCATTTGAGTGGGATAGCGGAACAGCAGAGACTCTATTGTCATTGATTTTTAGGGTATTTAGAGGTGACCGTCTCCTTGCTCCCCAACTTGTCTAATTTTACAAAGAAAATGAAGCAGGGAACAAGTTTGCTCTGATATCTGAAGTATCAGATTCTAAGGAATGGAAATGTTTACTTTGTTGTAAGTTTATGAAGAATAGTAGGAATGAACCTGTTCGTCACTCCTGGGTTTCATGTCAAAACCAGGCATCTTCCACCTCTATAAATAACAACAACACACACATACAAACAAACCATCTATTGCAGAGGCCTGTCACAGTGACAATCCAGTTTTACTGGATTTTTTTTATTATTATTATCTCCCATTATGAAGATGGGAAATCAAATAATGAAAGCTGGGTGATTTAGGGATATCTTTCAATGACCGGCAAGATCACCTGCCACGTGCCATATATATATATATATATATATATATATATATATATATATATATATATATATATATATATATATATATATATATATATATATATATATATATATATATATATATATATATATATATATATATATATATATTTGCTTACGAATTATTATTGGGTGGTGTAATGGAATACAGCATTAGTGTGTAAAAAATCACAAAAAAGCAGTATAGAAAATGCATATCAAAATATAAAACACCAGAAAGGTGAATTATTTTTAAAAAAACACACACAGTGTGATTGATCAATAACATTATGAATAGAGTAGAATTAAATTATGTATGAGCAGTTACTGGAGTGACTAAACCTGTGGCTGGATATCTAGATCATTTATCCATTGCACAGAAATGATAGAGTCTAAAATCAACCAATCAATTAGAATGGAGCTGGAAGGGACCTTGGAGGACTTCTAGTCCAGCCCCCTGTTCAAGCAAGACAGCCTATACCAGTTCAGAGAAGGGAATGTCCTGTCTCTTCTTAAAAAATATCCAGTGATGAAGCATCCATAAATTCTGAAGGCAAGCTGTTCCACTGGTTAATTGTCCTCATTGTTAGGAAGTTTGTCCTTAATTCCAGGTTGCTTCTCTCCTTAATTATTTTCCATCCATTATTTCTTGCCTTGCCTTCTGAGACTTTGGGAAATAAATTGATCCTCTCTTCTTTGTGGGTCCACACTGCCAGGAGTTTGATTCCTTTGATCCAGAGCAGCTGAAGCTTGACTCTGCCTATCATCCTTCTGAGGTCAGTATACTGAAGACCCAGATTGTTGTGGGAGATATGCTGACTCTGTAAACTTCTTAGAGAGTTCTGTAAAACACTATGAAGTGGTTTTATAAGTCTGAGTTCTATTGCTATTGTGATAGCCCCTCAAATACTGGAATACTGCTGTCATGTCACCCCTAGTCCTTCTTTTCTCTTGGCTGGTTTCCTAAGTCTTAAATCCATGGTTTCCCTTTGTAGTCGTCTTTTTTTGGTGGGGGGGGGGAATGGGGACAAAATATAAAACTGGAACTTGATTTGGAATAAGACAGAGTTACTGTTGGCTCCTGACCAGGTTGGATTAGCTTTCATGGTCAAATTTTCAGGGTGAAGCTTAATTCACATGAATAAATTGTAAAGGAATGGGATCCATTTGCTACATCCAGTTTGTAGGGATTCAGATGAAGGGTTTTTGGCATTAATGTGTCCATGTTTCTAGATTTAGCCACGGTAACCACAACGTTTACAGATCTTGATGGTTATCATAGACTTCCCATCCCACCAAAATATCCCAGAACCGCTGCTTCATAGAGAAGAGATCCAATTTCCCAGCTTAAAGGGAAGGTTCAGAAAAAGAGGAACACAATTCCATCCTGTACATTCCTGATGTTCTTAACTTTCTGGCAGTATTATGAATTGTAATTGTTGATCACAGATTCTCAGTGAAGCAGACAATGAGCTTGGCAGGGTTTATACTTTGGAATGTACAGTGAATGCTGATGTTTCTTTAAAATGCAAATGCTCATTTTCACCTCCCTAAACCCCTGTGATTGATCTGAAATGCAAATGACTTGGATCCGGTTTCATTGCTCCAAGAATGAGGGTGGCTCTGCTTTCAGTCCCGGTTTCTGGAAGGTGACTAAACCAATTTAAGAGATGTGGGAATATAGAAAACTGGGGTGTACTTCTTGCTTTCTAACTTGGCTAGGCGGTCAGGCTACCAGGCTCTGTTATAGAATTGCAAAGAAGATATGCAATTGCCTGGGTATCTTTTAATTTATTTTTTTTAAGCCACTGAGAGTAAGTGGGCAGCCATAGAAATGATCCAAATAAATAAATACCATTCGGGAGCTGTTCGGTTACGAAACCTCAGTCTGAACACATGGACATCCAGAGAGAGCATTGCTGAATGGGTATAAGCCCTTTTGCAGTGCCTTCTTTTTCTCTCCTTAAGAACCAAGTAAGGTGTATGTGAACTAGATTAGCAATAAACCATGCCCATCTAGGCCAGGGGTGTCAAACTCAATTTCATTGAGGGCCGCATCAGCATTGCGGTTGCCCTCAAGGGGCTGGGTGGGTATGGCCTGGGTGGGCGTGGCCTACTGGGTGGGTGTGGCTAGAGTGCGTATGGCCTACTGGATGGGCATGGCCAGCTCTACATTGTTCACATCAAGGGTGCCTATGGGGGCCTGGGCAGGAGTGGGACAGATCTGAGGGTCTCTGGCAGAAGGAGGGTCTCTGGGCCAGGGCCAAGGCAGTGGGGGCCTTTCCCTCACTGTTTCCAGGATGGCTTTGCGGGCCACATGAAACCACTTTGCGGGCCGGATCCGGGCCCCGGGCCTTGTGTTTGACATGTCTGATCTAGGCCATAAAGAACAAATCAGCCCAAATGCTCAAGTCAAAGAATGTATGGAAGAATCTAGCAGAGGTAGAACGGATTACAGAGTCTTTGACTTATGACTGCAGTTGGGACTGAAGCTTCTGTTGTTAAGCGATGCAGTTCTCAAGGGAGTTTGATTTTTTTTTTGCCCCATTTTTTTTTTGTCAATCGTATTGTCCTTAAGCGAATCCGGCTTCTCCTGTTATTGCCATAATGACCGTGATGACTCACTTAACTAGGGTGGCGAGAAAGGTTTGCAAAATGGGGCAAAATTCAGTTAACTGCTGTCCCACTTGGCAACAGAAATGTTGGGCTGAGTTGTGGTTGTTGGTCAAGGACAACTTGTATTTATTTATTTTTTGCAAAATATCAGTTTGGAGCTGTCGGTGGAGTTTGCCAATTCACCCGCATCCCGAGAGATATTCAAGATGGAATTCCATAAAAAAAATAAACCTAGTCTGTCAGACAGAGAAGTAAAACAATCCTAAAGCCGGGGAAGGGAGGCTGATTCTAGAAATAAAGATATGGTTGATTTTTTTTCCTATTTTTTTTAAAAAAGCTGGATCACAGCAGGGGCTGTCAAGTACTACAGCAGAAGATACTTTGCTAAAACATGTCTCCTCCACCCCCCCTACCCAAAATAGAGCTGCTGCCTCAGCTGAATAAAGGCTTCAGCTGTCTCTTGTCCTAAAGAGCCATCACTTGAATCTAACGTCTTTTACTCCTAACTTCATGGAGGTGGTGGAGATTGCCCTGAAAAAGAGAATCGTAAGGTCACCCATGATTATAGTAGAAGATAAAGGAATCTCCAAAGTAACACTTCACTGAACAATGAAAAGGGGTAGAGAGAGGCTGGAAAACATAATGGACAATTTTCCTTGCTAACTGCTGTGTGGGTTTTTTTTAAATGTTTAATGGTACAGAGATTTGTTAGCTCGGTCAGATATCTTCTGCAGTAGTTGTAGCTGGGTTGCCTTTATCAATATTGACTGAGGGGGAAAAAGGACATGTGGCATGAATTGTAATGACGTAGATCAGTGGTTCTCAGCCTGTGGTCCGTGGACCCCTGAGGGGTCTGTGATGTCACAAGGGATCTGTGAAGAATTGAAGAAGTCTAGGGCTTTAAAATCTTGAGTTAAGTCTTGGTGGTCCGTGGCCATGGTCTGCGGTCACCAAAAAAGTCTGTGGTAAAAAAAAAAAATTAGAACTACTGAAGTAGACCACAGCTGGTGAACTCCAGATATCTTGGCATCGTAACTCAAAAGTTTTCCATGCACTGCAATGCATACCAAAGCGATACTGACTGGCAGCATTTGCTTCTGTAGCCCTAATAACATGGATCACATGAAGGTGGAAAAGACATAGGTGGCATGCTTGGGTAGATAGTTGTGTGTTCTGGAGGCCTTGTCAGCTGCCACTTCACGCTTGCTTGCGCTTCACTGCTATGCGGTGACAGACTGCCATGAACTGTGGGGAGTGAAGTGTGGGGGGGAAATGAAAGTAAGTGTTGTATTTCCCTGAGAAGCTGCCTCAAGGTCATCCAGTTGGAAGAAGAAGGGGGCTGCAGGCCAAGCAGCGCTTGGACTGGCCATTAGGAAAATATCTTGCCTGAAGCTGATTGGTTGCACTGGGGCAGGCAATGAGAGACAGCTAAGGGAGAGAAAGTAGAACTTTAGAGATTTTGGCACATGATTTTCAATCCTGGCTTTGCACTACTGCAACACACTTGCCCTTTAATAAACTATACCTTTCTCAATAAATGGAGCCAAGGATTGTTTTTAGTTAAAAGTTAAAGTTGTGGCAGGTTCAACAGACCTTTGCTTTCATCCTTCACTTTGTAGTCAAGGCAGATTGTAAAGTTGGTTGCATCACTGTCCACAGCCACTCCATCTTTTTTGGTCTAGCCACTCTGGATTATTCATAGGACCATCTCTGGCTAAGAATGTTGGCTTCAGCAACAAACCCAATGGAATGAGTACAATTGAACTTGGCCTAGCTCTCAACCTCTAGTGTTATGGTAAGACTTCAGCAAGATCTTTCTGTTTTGAAGAAAGGAACTAACCCTCTCAAGCATTTGATTCTCTCCCCCCCCCCTTTGTCATTAATCATTTTCAAACTTCTTTCAGAAAGTCTAATTATCTTAATGTTCAGTTTATCCACTCAACAAGAATGTCTTACCACAGGGCAGGCCCATTACAAAGCAATGGACACCACACAGATTTATTTTACAACATGTGCAGACTCTGAGCACTCCATGCCGTGCAGAATAACTAATTGGAGGAGACAGTAAAATGGTTGTTTTCAAAGGGGAAAATTTAGCAACGTAAGGAAGATGAACACATTAGTGGTGGAAATTGCAGGAGAAGTGTTTGCTTGACACCATCAGAGCCAGTGATTATAAAGAGAAATCAAAGCCTTTTGATTAATTGAATCAGTTCTCCTTTGTAACAATGCAAAGATGTTATGCCGGCTGGCAATCTGATTTGAAATCAAATGTCTGTGGATTAATGAGAGCAAAAGCTTGCTTCCAAGGCTCTTTTTTGTGGGAAGACTTTAAGTTGAGAGAGGGCGGAGTTTGAAAATGTGATTCATAGCTAGTACTTTGCTATTGGATGCATTAATCATAATCATAATAGTAAAGTTGGAAGGGACCTTGGAGGTTATCTAGTCCAACCCCCTACTCAGGCAGGAAATCGTATACCATTTCAGACAAATGGCTGTCCAGTCTCTTCTTAAAAACTTCCAGTGTTGGAGCATTCACAGCTTCTGGAGGCAGGTTGTTCCACTGGTTAATTGTTCTAACTGTCAGGAAGTTTCTCCTTAGTTCTAGGTTGCTTCTTTCCTTGATTAGTTTCCATCCCTTGCTTCTTGTCCTGCTCTCAGGTGCTTTGGAGAACAGCTTGACTCCCTCTTCTTTGTGGTAGCCCCTGAGATATTGGAAGACTGCTATCATGTCACCCCTCATCCTTCTCTTCATTAAACTAGACATACCCAATTCCAGCAGCCGTTCCTTGTATGTTTTAGCCTCCAGACCTCTAATCATCTTTGTTACTCTTCTCTATACTCTTTCCAGAGTCTCAACGTCTTTTTTTTTTACATCGTGGTGACCAAAACTGGACGCAGTATTCCAAGTGAAATTTAGAGAGAGTGAAATCAGGAAAAAAAAGAAACAATGAAACAAAACCAGAGTCGATTCAATTCAATTTGATTCGGCTTAGCTCAAGAGTAGTTAGTAAGAGAGCATGGTTAGTAAGATTGAACAGTTGCAGGATGTGGGTATGGCCAGTCTAGAGAAAAGAAGGACTAGGGGTGACGTGATAGCAGCATTCCAGTATTGGGGGGACTGCCACAAAGAAGAGGCAGTCAACTCTTTTTCCAAAGCACCAATGGTCAGGACAAGAAACAATGGATGGAAACTAATCAAGGAGAGAAGCAACCTAGAACGAAGGAGGAATTTCCTGAAAGTGAGAACAATTAACCAGTTGAACAGCTTGCCTTCAGAGGTCGTAGGTGCTTTATCACTGGAGTTTTTTTTTTTTTAAGAAGAGATTGGACAGCCACTTCTCTGGTATAAGGTCTCCTTCTTGAGCAGAAGGTTGGACGAGAAGACCTCCAAGGTCCCTCCCAGCTCTATTCTGAATTGAAATAGCTTATTCTCTATGTATCTTCCAATTTCCCCTCCTCTGTTATTAATACCACTTTATAATGCCTTGGTAAGGCCACACTTGGAATACTGCATCCAGGTTTGGTTACCACGATGTAAAAAAAAATGATGTTGAGACTCTGGAAAGCGTGCAGAGAAGAGCAACAAAGATGATCGGGGAACTGTAGGCTAAAACATTGAAAGTACGGTTGCTGGAATTGGATACGTCTAGTTTAATGAATGAAAGAAAAAAGGACTAGGGGTGATGTGAATATCATGACAGCAATATCAAACTATTTAGCTCAGTGCACCAATGCACCAAGCTATTTAGAGGTCTAGCTAAATGCATCAAAGCACCAGAAGGCAAGACAAGAAAAATAGATGGAAACTAATCAAGGAGAGAAGCAACCTGAAATTAAGGAGAAACTTCTTAACAGCAAGGACAATTAACTAGTGGAACAGGTTGCCTTCAGAAGTTGTGGGTGCTCCATCACTGGGTTTTTTTTAAGAAGAGACTGAATAGTCGCGTGTCTCCTTCTTGAGCAATCGGTTGAAGTAGAAGACCACCAAGGTTCTGTTCTATTCTATTCTATTCTATTCTATTCTATTCTATTCTATTCTATTCTATTCTATTCTATTCTATTCTATTCTATTCTATTCTATTCTATTCTATTCTATTCTATTCTATTGCAATCCATTCTATTCTATTCTATTCTATTCTATTCTATTCTATTCTATTCTATTCTATTCTATTCTATTCTATTCTATTCTATTCTATTCTATTCTATTCTATTCTATTCTATTCTATTCATTCTGACTTTAATTGCAACCAGGCTTCTGGATCATGAAGGATGAAAATAGCACATGTTCTATATCACTACTGCTCTGTCCTGTATTTTAAATCGAGACTTTAGCCCTGGGGAAAAAAAAGTGGTCTTCTAAGGAAACGTTTCGCTTCAAAATGTTTTCCTGGCATTTCCATTTTCTGCTGGAAGCATTTATGCTCTTTTCCCCACCATTGTCATACAATCCTACATGAGCCCACTTATGCGATTCCGATCTCCGTGTTGCCGTTTGGAAAATCTTTAATTATTATTATCTCAGAATTACTGCACTTAGTGGTAGCATAATGAAAAAGGAGATCAAACTTGATATTGCACATTTTTATGAGGTTAAGTGCTATGATACCCTTTTAATATGCTAAACCATTTGCTTGTGAATGAACGAGTCTCATAAACTACTGTAGCATAAAATCAAGCTTAACTACTCTTACAGGAAGCTTCCTCGAATTAATTCAGGGAGTATTTTGTATTCCCTTTGGCGGACTTTCTTCCTTGAGTAGACTATTTGCTCTGGTACAGAACAGAATTGGTAATATTTAAATGCCCCCTTTTGAGTTGAACAGTTAATTTTGCAGATTAGAAAATGAAAGGAAAAAAAAATCTTGTTCTGATATTTCATCTTATTCTCTGCAGGGTTATAGGAAAAAAAAGAGACACATATAGCTCTTACTGTGTTAACATTATAGTACAACTCTTCAGCAGAAAATTGGCTGGCTTTCACTCATTACGTAAAAAAAAAAGGCAATTAAACATGGTAGCAGTGAGAATCAACTTCTCCTGTGGTGAGATGTGAAAATTAAATTGCTCTCTATGTTGGCTGGCCTCTTTCTCTTTTATTTGGAAGTTCAGCTCCGTGCTATTTCCTAATCTTCGGCTTCGTGGTTTTAAGGCTGGAAATTAGATTGAGTCTGGAAACTAATTCATTCGGAAGAATGTTTATTCAAAAAATAATAATCTTAATAGTTTCCACACAAATACAACCCACATTTTGTAGGATAAAGTCTGGCCTTGTTGCCCTCTCGTAAGTAAAGGGAAAAGTGAGGGAGAGGGAGGGAGAGGGAGAGAGAGAAGGAGAGAGAGAGAGAGTAGATAGATGGATGGATGGATATATGATAGATAGATAGATAGATAGATAGATAGATAGATAGATAGATAGATAGATAGAAAGATAGATAGACAGACAGACAGACAGACAGACAGACAGACAGACAGACAGACAGACAGGACAGATGAGATAGATAGATAGATAGATAGATAGATAGATAGATAGATAGATAGATAGATAGACAGACAGACAGACAGACAGACAGACAGACAGACAGACAGACAGACAGGACAGATGAGATAGATAGATAGATAGATAGATAGATAGATAGATAGATAGATAGATAGATAGATAGATAGATAGAAAGATAGATAGATAGATAGATAGATAGATAGATAGATAGATAGATAGATGATAGATAGATAGATCCATCCCTCTTCCTTCTTTCATCTATCTATCTATCTATCTATCTATCTATCTATCTATCTATCTATCATCTATCTATCTATCTATCTATCTATCTATCTATCTATCTATCTATCTATTAAATAGATTAGATAGATAGATGATGGATAGATAGGTGAAAGAAAGAGAGAGTGAAACAGAGACAGAGAGAAATAGGTGCAAAGAAGGAAACAATTGAAACAACAATTTAATTCCTGTTATTTTCATGAACAAGCAACTCCAAAGATCTGCTTAATATTGGTAAATTCATATCCAGCATTACTGGGAATCTCTACTTATATAAAGAAATACATATTCTTGTTTGTAAAAAAAAAAAAAAGCTATGTAAAAAGAGTAAGATATTCCTTCCCATATCTGCTACACAAAGGGAGTATTTTAATTACCCCACCATCCAGTCTGAGCTGAAGAAGCTTCTTGGATGAGAAGCAAAACGTCTTCAAAGAAAATAAGAAAGTCCAGTTGCCTCTTGAAAAAGCACCTTTGGGACAACCATGACCTGGAATGACTGAGAATCTCCATAGATATTTTGCAAATTATTAGTTATGGAATTTGGTAAGACCTTCAAAACGAATAATCTTTATTAGGGAATAAGTGTTCATGCTGTACTGTTTATTATACCAGTCACATAGAGTGTGAGTTTATTTTTAGGTGTGTAAAGAAACATATAACCACACACACAGACACAGACACACACACACACACACACACACACACACACTGTGCACAGGTAATGTAAACCAGCAACATTTAATTTTCACAACTAATAGACATGTGCATTGAGAAATAATGGGTTCATTATTATATATGCAAAATTGCCAAATCAATTGTTTGGCACATACTTGTTTGACGATGGCTTTGTTTTACTATGCTATTCGTTTACTATGCTATTCGTTTTGCTGCTCTGTCTAAACTTGCTATTCCTTCAAGCAAACCCAGATCAACGGGGCTGAAAAACCCCATTTTTAAGCACAGAAGTTACTTTTTATTTAGAATCCAGTTGGACATTTTTCACAGGAAATTGAGAGGGGATTGGAATCAGGAAATTTACAGGTAGCCTTCCTTGCCAAAACTCAAAATATTATTTTCTAGATTAGCATTAGCGTTCTAATAAACTGAGATTTGCCAACATAGTTTCATACAGTTCTGTCTATCCATGGTCCAATCGATGGGTAATTCCTACAGCCAGTTTCCTGTGGCCACTGAAATTAAAATTTAAAAAAAAAATCTGCCATATCAAACCAAGTAGAATTGGAAAACCACTTTGGAAAGGGAGAGACAAGTATTTTTTTTAAAAAAGGGGGGGAGGCAGTCTGTTTTTTTTTCTGCTGCAGTCCAAATTTTTGGCACTGTGCGGTGTGAGCAGGAAAAAAAAGGCAGGGGAATGGAGCCAGGAAGTTTGACCTCTTTTCCTGCCATAGCGAATCTTTCCAAGTCTTTCCTCCAACACTTTTTTTTTTCACTTGGAAGCTACCCTGGCATTTCTGCTAAAGCCCATTTTGTCAGGATGTTATTTATGCTAATTGCAAAAAATAGAGTTTTGCTAAGGTAATGAGCGTTCTGCCATGTTTGTAAATTTTACAAACTGGTGGAAGCGTTGTGTGGCAAACATTCCCAAGTGATACTCACCAGGGCCTTTTTTTTTCTTTTTTTTTTCCCTCCTGTTTTGTTGGAGTTGAAAATGCTTTCTTAAAAATGTCATCTGATTAGAGGGGGGGGGGGAGGATCCACAGATTGTGGGAAATGAGCAGATGCAAACTGCCTCAGGGTACAAGCATAATATTTAGCAGGAGTCCAAGAATTCCACCATGATCTATAACCTTTCAAAATGCTAAAAATATTGGGAGGCATTTGGCTCCGATTCTGTCAAATATAGGCCCAGAATCTATTCATTTCCAGAGAGATTTTATTATATATTCTGGCCCAACACAGCTGCCACTTTTTTTTTGGGAGCTGGTATCCAAATAAATCTGCAATAAATACATTATAATAATTATACATAATTTATAACCTTATATATCTAATAATAATTTATTTATTAGACTTTCAGACAGCCATAATCTGAGGTTTCTTAGCAGCTTCCAGGAACAAAATAACAACAATATAAACAAGACAAGTAGAGCCATTGTTTTTTAAAAAAATAAAATTAAAGTTAACTCAGTTACAATTAGCGATTCCAATTATGCTGGGTTAATTACGCTGTTTTGATGTCATTTTGGATAGAGTTTTTATATGTTATATATATATATATATATATAATATAATATATATATATAATATTAACAAAGCGCTTTGGCATGTTCACAAAAATTGGGGCCACAATGGAGAAGGATCTGCTCCTAGCTTTGAATCCCTAAATTTCACAATAGTGGAAAAGAGGTTGAAGTATTCCTCATTAGAAAAAAAAAATCACCTACTCCTTGAGTAAGAATGGACATCATGTTGCTGTATAGCAGTAAGCATAACATGCAGTGGTGGATTTCAAATACCTAAACAACTGGTTCTCTTGTTCTATGCAGGCCTAGAATGGACTTCTGGAAGTGGCATCCACACACTTCCAGTGGGCCATTCTAGGCCTGGGAGGTCTCCTCCAGGCCTCCGAGGTCTAGAACAGACTTCTGGAAGTGGCATCCAGGCACTTTCCGTGGGCCGTTCTAGGCCTGGGAGGCCTCCTCCAGGCCTCCGAGGTCTAGAACAGACTTCTGGAAGTGGCATCCAGGCACTTTCCGTGGGCCGTTCTAGGCCTGGGAGGCCTCCTCCAGGCCTCTGAGGTCTAGAACAGACTTCTGGAAGCCAGCTGGTTCTCCAAATGCAGCAAAATTTAGCTATCAGTTTTACCGAACTGGTGTGAACCGGCTGAATCCCACCACTGATAACATGTATATAAAAAGCAATGTAGAAGACCTTTCTCTTTCTTGGAAAATTTAAAGAGCTGGGTCATTCAACTAAGCTGAAAAATGCAATATGCAGAGCAGAAGAGGTGGCCATCACAATATAGGAATGAAATGCAAAAACCTGAAACACATCTGTCCCTGAATGAACATTTCAGAACTTAGAACCAACTGAAGACGTTTTACTTCTTATCCCAAGAAGCTTCTTTAATTCTGACTGAATGGTGGAGAAAGGAAGGATTTATATCCTTTGCACTCATCTGGTCATTAGCACTCTGACGTTGCTTAGGACCAACTATTCCATATGTTTCTGCAATCTTGCAATCAAGCAAACCATTTTAGGTAGCCTAGAATGGTCTATTTTAAGCTCAGGGCACTTTGAGAAACCACAGGATAGTTTGCAAATAAGGCTTTTTACACAACTCTTTTCATACAACTTTTTTGTAGTGAGTGCTCAGATGGAGATTTAAAAATCAAAATCAAAATTAGGTTGACCCTCAAGCTGGTTCTTGATTTTATCATGTTGTGGTTTATAGAGGATTCTACATTTTTATTTCTTTTAGAATTTTATTCTAAAGTTTTTGAAAGGCAGAAATAACTGAATATAGGCAGTCCACAAATAACCTAGCCCTATGCCATGAAGGGTTTGTTAATGACAACTAGCAGCTTGACTTTTTGGTTGATTTTTTTTCTGTTATTTTAAGCACCAGTTGGTTTTATTTCCTCAGGATTTACTCCCTGCGATTTATATTTTCATTTGGCTGTGTGTCACAGGACTTAATTTATTGTTCCTAAGAAGACATAGCTCATATTTTCTTTTTCTTTCTTTCTTTCTTTCTTTCTTTCTTTCTTTCTTTCTTTCCATCTGTTTGTTTGTCTGTCTGTCTATCTGTCTATCTATCTATCTATCTGAATTTTGCATATAAACTAATAGTAATTGTAATAGTAATATAGAAATCACACCAATAATATAGTTAAAACTTAAAAAAAACACCACTTCATTAATAAACAAACACAAAACAACATTTCCTAAGAGGGTGGCAGTATTGCAGGCTAATTCTGCCCAATGCCAGCAATTCAATTCTGATCAGCTCAAGGTTGACTCAGCCTTCCATCCTTCTGAGGTCAGTAAAATGAGGACCCAGATTGTTGGGGGCAATAGGCTGACTCTGTAAACTGCTTAGAGAGGGCTGTAAAGCACTATGAAGCACTATGTAAGTTTAAGTGCTAAGTGCTATTGCTGTTTCCACACTCATCTAAAAGTGCTTAGATATAAATTAAACATTACACCATAAGGGTATCTATATAGAAGGTGATTCCTGTTAGTACTGGATCATATGGAGACATTTAACCTTTTCTGTACCCAGCCATGATCATGGTGAACACAACTCTTCTTTGCGGAACAAGTTATTGGTACATAGATATATCATTCTGCATTATATCCAATCATATTCTGGTTTGGCTTACACTTTTTTTTGAAGGCATCTCTTGCAGCATTAACACTTTCTCAAAAATGTGGATTATGACTTCAGATACTGAAAATAAAGAGGCGAGGGGAGAGATGGAAAAAGATAATCTAAATTGCCTAGACTATTTAAGCCTTAAAAGTAAGAATCAGTAGCTTAAATTCATGAAACAAACATTCAATCAATGTAAATCAAACCATATTGTTTTGACAAACACTATGGTAGCAAAATTACATACCAAGCTAAGTGTGTAAGACTCAATATCAAATTAAGGTTTTCAAGAGCTTTGCCATGTGTCACAATCACAAAAAGTCATTGCCTCTTGTTGTTGAAAACAGCTACAAAGAAATGAACATTTGGGAGTATATCTGGACTTGCTATGTCATCAATTTTATTTCATCTCCCCTGGATGTTTATCAATGCCATCTTAATCCTCAATGGAAAACACAAACACCATTCACTGTAGATTCAAAATATGCTATGTACACGTGCGTGAAAGAGAAGAAGGGTGATCATGGGTGGTGGTGACTTCATTCTCTTTGCTTTCATCAGAACTTTTGCACCAAAGTTATATGTAAAGACGCCATCTTGTCTGAACATGGCAGTTCATAGAAGATGTAAGGTAGATAAAACAACAGCTGCAAAAGTCAACGAATTTTGGCTTGAGCTCCATCAACTGAGATGTCACATTGAGTTCGTGGGAGGTAACAGTTCTGCTCTATGTTGCCCTGATATTCACACCTGAAATACTGTGTCCGGTTTTGATTGTCACAATCTAAGAAAGATGCTGACACCTTGGAAAAAGTGCAGAGAGCAGGGCCTCGGTGGCTAAAGGATTAAAACAATTGGCTATGCAAAACCTAAAGACAAGGAGGCCAAAAGGAAAAAAAAATAGCATTTTTACAATATTTGATGTGTTGTTACAGAGGATCCGGTATGGATTTATTCTCTATAGTACTCAAAGTAGGACCAAAACCAACTGGTTGAAGCTTTAGGAAGAAAAATCCAAACGTGAAATAAGGTGGCATTTTCTCAATATGACAGTTTAATGGAATAGAACAGCCTGTATTGTGAAGTCAAGGAAATAATAATAATAATAATAATAATAATAATAATAATAATAATAATAATAATAGTAGTAGTAGTAGTAGTAGTAGTAGTAGTAATAGTAATAATAATGTTGGAAGGTCATCTTAATAGTAATAATAAAGTTGGAAGGAAACTTGGTCATCTAGTTCAACCCCCTGCTCAGGCAGGAAACCCTATACCATTTCAGACAAATGGCTGTCCAGTCTCTTGTTTAAAAACTTTGAGTGTTGGAGCATTCACAGCTTCTGGAGACGGGTTGTTCGACTGATTAATTGTTCTGACTGTCAGGAAATTTCTCCTTAGTTCTAGGTTGCTTCTCTCCTTGACTAGTTTCCATCTGTTGCTTCTTGTCCTGCCTTCAGGCGCTTTGGAGAATAGCAACCCCTGAGATATTGGAACACTGCTATCATGTCCCCCCTGGTCCTTCTCTTCATTAAACCAGACATACCCAATTCCAGCAACTGTTCCTTATATGTTTTAGCCTCCAGTCCTTGAGATTTTTAAACAAGCTTAGACATTCATGCCTTGGACAGAGGATTGAATTAAAAGACCTCCAAACTGTCTTACAATCCTATGATTCTAAGGTTACACCAAACAGGGTGCAGACTGAAGTAAAGATTCTAGTTTGTCAATGCATGTTTGATCAAAGAGCTTTGCCACTCTTGTTAAATAAGAAGGTTGAATATTGACTTTTTTAGCAAATACAGATAGTATATGTGGATCACATTGGAGGGGTAAGAGAATGCAACACATTCTCTTGACTCATGGATAGGAAGCATGGATGCTTTCTGAATCCTCCTTTTGTGCCCTATTAGGCTTCCTTTATTCCATGAATAAAGATGACTTTATTCATTTTGCTTTAGATACTAAATTAAAAACTGCAGAGCAAAGCAGTAGATTTCAAGCATTCTCTTTATTAGCAGAACTTCTCTGGACCCCACAAAGCTAGTAATAAAACGTTGCCAAGGTGCTAAGTTGTCTTCTGATAAATTGATCTTTTGCATCAGCCACTTTGTGCATAAGCTGGTTTAATATGGCAGAATGTAACGCAAACGTGCCAACCCAGAAGGTTTACCTTAAGACCCCAATCAAGTAACTTGTAGGATAATTCTTGGAGGGATACCACACTTACTCTCTACCTTAAAACATCTGTCTGATAACTTTCAGATAAGTTAATTTGCAGTTGTCAGATTTTGGGTGCCACAGGATCAGTATTCCTATCAAAAACTGCTAGGTTTTCAGGAAAACAAAAAAAAGTATCCCTTTCTCTCTGTCTTTCATATCTAATTGAAGAACACTGTCAAGATTGACCTTAACTAATCTTTCTGTAGTTAATTAGCAAAGAAGCTTTTGGTTTTTAAAGAATTTACCAGATTATTATTTATAAACTGGAAAACTGTAAATTAATCCCCACTGGGTCAACAGTGGGTTTATGGACTTATGTTTTCTTTCCTACCGTGTCCTGGAGAAGGGAACTATCTCCAACTGACAGAATTGCAAATATTACTCTATATTTTCAATCTGTGAACATTTTAAGGCTCAGAGAAGAATTTTCCCCATTGTGATTATAGTAGTTGCCACCCAGTAGCTGCTTTTTTGTTGTTGTTGTTGTTTGTTTCTCCATTGGATATTGTGAAAAATTGTGGACTTGCATTCTACAAATCCTTTATCTATGCAATCCATCACATTCTTAAGATATTAAGTGACATGGTGGCACAATGGTTAGAATGCAGTATTGCAGGCTACTTTTGCTGACTGTCAGGAGTTCAATCCTGATGTGCTCAAAGTTTACTCAGCCTTTCATCTTTCCAAGGTCGGTAAAATGAGGACCCAGATCGTTGGGGGCAATATGCTGACTCTGTAATCTGCTTAGAGAGTGCTGTAAAGCACTATGGGGTGGTATAGTAAGTCTAAGTGCTATTGATCTTGGTTTGCTAGTCTCAACAAGGTAAGAGACTATTTGTTTGCAATTTCACAGGAGAAGCTGTGTTAAAGGACGTTGACATGTGGAATATTAGGGCTCAGAATTCCAGGTGTCCTTTGCTACATTCACAGAAATTAGGAATACTTCTGTCCATTAAAAGACAATTTGGCTGTGTCAAAATTTGTTTCCTTTCATCATTCCAGGCTTCATATGAAGGCTGATTGGGATGACTATTTTCCTTGCTTATTCTGAAGTACAGCAGTTCCAACAGAATGAGAGCTGTTGAGGTAAAGCCTCTGTGCAATTTAATGTAAAACACGGTCACTTTGTGGTTTACAAAGAAACTTTCCTCTCCCTTATTCTTTCTCTCACACACAAACAAATCTCTTTGGGGCCCCATTATCATTTTAATGGCACCCAGCTCTGCTGGAAGGAGATTACTTTAATGTAAAGCACTTTAGAGTGTGAGTTGTGTAAAAATGCTCAAAACAACTGTTTCTGGAAGGCCGAATATCCCGGCACCCTAAGAGAGCCATATATACAATACTGCCTTGAAAGTAGCTGTATTCTTGAGTTGTATAGTGGTTTGCAGGGAGTGTTGTTCTTCTACAAAAAAGGGAAAGCTTTGCATGCCCAGAATTATTCTGAAGGCTAACCTAGCCCATGCCGTCAAATACTGAAGAAGGCATTTGTGAACCAGACACTATGTCGACCATGGCCACAGACAAAAGTGTTGTTAGCTGCTCTTGAGAGTAAACACATTTTCTTCAGTTTGAAAGATTTTGAAAGGATAAGGTCCTACAGTTAAAAACACAGCAAAACAAGCCAGCAGCCACACACCCTTTCGAGCTTAACAATTAATATTTAATGGCCCTGAAATAGAAACCATGATTTGCCACTTTTATTTGTTCAGTCCTTCCAGGAAGAGTTGGCAGTTGTAGGGCACGCTCACTACAGAATTACTGAAAATAAGAAAGGTGAAACTGAACTGGATAGGGTTATTTAGTGTTTTGTATATTTTGCGGAGAGAGACAAGGTACGTAAGGAATGAAGGACAAATCAGATGGGAGAAGAAACCCTGATCCATACTGCTAGAAGAAAAGTCTTCGTCATGGTTCCTCCAAGCGGGGAATAAACATGGCAACTGCTTTGGGAAGAAGGTTGTAATTTATTGCAGAGGAAAGGCAGACAGAAAGATGGATCCAACAGGAAAAAAAGCGAAAGAAGAGAATAACCACATGTGGGTAGTGAGTTTTTATACCACCACCCCCCCGGACTCTATTGTCTGGAGTTATTTCCTGTTTCAAGCTTTATATTTCCTTTGTCACATATTCTGTCCTGAGCCTAGGTGTGCCCCTCTAAGATTCTTGCTGGTTGTCTGTCCCAGCCCACCTCCCTGGGGGCAGGGTATATAAATTTTAGATGTCTGAAGTCTTCTTAGCTTCAACCTTCCTGAATGGTTTACATCTGCATTTCTAGACTTGGGGCTATTAAGAAAAAGTGGGCATGCTTTTCTGCCTCTTTAACTTCTTCTTCTTTTTTTTTGGAAATGTATTTTCCTGCCCTTTTAATATTTCCTTCTCTGGGGAGCTGACTTCCCACAATCCATAACACAGGAAAACAGAAATCTCTTGCACAAATCCAACCATACATCGTATGGTTCCATGCTTGTTTTCAAATGATAGAAATTCCCAATGGGAGTGGAAACCTGACACATATAAAGGAATGAAGTCACACTTCGCGTAGTGTTGATCCCATCTCCAAATGCACTTTAAATCTAACAAGTTTGGCCATCATCTGGGAACTGAATCAGCCAGGCTCTGGAAGGCACCAAATTAATTTTGCATCAGCGTTGAGATGCTAGTGATAATTTGTTCTGACACCATAGCTCCAAGTTAGGACTGCAGGAGCTACCTGACTGGACATAGTAAGAGTCCAGTTTAATAGACTTTCTATTGTCATTTTCTGCCTAGAGAAAAAAAGCGAGATTTTGCTGTGTTCCTGCAGCACAACATTGAGGATTACTCCGTACAAGTCCTGAGGATTTAGAGAGGATTGAGAGGATTAATGGGCTAGGACAAAATTGCACCTAAGGGTGTAGCAGTAAATCTATGCTAAAAGTGGTAGGCCAGGAAAATTGGCAATTGCTACTGATCTTTATGTATTCCTGTCTTCAAATGCAGAATATTAAGGAAGACACATATATATCGCGCTACATTTAAACATTGTAATGTCCTGTAACTGTACTAGTTTATGTAAATGGAGTGGAGTAGAGTAGAGTAGAGTAGAGTAGAGTAGAGTGGAGTGGAGTGGAGTGGAGTGGAGTGGAGTGGAGTGGAGTGGAGTGGAGTGGAGTGGAGTGGAGTGGAATAGAATAGAATAGAATAGAATAGAATAGAATAGAATAGAATAGAATAGAATAGAATAGAATAGAATAGAATAGAATAGAATAGAATAACCACACCTGGGATACTGCAGCCAATTTTGGTCACAAAAAAAGATGTTAGTTTGGAAAGAATTCAGAGAAGAGCAACCAAGATGATCAAAGACTAAAACATACGAAGAACGGCTATGGGACTTGAGTTTGGTTAGTCTAAAGAAAAGAAGAAACAGGGGAGACATGATAGCAGTATTTCAGTATTTGAGGGGCTGCCACAAAGAAGAGGGGGTCACCTTACTCTCCAAAGCACCTGAAGGCAGGTCAAGAAACAGTGGATGGAAACTGAACAAAGAGAGAAGCAACATGTAATTAAGGAGAAACTTCCTGACTGTGAGGACAGTTAATCAGTGGAACAGCTGGCCTCCAGAAATCATGAGTGCTCCATCACTGGAGATTTTTAAGAAGAGGCTAGACAGTCACTTGTCTGAGATGGTATAGGTTTTCCTGCTTGAGCGGAGGGCTGGACTAGAAGACCTCCAAGGTCCCTTCTAGCTTTATTCTATTCATCCAGAATACAGCTAGAAAGGACCTTGGAGGTCATCTAGTCCAACCCCCTGCTCAAGCAGGGGACCCTATCCCATTTCAGACAAGTGACTGTCCAGTCTCTTTTTAAAAATCTCCAGTGGTGGAGGGCCCACAATTTCTGGAGGCAGAAATTTTGCTTTCATTTTACTGCTTGCATATATGCCTTTTATGGCTTGTAAGTCACGTTGAAATCCTCACAGGCAGCAGATGAACTTTAAATATTTAAATAAATAATCCAGAAAGTCCGTTACATCGAAGTATGGGAGATGATAAACTTTGAGGTATATGAGAGGGGTTTCTTTTTTTCCCCTCTCTTTCTCCTCATTCCCAGCTAAGAAGTCTCTTTAGCATTTGAATGCTTCTTCCATATTTTTACATCACTCATGCCAAGAGCCAGTTCTCAAGTTTCTAATGCATTTGGACCTCATTGTTTCATCATTATTATTATTATTATTTTAAAAAAAAAGTTTTAACAGGGACTAAATTAAATTAGCTAAGGGATGCAATACACTCAAATGTGTGGGCGGTGCACGTTTATTTATCCTTTTAGCAAATCAGATTTTTTTTTTTTCCTGGCAGCTGTAGGGAGGCTTTTTATCACAAAAGGAATTGTGATGTTTTGTGAGAAAGGACATTTTTCATTTTCACCACAGAATGTCCTCTCAGTGGATTGCAGACAGGGTGGCAAACTTTTATTTGTAAAAGAAAAGCAAATGGAATTTGATATATGGACAGTAATAAATGTTCAATACAGTGGACCTCAGATTAGTACACGCTGGATTTCCTAGACAACATTTTCTGGAGTTGAGTTTCATCAGAAATGCAGACAATAGCAGACTCTGCCTGGAATGAAAGTGTCCATCATCTAGAGAACCATTCAGCAGAATACCGCTTCCCTCAAAATATTATTATTTCTTCTTCTTCTTCTTCTTCTTCTTCTTCTTCTTCTTCTTCTTCTTCTTCTTCTTCTTCTTCTTCTTCTTCTTCTTCTTCTTCTTCTTCTTCTTCTCCTCCTCCTCCTCCTCCTCCTCCTCCTCCTCCTTCTTCTTCTTCTTCTTCTTCTTCTTCTTCTTCTTCTTCTTCTTCTTCTTCTTCTTCTTCTTCTTCTTCTTCCTCCTCCTCCTCCTCCTCCCTCCTCCTCTTCTTCTTCTTCTCTTCTTCTTCTTCTTCTTCTTCTCCTCCTCCTCCTCCTCCTCCTCCTCCTCCTCCTCCTCCTCCTCCTCCTCCTCCTCCTCCTTCTCCTCTCCTTCTTCTTCTTCTTCTTCTTTCTTCTTCTTCTTCTTCTTCTTCTTCTTCTTCTTCTTCTTCTTCTTCTTCTTCTTCTTCTTCTTCTTCTTCTTCTTCTTCTTCTTCTTCTTCTTCTCCTTCTCCTCCTCCTCCTCCTCCTCCTCCTCCTCCTCCTCCTTCTCCTCCTCCTCCTCCTCCTCCACCACCACCTCCTGTTGGATGCTTCAGACCAAAAGAGTTAGACTCTAAAATTAATTTCCATTTCAAGTATGCTTCTAGGCTGCTTAGAAAATAATAATAAAAAAGTGATAGGTGGATGCCAATTGGCACTTTGTTTAAAAGAGTGCCCACCTTCCAGGAAGATATGATTAAAGGCAAACTACGTTGGGAGAGGCAGAAAGGATGGCAGATAGCTTTATGGAAAGCCTGTATATTTTAGTGAATGGAATGGGGTGTCCTTCCAAGTATGCATTCTCAAAACTCCAAATGACCAGCCCAAAATAGACTGAAGGACAGCAATGTATCAGCCCCTTCTTAATAGCCTTAAGTAGTGTTTTGTGTTGGTGTTAGGGAAAAAGTCACAGGGACATGTCCGTTGTCCCCAGTATTTGAGTATCTAACCCTATAGTTGTTAGGTAAGAAAGATAGAAGAGTAGCAGTAATTGCAACATGACTACAGAGCTTTATGTGTGAAGCCAAGAAAACCAAGTTTTTGTTGTTGTTGTTTTGTTTTTTAAGTTATTTGTTGTCTGAAAATTGAAAGGTTGAAGGTGAAAGGCCAGGAGGTACTTTTTCTTATTCCAACATTTACTTCTTTGGAAGTCCTT
Organism: Vipera berus; assembly: GCF_964194415.1. Classification (NCBI taxonomy): domain Eukaryota; kingdom Metazoa; phylum Chordata; class Lepidosauria; order Squamata; family Viperidae; genus Vipera; species Vipera berus. Next base: position 113,752,268 of record NC_138206.1, read on the forward strand.
GAAAATGTTGATTCTGTTTGGCAGATTCCTGCTAACCTACTGGCATAGGTAATTTGTGCCTTAGGATCATTTTAAGGGGCACAAATGTATGAGACTATTGTCAAAGAATGCACAGTATGTTGTAACAAGTTGCAGGTCAGAGAAAGTCATAATCATTCCTAACAAAAATTGGAAAGTAGAATCTGACAGGATATAGCAGCACCCCCAGGGATGAAAGTCATCTTTGGTCTAAATGAGTTCTTTGAAAAAAAATCAATTGAAAAATTGAAACGAAAAATAATTGCAAGCAACACTGATTGCTGAGTTTATACATTGTTGTGTGTCTGCATGCATTATGATTAAGAAGTGTTGCATGGAAGAGTGAGGAAGATTCTCAGGGATGACTCACACCCTGGACGGTATCTCTTTACTCTCCTACCATCCGATAGGAGATATAGGAATATAGCCAGCCGTACCAACAGGCTGAAAAATAGCTTTTATCCGTGGGCTGTTAGGCTTTTAAATGGGACATAATCTCTGTGAATTTATGCAGAATTGACTTGGGAGGCCGGTGTGTGGTGTAGTTGGTTCACATGGTGTGGTAGGATGGAGGGTTTGTTGTCACTGTGTGTTGGGGGGAGAGAGCATGGGGGGGGGAGGCTCAGCTAATCTCAATGTACACATGTTGTACTTTGACAATAAAGGTTTATATTATATACTGAAAGTCATCCTGTGTACACATTATAGTTTGTGGTCCAACAAACAATTTAATAATTGCATTAGCCATCCCCTCCATAGACCAATGAATTACAGTTGTAATTACTAATAATTCCTAACATACGTTTAAGTTGTTACAGCTACTCTTACCAGAATAATAGATCAGAAGGGAGACAAGATCTTAAATTCCATCCACTTTTAAAAGGATTAACACTCTATTGTACTAAGAAAAAATGACTCAAGAGAATTTCACCTTAATTGCTTAATAGATAATTTTAAATGTAGGGGTGGAACTACTAGTTCCAGTCTACAAGCAATAAACATTTTTTTGAAATAAATACTTTCCTGTTTCATAATCGATTAAGACACTAGTGATGGCCCTTTGTAAGTATTTTGATTTTGGGATCGGTTTTCTGGGATCCTTCGCCTGTGTAGATATGTTCTCATTTTTAGAAGTACTTACATTGCCTGTGTGCATGAATGATGAATGAAATTCTGTGAAATTGTAGAGGCAGTGATTGATAGCATGGCCATCATTGATATAGGACAGTGATGGCGAACCTTTTAGAGACAGAGTGCCCAAACTGCAAGCCAAAACCCACTTATGTATTGTTGGGTGCTGGGTGGGCGTGGCCCACTGGGTGGGCTTGGCCCACTGGGTGGGTGTGGCCCACTGGGTGGGCGTGGCTGTGGTGGTAATGGCAGACTGGGTGGGACTAAAAAATTCAATCAATTCCAACTTTGCGAGATCTTTTTTTCCCCCGCGAGAAGTTGAAATTGATTGATTGATTGAGCCTTTTTTTTTTTGCACATGGCGGTGGAGGCCTAAGGCAAAAAGGTTTTATAAAACCCAGCTGAAGGCCTAGGACTGTGGGGAGGGTGTATCAGCCCACAGAGAGGGCTCTGTGTGCCACCTGTGGCATGCGTGCCACAGGTTCGCCACCACGATATAAGGAGAAAAAAGAGCAGATATTTTGTTATAATGTTGCTGCTTTTAGACTTTGGAGATTTGTTTTGAAGACAGTTTGGGCAAGTCAGTGGATCAAGTCAGTTCTCCCAATAACATCAGCACCAAGTCAGTTCAAATTGTCTAATCAGATGTGTCCAAATGGAGTCAGTCTGGTAATTCAGTTGGAAAATTCAAATTAAACTGGATGGACTTATCAAATTAGGAATTTGAACTGAATTAGTTTGGACCAACTCAGCATTTCAGATCAGGTTTTGCCTGATTCAGAAGTCTCCATGGCTCCTTTATTGCCAGCTGTAGAGCTTCTACTCTTACAGCATCTAAAATGGACCACACGCTCTAAATTTTGGGTTTCATTCTGGCTTGAATGACGGAAATTGGCTCTCCCTGTGTCTTTTTTTACTCGTCTAAGACCATTTGCAGAGAAGGCCTAATTCATAGTCTGTCTCCATGGAGTCACTGCCATGAAGCTCCAGCTCTTTTTCTAATGCTTTGGAAATCCTGCGGAATCTCGTATCTCGTATACAAAGCCCTTTTGACTTGAGATGTCACAATTGTTACAGTACCCAAATTAGGTAATAACCAATTTTAACTCCATCACTAAATCTGGGGGCTGTAGTTTGGATTCCAAAACTGATCTCTGTTTCAAGTTGCATCCACAGAATAGATAATGTCCATGAAGACTTAGAATACAGAATGATCCTAACGTGTGAAAATATGTAGGACACAGATATAGTAACTCTCAGGGCTTTTTTTCTCATAGAACGCTCAGAACGGAGTTCCGGCACCTTTTTTGGATGGAACCTTGTAGGGTAGGCAAGGCAGGTTGTGTGACATGTGTGAGTTCCGGCACCTTTTTCTTTTACAAAAAAAGCCCTGGTAACTCTGCATGTGAAAAATGTCCATGTTCCCTTGGTCAACATTGAAAAATCAATTGGACACCATCTAGATCAGGGGTCTTCAAACTTGGCCCTTTTATGACTTGTGGACTTCAACTCCCAGAATTCCTCAGCCAGGCATTCTGGCTGAGGAAGTCTGGGAGTTGAAGTCCACAAGTCATAAAAGGGCCAACTTTGAAGACCCCTGATCTAGATGGTGACTGCGTTGTCTACTCAATAGACACCCCATTCTGTAGTTTAAAGACATACATTGATTTATGTAAACTTTTGGTAGTTTACATAAGAAAACATAGAAAGTTTTCTTGGTTAAGAACATTCAGTTTCCTTCGATGTAAATGTAGAAAAATCCCAGTGTTTTGATATTTTGCTGCCTCAAGATCTGTGGGGGGAGGCACTCAAACTCTCTGAATATCAATTAAGTTGCTATTCCTGACATTTGCAAGCAGGGGAGGTTCTGTCCATAGGAGAAAAATCCTTCTGACTTTCAAATGCAGCTGCAAGATAGGTTGTTCTGTTTACCTTGTCAACTTCACCCTATCCACCCACTTGCCTGCATTGTTCTGGGTTTATTTTCATTCTGGGCTTGGAATTCAAGCTTCATTAAAAAAAAAAACTTGATAAGATAACTGAAGTCAACTGGCTTGCATAATGATACGGTTATGCTTGTGAAGTGTTCTCATGCCTTGATTAGAACTTTCCCACAAAATGCAAACTTATGGAGATAGAGTTGCATGCAATGGAACATTTCCCAAGTGGTAAGATATATACATTTTAAATAACTGGACCATTATCACTGTAATAATGTGCCTCTAAAGAAGAAAATATACTGTAATTCAAGCCGAGGGGGTTCTCTGGAAGATTTTTTTAAAGCAGACTTTAAGATTAAGTGAAGTGAATTGGGACGTTGTTTCTGATTGAAACTGCCCATCCTTGGTATGAATTAAGGCACCAAACCCATTTCTGATTTAATTATTTATTTGTTTATTTATTTATTATCTATTAATCATTTTTTTTATAGCCACCCATGTCACAGATGCAACTTTGTGTGGTACACAACCATATCTTCTAGCAGATGCATCTGTACACTCACACTTTGTTCGGCTTGGTTGACTCCTACTTGTGTCAAGTTGTGTCAGCTTCTGCAACTTGATCAGGTAATTCATAGTAGGGATTTGAAGCTAGCAGCATGAAGTAATCTTGCGAATTTATTTGAACATGTAACACAGCTTCCCATTCATTCACTTCTTAGATCAGGGGTCCCCAAACCCTGGTCCATGGATCAGTACCGGGGTCCGGCATGCCAGCAACTGCTCCACACAAACAAGCAAAGCCCCATCTGTGGGATGCAGGCAGCACACAAAACCACACACTCTCCAGTGTGTGGAAAAACCTCTCTCCGCAGAACCGGTCCCTGGTGCCCAAAAGATTGGGGACCTCTGTCTTAGGTGACATACCGGGCTGTTTTTCCTTCACTTTTCTCCACTCCTGTATTTATTTTAGCTGCCAGTTGTTGTTGTTTTTTGTTTTTTAGAAAAAAACCAGAAACAAACAAACAAAGGATGACAAATAAGTGAATGATCAGTTATTTAACTCTGCAATTTTCTATGCAAAAAATGAGGGCTATTTCCAAAGAAGAGATCAGAGAATTTCACCCTACATTTTATCAGGTACATTGATAAAGCCTTCTGAGAAATGATTCAAGTGGACCGTTAGTCATAGTGTGATGGTAGCATATTCTGTTGGTGTCGTGGTTCGAAACGGAAAGAGCAAAATTAGAGCAAGAGCTATTCAGAGGAAGCCTACCAAGATGGCAAAAGGTTTTGAAATTAAACTCAGTGGATAACAGTTAAAGATCAATGGTGTATTTAGTTTCCAGGAGAGCCAACTGAGAGGAGTATATAGCAGTATCCTTAAATAACTGGCACATTGAAAGAAGAATGGAGTTATTCTCTATTTCCCTAGTGTACTAGATCAGGACAAATGAGTTAAAACTACAATAAAGGCGGTTCAGGCTGCACATCACAAGGACTTCTTGATAGTGTAAGTAGTAGAACAAGTTGAGTTTTCTCATAAGAGTTATTCAAACAGAGGCTGGCTATCACTTCTCATAGATGTCCTAGTGCTGGGGTCTTCAAACTAAGCCCTTTTATGATATGTGGACTTCAACTCCCAGAATTCCTCAGCCAGCAACACTGGTTGAGGAACTCTGGGAGTTGAAGTCCACAAGTCATAAAAGGGCCAAGTTTGAAGACCCCTGTCTTAAGTCTAACAAACAAAATGGAGGCTGGCTGAGGAATTCTGGGAGTTGAAGTCCACAAGTCATAAAAGGGCCAAGTTTGAAGTCCCCTATCTTAAATCTAACAAACAAAATGGAGGCTGGTTGAGGAAGTCTGGGAGTTGAAGTCCACAAGTCATAAAAGGGCCAGGTTTGAAGACCCCTGTCCTAGTGGATCCTGCACTGAGCAGCGAGCTGGATTAAGTGACCTGTAGGGTCTCCTCCACCTCTATAATTTTATGATTTTTATGATTTTTTTTTCAAGAAAGCTCAGCAAATATCTTAACAGTCTACGTTCCAAAGAGATATGGTATGTGTTAGCCTTGCATGATAATTCCTCTCCCTTGATCCTTTGCATCAAGAAATTAACCAATGTTCCATTTTGAGGCTTACTTTATTATTGATGGATAGATGGATTTTTTTACACTTTTATAAGAGTTTTCATTAAAAACAAAAACAAAACAAAACAAAAACACAGCTGTCTATAAAGACAGCCAACTGAAAGCAATAAAATGACAACACCAGCAGTTCAAACCACCAGGAGTCAGTTCCTAATTCAGGTGGTGTCTAAGCATGATAAATATACATTGAAGTAATACATAAAATAATCAAACAATTACAAAAAAAAAGAAAAAAAGAATGGAGGCAGTGGATGAAATCAAGTGATTTAAGCAAATGGCAAGATGCTTGTGTAATCTCCAGTTTAACTGTGTTCCACACAGCAGGAGTAGCATTGATTTCATTACAGCACTTATAAATATATATGTTTCTTTTGTAACTGTCAAAGAGGTTTACTAAGTAGAATAAAACAGTTGAATGAATTGTATATTTAATGTAATATATGTAAGGATACAGTTAGTTTTCATGGAAGGGAGGGAGGGAGCTGGGAAAGTATGAAGTGTGTTGATTAGCGTACAAGGTGTGTTGATAATTTTCTCACTTCGGTCTGAATACTGATGAAATTGACAAAAGAGGTTGTCAAGAACAGTATCTAATACATGCATTTTTTTTAAGCAGAGACAACAACATCAGATTACCCTTCTTACTCTTGAATTCTTCTATCTGGACTCACCCCTTTGTAGATTTTCAGTGCATTTCCTTACTCTACGGTTTGTTCTGAGGTGTAAAAAAAATTGCTGTAGGGGAAAAAAATACTATGAGTGATGAAGACTTATTCTATGGAGACTATGAAGTGCCGGGGTTGGGGTGGGGGTTATATTGGACTGGGGAAAAAGTTTTCTCTTCAGACCTAGGTCAGATCAACGCCAGCTTTAGCATTTGGTTCATCCCTAGAATTGCCAGTAACAAATCAGTTGTACTTGGAGACCAGTCATAATTGAATTTCTTGAGGCATTAGGAATAATCAACCACAAATTGATTTGAAAGTCAAGAGAGCTTCTTCAACTTTAGTTAGCATTTGAGGCTTACATCTAGTTCTGGTTAAACCTGGAAGTTTATTTCCATTTGTTTCCAGACAGTTCAGATGTCTTGCAAAACAGAAAACAGCTCTGCCTTAGAATACTACTTTTTAAGGGAAGTTCAGGATGCAGAAGAAGTCAGAGAAATAGGTGGAAAGTTTGGGGATACAGTGAGCCCTTAAATTGTTTGCCTTTCTTTGAATTTCCTTTCTCCTTGGGTATTTGTGATTAGTATGCTTCAAATGTAAGATCTGTTGGCAAAAACTGACAAATGATAGGTGCAAGTGAGCTGCGATCAGTGAGTTGAAAACAATTTAAGGTAGTTCCGTTTTCTTAGTTAGAGATAGGACTTTGTCTTTGATGGGGCAGATAATGGTTTATGGAGAATAGTACATTTGAAAACAGATGCTATTGTTTTGAGTGCAACCTATAATAGAATGCAAAGCAAGCCTTTAATCTTTAACTATATCCCCCTTAGTTTTGTACCCATGGACAAATTTACACACACACACACACACACACACACACACACACACACACACATACAGGGTTGGAGTAATGTTGGGGGTGGGGCGGGAAAAACCTCCTTTTTGCAAACTATTTCAGAGTGCCAGTCTCTTTTCTCAAGTAGAGAACAAATGTAGTAACTTCAAAGTAAGAGGCTAATACTTTCCTCATTTTTAAGAGTTACAGTATTTGCCTGAAAATGGCAGTAACGGAAAAGACCGATAAATCAACAGCAAAACCTCAAACCTATTTATTTTGGAAGGACTCCAGAATGGCCCTCGAATGGTAAATTAAATGGAGAATAGCATTTTCTTTCACTTCAGAGCAGCATTTATTACATAAAATATCGCTGGAGGAACGGCCATTTCCTTCTTTTCCCCCTTTAACCCTAACCCTACTCCCTGTCCCCACCCCACCCCAATGGTCTAGAAGAGGCCATCCATGGTCATAATCTGATGGTAAAAAGATCTAAATATCCAGCTAGGTATGGAAGGATAGCATAGGGTGTTGCTGTGAAGGTGCAGCAGAAAGAAAAAAAAAACATCCTTAGGTTTGTGGTGTTTTTCAAATCATTTAGAGATCTCGAGAACCCCCAAACGCTTTTGTTTCCGTGTCCCCAAGTTGGTTTTCAAAAGGCATATTTTTTTCCTCTTGAAAACATTTTGCTTCTCACCCAAGAAGCTTCTTCTGTTCTGACTGAATGGTGGGGGCTAGGAGGTTAGAACTGAAGAGGCTTCTTGGATGAGAAGCAAAACATTTTCAAGGGGTGGGGGGAACCAAGAAAAGCCAATTGCCTTTTGAAAATACCTTTGGGCCAGTTTAGGACCAGGATGATCGAGAATCTCCACAGACTTTTGTTTCTGTGGCTAAGAGAAAATCGCAAGGACTGAAGCTTCTGCATTTCAGACAGCCCTAACGTTGTCACCACCAATTCCTCCTTCTCCTGGTTACTTTGCTGGAGAACTTGCCTTCCAAAGAGAATTGTGTTAATTTGGGGCTTACCCCAGGTCAAGCGAAGGATAAAGTCCTTTTCCCTCGTGATCATCTTGGCCCAAAACAATCTGACTGGGGAGCTGATCTATACAGGAGGCTGGTTTCATTATTGGCTGAGGGAGATGCTGAGAAGTTCACCTCGAAAAAATGGTATGCTCATTTAAAAAAAAGCTGAAGAGTTATTTTTACTCAGGTTAAAGCCGACACTGTGAATTATTATGCAACCTGAGTCACTACTGTACTACTCCAAAGACAGCTGTTCGAAATTATTTTTGAAAGTTCTCTTATATCAATTGATATCCTGTCCTAGAAAACTAGTAAGGAGAATGTGAAGCTCCAGGAAGTCCTCAATTTACAACAGATCTTTAAAAAGGTACTTAGAACCCATCCTTGAAATTAGGACTGCCCACCCACGAGGTTGTGTGACCACATTTGGGGAGCTTGGCAACTGGCTTGCATTTACAACTGGTTGCGGTGTGGTGCAGTCATATGACCATGATTCTCCCCCCCCCCCGTTTTTGAGTAGAACATGCCCATTGGATATGCTGGAATTGCTTAATGATCCTGAGTTTCACTTAACAATTACGTGTCTTGCTTTAAGACTGCATTGACTGACTTTACTACCATTGTAAACATGGTGATAAAATCAAATCTGGTCATGCAGTGCTTCGATTATGAACCCAATGTTTAACCCAATGAACCCAATTGAAATTCCGTTCTCCATTACAGTCGTAAGTCGAGGACTTCTTGCAGAATTTTTGCTCCTTTGGTGCTCGTCAGAGAAATAAAATAAAGAAAGAGCCTTGCCATAGGGGAACTGGAAGTTATCTTCATGGGGTGGAATATGCAGTTAAAAGTGCAACAGACTAAGATCCTGGGCTATTGCCTGTGACCTTAAGAATGTGCGTTAACCTAGAGCAGGGGTAGCCGGCTGGCTCAGGAATTCTGGGAGTTGAAGTCCATGAGTCATAAAAGAGCCGAGGTTGCCTACCCCTGACCTAGAGATCACCTAAAATATAGACATGAGTTAACTGCTGGATTTAAAAAAAAAAGGTTTGGCTTTTATTTTATTTATTTTTTGTTTAAGATTGAAAAATATAAACGTTCCAAACACCAATTTTGGGGAACATTTTGTGAGTTCACCCCAGTCCTTTCTACTGTAGGCAGATATCCAATCTAGATAGTTGAAGTAGTTGGGAGGAGGGTTTGATAAGGGGCGAGAATTATATTGACAAAGGTACTTTTTTTTTGGCAAGTCTTGGAATCTTGGGAAGGGAAAGCATATGGAAAAGAACTTTCTCTTTCTGGAATTTCATGGGGAAAAAATGTTCTTAGCCTTCTCTGCTCACACATGTTCTGCAAACCAAAGTAGAAGACTGCAAACCCAATAGAAACACAGAAAAAAGAAATTCAGTCCACTAGGAGATGACTTTGATGGAGTGAGCTAGTGATATATTACTCTACCTGCTTAATCAATCTTCCCAGAAGGGAGGAGAGAAAATAAACACCTACAAGATGTCCCACTGAGTTAAGAGAAGCTTAGTCCCAAGGGTATTTTATTGCATTTTAGCCTCAGTTGCTCTTGGCACTTACTCATGACTTCTAATTTGGATGTAGTGGTAATATTTCATTAAAAAAGAAAAAGAAAAAAGTAATGGTTAGCATTCACCGATTAGCACACAATGCAAATGTGTCCAATGATTATTCCTTAATAGTGGTAGGCTCTGTGCTCTTAAATTATTCCTGTAATATGCATATGATATGGACACTGTAAGGTAATAATTAAATGATTTAAAAAAAAATAAAATCTACACACATAGTAGCCATCCATGCAATAGGAGATTGTAGTCCTTCCTTGACCCAGTATACTGTAGGGATGCTTATGTTCACGATGCTGTTTAATGAAACACTTTTTAGAAACTTATTCTTATATAAAACAAAAGCTGCAAAATTGTGATATAACTTATATTTCAGTCTCGTTGCTCTGTATTTATCATATAACTAGTTTAGATTTGAAGGAAGAAAACTCTATGCATTTATCTAAGTTTTGTCTATGCTATATTATCCACTCTGTTGTACTGAAGTAAAATACTGCTTCGGGGTGATAGTGTTGAAAAAGAAAAAAAAATGAACATCAGTTTTGCAAAGTATTGATTATACCCAGTTGCCTTTCATTTATGAGAATCGCTTCCAGTTAAAACAAAAATGGTTTCTAATGTCCCTTTCATGAAACCAAGGTGAACCAATGGACTAGCACAATACGACAATTGTATATGGGCTAGTGTGTTTTTAGACGTATTTGCCAAACTGATGAATGCCAAGATTGAACCTCTTTCAAACAGAACTTTGTAACAGTTCTATGAACTTTTTTTTAATGACTGTACTTGCAAACTGTACTACATTCCTTGTTTTATTTTATTAATCAATTTAAATGTAAAGCAGTATGCCTCTCATACCTGTCAAATCAAAAACCCTTCTATTTATTTACAATATATAGATATACATATATATATATATATATAACTTAATGTAACTGCAAGTTTATTGCATTCATATAACTGTGTATATATTTATATTCTGTGACTTCAAAAGCCTGTATTGGAACTAAACTTTGCTTAAATTACTATGTGGACTTCTTTCAACCATATTTTTTAACTGATGATTTTAAGGCTACGATCATTTACTAAATGTACTTTGGAAAACAAAATCACAATAAAGTTTCAGAAATTGTTTTTTACATCGTTGATGCTTTGTCTTGAATTTTCTTGCAGAAAAGGAGCACTGGAGATATTTAAAAAACCCATCATTTTTTCCTGAGTTGCATGCATCAATAATGTTGATGTAAATATGATATAAACCAGATGCTTGACTTAATAAATGTCTCCATTCAGTTCAGGGCTGCACAGAAAGCTGGCAGCATGAAGCAGACAGTTGTTGACTTAGCTGTTCTTTTAGAATGAAGTCCCCTGTCTAAAATTCAGAAGTTGTGATACCCATCAATGAACTCTCCTTCTCTTAAATTAAGACAATTGAATTGCTGTCAAGAGTTCTATCAGAACTTGAGAACAAGGTCCTAAAATCAATCCACGGGATTACACAATTAAACACAAAAATCATATTTACTTTTCTGGTCTGATTGCTCAGTATTTGAAGATCTAACACAGAGGTCTTCAAACTCAGCCCTTTTATGACTCATGGACTTCAACTCCCAGAATTTCTCAGCCAGGCATGCTGGCTGAGGAATTCTGGGAGTTGAAGTCCATGAGTCATAAAAGGGCCGAGTGGAAATAGCAATATGAAGAAAGGACACAAGTGAAAATATTTTTGAAATGTCTTCCAGCCCTATCTTTATCTCCGGCAACTAGGTTTGGGAGGATCAGACTGATTTGCACACCCTGTCTGAGGTTTATGCATTTGATAACCCATGGTGTCTCATCAGCGCCACATGATATATTTGACAAAACAATTGTCAGGCTTAAGCAGTGACAAACCTGGTTAATGTTTGGATGGCAGATTCCAGAATATACTAGATCTGTAGGCTACACTACGAAACAACCCAAAAGGAAGCAATAGCAATCCACTTCCATGTTGGAATGATGTTTCCATTAATGGATGGGAGACTATTGATTATTTACTAATGGATCATTTACTAATCATTTACGAATGGATCATTTCCATCCATTGATGGAACTGAACCTTTGTTCAAAGAAAGAAGAACTAAGGAGAATTTTCCTCACAGCGAGAACAATCAACCAGTGGAACAGCTTGCCACCAGACGTTGTGGCTGCTTCATCACTGAAGGTTTTTAAAGAAGAGATTGGACAGCCATTTGTGCAGAATAGTAAAGGTTTTCTGCCTGAGCAGTGGGTTGGGCTACAAAACCTCCAAAGTCCCTTCCAACTCTGCTATTCTGTACTCTGTATAAAACCACCAGAAGGCAAGTTTTACTTCAGGGACACTATCCATTTACACATAAGAAAGGAGCTAGGAAGATTAGATTCCAAATTGATAAAATACTGAGAATTTTGGCACCTGGGCTGGTTGTTATTTTTTTTTCTACATGGCATCTAGAGTAGGAGTGATCCTGGATTCCACTTGAATCATCCTCCTTCAACTCCACAAAATATTTTGCATAAGAAAGAGCTCATGAAAGCATAAGAATTGGTACTGTTGATTCAGTCAGTCTTCCGTAAAAGAGGAGATTCAGTTAGTTGGCTATGTAAAGGACTTATTTATGCATATGCATAAAAACTCTTAATTCATTCCCTAAATCCTCTTTTATTTTGCCTCATGACAATGTGCAGAGCAAACCGTGCATAAAGTTGGTCTTAGTTTTAGTAAACTCATCCATTTCCTGTTTGAGATTATATTCACAGTGTCTATGCCAGATATGAACAGGATACCTATAAATGATATACATTCCTTTTTGTTTTGTTTTGTTTTTTACCCCTTCATACCTGTATGACTGAAGGGATTCATGGGTGAAATGACCTTAATGACACATCCATGCAGTTTTCCTAGAGAGAAGTAGGTTATCATTGCCTTCTTCTAGTAAATTCACCGGTTTCCCATTTTACTCCCATAAACCCTTGAGGTCTCTTATTCAGATGTGAACCGAGCATGATCCTGTTTAGCTTCCCAGCCCAGACAAGGTGGTCCAAAGATATAATGTTTATTTATTTATGGATTAGTTTCCCCTATCTATCCTTGGATTGTTCTCTCTTAATCTGACCATTGATACCAATTCTGCTGATTTGATAGAATAGTCCAGATAAATACTAGATGCTTACTGTATATGAATTATGAATGCCATGGTAAATCAGCAGCAAAATGTACAGGGTTATCTGTCATTCTGGGATAAATGACAATGGAATGAAGAATGAAATGCGAATTCAGCTTCCTGGAAAGTGCTCTACAAATAAGAGATGTGGATTCAACTTCCATCACACACTTGCTGAGGGGGATATGATCAAAGAGTGTTGACTAGTTGGTAGACCTCCAGTGATGACACATGTTCTCATCAATGAGAAAGTAATAAAAAGTGCAACCTGCAAATATTTGAGATGGTTTGGTGTGACCTATGGGCATGATCCTGGAATTTGCACACTGAATGTGACAATGCACTCAACATGCTTAGGGTTTCAGTAGGGTGGTCCTCAAAATGTTCTCTATCCATGACTTCTGGAAATTCCACATTTCCTCCATCCAGCTGGGAAACAGGAGGGGGGAGAAGAAGAGGGAGAGGGAGAGAGAGTAAGCCCTAAGTAGGCATACGATAGACCAGGGGTGTCAAACTGCCAGCCCACGGGTGTCATGCACAAGCCACGCCCACCCCATTGCCAGCAATGGCAAAACAGTCCCGATACATCACGTGACATCACATGACATTGCGAGTTTGACATGTCTGTGTTAGACTAAATAAAATAAACCCTCAAGAATCATCTTAAACCAGTTCTGTCCATTTGTGTGATGAGAGCCCGCCCCCAGCCCATATTTTCCCCCACACTAAAAACAGTTGAATACAATATCTAAAACAATGTCCATCTCTGAGAAATAATTTATATTATATTATATTATATTATATTATATTATATTATATTATATTATATTATATTATATTATATTATATTATATTATATTATATTATATTATATTACATTACATTACATTACATTACATTACATTACTATATTATATTATATTATATTATATTATATTATATTATATTATATTATATTATATTATATTATATTATATTATATTATATTATATTATATTATATTATATTATTAATTCATCAGAGAGCAAGTTTGTTTCCCAACCTTTCAAATACGTCAAGCTTTAGTTGTTATATTTCTTCAGCTGACACTGGAATCTTTACACATCTGGAGAGCACTATGTTCTCAACTTTTAATTTTGGAAATAATTAAAATACTAATACAGTATTTGCACCATTTGTTACCCATTAAAAGGAATAAAAATCTGAGTCCCACCCATGTATTCAGATGTGATATATTCCTTTTCTCTTTGACTGTAAGAACAGGATTGTCCTTATGACATATCCTAAGATTGGTGGGTTATCTTTTGACAAGAGGGTTGCCAGTTGTTTGAATCTTTGTGTATTTTGTAGTCATTGTTTTGCTTTGTTTTCTCCATGAATTTAAGGAGAAGCAAACATAGAAAAAAAATAGTATATAAGCATGTGCAGATTGTTACACATCCTGTTGAGTGTACAATTCATGCTAATAGATCAATATTTCATCTCGGTTGTTTTTTTCTGCATGATAACAAATCTGAATAATAGAAAAAGAATATGTATCCATTTATGCCTTCTGCCAGCGGTGGGATTCAAATATGTGAATAACCATTTCTCTGTGTGGATGCCGCTTCTAGAAGTCCGTTCTGGGCCTGGTCCTCTGTGGCTCAGAACGGACTTCCAGAAGTGGCATCCACGCACTTCTGGAGGGCTGTTCTGGGCCTTGTGAAAAATAACTAGGGCTTCACTGGCTGCCATCCAGTGGTGGGGTTCGCTGAATTCAACCAAAAATTAGCTACCAGTTCTGCTGAACAGGTGTGAACCAGTTGAATCTCACCACTACTTCCGCCTTTGGAAGACCTATGCATCTTTTCCTATAGAACAGATAACATCAATTTCTCCAGAACTTTTTTTTTAATGTAAATACCCTGCTTGTTTATTTAAAACATACAGCTCACTACCACAGTCCTCAGAAAGGCAAATTTGTGGTTTTGTGTGATGGGCAACTTTATGAATAGGATAAAATAAACAAACAAGTTATGGCACTGTAAGCTCTGTTTTGCAACACAGTTACCATCATTTTCAAACACCTTTTATTGGGGTACCTTTTGAAAACTTTGGCTAGAGAAAAACCGAATTTCTGCTAATAATTGGCCTACTGTAATACTGAAATTAGCTTTTGATAGAATTATTTTTCATCATTATTTTTGACCCATATATTAACCAAAGGAGTTTTAAAGGAAAATAGTATATACAAGCATCGATGAAATGAACAAATGTAACAGAGATTTAGAAATGTGATGTTGTCATGCTTAACACATGTGAAGATTCTGAGATAGATTTCTAAAGCAAAACTGTTATCCATGTAAGTGTGCCTATGTATGTTTGCATGTGTGTTTGTGTGTGTAAGCCCAAAATGTGTTCATAGAAATGTTGTATGATTAATGAACCCCATTATTTTATGGCATACCCAGAGGTAACATCTCTGGGTTGGTGTTAAGTTAGGCAAACAAAGTGTTTGTGAAATGAAGGTGGATGAAATTTCAAGGAAACCAAGCAAAAGGCCTCACTAGATACTAATGGAGAACCATGTTAAGTGTGAGACTGTGGCTGAAAAATCTCTGGGGAACAAAAATGTGTCTTGTGAGAAGGTTGTGTGGTCAGAGGAAATCCCCTAGATATAAGTCTAAAAGATTTATAGGGCGGGGATTGTGAGATCAGGATAGCTAGCAGGAACAATTTCTTTGACTAAACTGTGACTCTGAACTCAGAATGGTTTTGTTCCCTGATTGCCGAAATGGTTAAATGAAAAAAGTCAACATAGGCTAAATACTTAAACGAATCAGGAACCTTAAGAGCAGAAATTCCCAGTGCATTGTGTTGAAATAATTCTCAGAAGTTAAAGGTGTGTTGTTATCTGACTCCAGGTTTACAAGTATTGGCAGGCTCAGGTCATGGAGAAGACCTCTCGTGAGGAACGATGAGATTTTTTTTGCTGTCTTGAGGGTAATGTGATATTTTTAAGGTCTGAAAGCACATGACAGTAATAAAATATTCAGCTTTTTCCACAACAGGGCATGCCTTATGCGATCATAGTCATAATATATAAATTCAAAAATCAATTTCTCAAGTATTCTTCCTTTCACCAAGAAAAAAAAAAGATAGAAGGGGTTCAGAATAAAAAGATCGTGTGCACAAAACAGGTCCTGCCAATATGAATTTACATGTATGTATCTGTGTTTCCCCAAAAATAAGACCAGGTCTTATATTAATTTTTGCTCTAAAAGACAACTTGTTTTATTATTTATTTTCCAGTTAGATCTTATTTTTTGGGGGAAATACGATACTAAATGCATCGATCTGGCTGACAATCTTAACTGAGGCTTAGTTTTGGGGTAGGTCTTATATTACGAGCATCCTCAAAAATCATGTGAGGGCTTATTTTCCAGTTAGGTCTTATTTTCAGGGAAATACAGTAGATATCTGAGGTAAATTGGTGGTTAAGAAATATGAGATATAAATAAATAATAAATCAAATTCACGTTAAGTAAATCTTTCAATTCTTTTTCAAAAGCAGGGGAATTAAGTCTAAATTCTTGCTTTTGGGGTAATTCAGTCCATTTTGAAACACTACACATAGTTCTCAACTTACAACCATTCCTGTAGTGACCTTTCAGATCTATGATGGTGCTAAAAAAAAACAAGGTCAGGTCTTCGTATTTATCACACTACCCCCATGGTCACATGATGGCAACCAACTTTCATTTACAACTGGTTGCAGTGTCCTGTTGTCACCCAATCACAATTTGACTTTTTATGCTGGTTTCTCTGTTACAAAAAACCCCCAAAACCATCCCTTTGGAAATATAGGTTCTTGCTTATGATTGCGGCTTTACTTAATGACTGTGGTAATTTACTTAATGAGCATAATCAAAAATGGTCATAAAATTGAATCTGGCTTGACTTAACAACTGCTATGACTTAGGATGGAAATTTTGGTTCCAATTGTGGCTGTAAGTGAAGGATATCTGTAGTTGGTATCTGTGTTCCAGCACATTAAACCATTCCACCCCACTTTTATTTGAAGAACATCTTACAATCTCCAAGCATTCTACCCATTCTTTTCACCTTTGCTGACTTGGGAATGCTTACACTAGAGATCAGACTACATTATCTGCCCAATCTGTCCAAAAAAAAAGTTTAAATTGAGAGTTATCACACCGGTGCTCCTTCTGTTATGCAAGACTGGATTTGCTCTACGTAATCTTTCCATTATTTAATCAGAGTTGATGTGGGGAGGAGATATAAGAACAAGAGCCTTAAGCTCTAAAGTTCTACCTTTCTTTAGAAGAGAACGCTTCCAGGACAAACAAACAAAGCCAGTTTGGCACAGTGGTTAAGGTGCTGGACTAAAAACAGAGAGACTTAGAGTTCAAATCCCACCTTTGGAGAGGAAGCTAGTTGGATGACTTTGCACCAATTGTTCTCTCTGAAAGCTCAGCCCATCACAGAATTGTTTCTGGGGGCGGGGGGGGGGAAGGAGAAGAAAGCACATTGGCTATGCTGCCTTGAAGAGCTGAACATATATTATCCTATAACCACTCACACAAGCAATCTCCATATGTGAAAGAGCAAGGGGTGAGGTTTTTTTTGGGGGGGAGGGGTGAATATGTAAAGAATGTATTGTGGATAGAGCTGGCTGTGGAAGAAATGACAAATTTCTTGAATGTGTTAGGTGCTGTTTTAACATTATCTCCTCCTCCTCCTCCTCCTCCTCCTCCTCCTCCTCCTCCTCCTCCTCCTTCTCCTTCTTCCTCCTCCTCCTCCTCCTCCTCCTCCTTCAATTGTAAACACTGCATAATTTCAATGAAGTTCATTCTTCCATATCAGGAGATAACTATCCATCCATCGGATGCTGACAAAATAGTGGTTATCTAGCCAGCCAGCCAGGTTTTGTTTTGTGTTGTTTTTGTTTTTTTAATATTAGGTTTTTAAAGGGAAGAAAAATATTTTGCTGTTCAGAGTGCCCAGCAGCGTATGTGATCAAACAGTTTGAAATTTGAGTGAACATACCAGCCACTGTTTTCTTGGGATCCTGTGCTTCTCAACAGTGACACTCAAAACATTTTCATCTCTGAAAACTGCTTCTCTTAGATGGCATGCACTGAGCGGTTTATGGCAGCAACATGATCTCGTTGTTCTGTCTTGTTCACTTTGCATTTCATAAGGGAAAAAAATAATAATAAATGCAGGCAACATGAAACAAGTTTTGTCACAGCACGACAGAGAAGGAAACAGTCACCCCAGCACAATTTAGGCATTAGATCTTTTAGAGAGAAATTTATGGAGAATTGGGTGCCCTATGGCTTCCAGTTCTCACAGTCATTATTGTGCTCATTGTTATCTGTGCCTACCAAATATATTTATCCTTGTTTTCTGTCTGCCAAGTGGTGAGGAGAAAAAAAACAATACCCCTGTTATTAAAGAGTTATACTTACAAAATACTTAAGTATTACTCAGGAAAAAGTGTTAAAGATCACAAGGAAGGTTTTGAACTACAGAGGAAAACAAGAAACAGCCCTGTAAATGTCTACAAAATCAGTTAAAACCCACAAACAACAACAGTATATTAATTATTCTAATACTTTAGTTGAATATTCAGTTAAAAACTAAACACTAAAAGTTACTGCACTGGGAAGAGAATTCCACAGCTGAAATACTCCAGTAATAATACAGTAGCATTCCCATTTATATCCAACAGCTATTCTAATGTAATGTAGTTTTTCTTCCTTTCCCTTTTGCAAAATCTTTCAGGAAGGAAATCAATATTTTTATATTAATAAGCAATTTAGGTTAATAACCCTAACCTAACCATTTATTCATACCTACATTAAGAAGAAGGCAATGTATTGTCCTCCGTCTTCATTCATTCATTCATTCATTCATTCATTCATTCATTCATTGTAGCATCATCCATCTCAACAAATGACTTTGGGCAGCAAACAAAATTAAAGTCAAACCATTGCAACAATACAAAAACTAAAATACACAGCAGCCAAGGCAGATACCCCAACTAACAGCTGCCAGCACAGAGCCAGTCTTTATGGTTTCATAGAAGACAAGGATGTTGAGTGCCGTTCTGATTTTTGGAATGAGATAACTCACCACCGCCAACTCTCCATGGCCAACCCACCGTGGTCAACTCTCCATGGCCAGCTAAGTATGGGACAACTCGCCACGGCCAACTCACCGCAGGACAATTGAACAACAGTGCCATTGTAACTTTGGACGGCCACTAAATGAACTGTTGTAAGCTATGTCTTACCTCTACTTTAAAGAGAGAGAGAGAGAGAGAGAGAGAGAGAGAGAGAGAGAGAGAGAGAGAGAGAGAGAGAGAGAGAGAGGGAGAAAGGGAGAGGGAGAGAGAGAGAGAGAGAGAGAGAAGAAATGTAAACTGTTATAATAAAAGAGAGGGGGGATAAAGGAAGGGAGGGAGGGAGGGAGGGAGGAAGGAAGGAAGGAAGGAAGGAAGGAAGGAAGGAAGGAAGGAAGGAAGGAAGGAAGGAAGATCCTGAGGAAATGGAATACCAAGCTACTTTTGCATGACTGCAAGTGAAACCATACGGATATGCTCATGTAATCAAGAACAACTTTCAGTTGTTTAGTCCATCTGCCTGATACTATTTTACCTCTGGCTATGGCCACCATTGCAAATGCAAGAAAAAAGTTCGTACAGATTACTTCAAAGAGAATTCTGTGAGCAGTTCTTTGTATATAAGCCTTGACTAGAATAATGATTTTGAAAGTAAAAAAAAAAAGCAACTTTTATACAGAGAAAACTTTCCCTTGTGGAAAAATACATTTTGATACAAAAACCAAATCTTGCATATAGGAAGCTCTCAGCCTTCATTATTTTATTATTATTATTATTATTATTATTATTATTATTATTATTATTATTATTATTGTTGTTGTTGTTGTTGTTGTTGTTGTTGTTGTTGTTGTTGTTGTTATTCCCAACTGGATATTGTAAGAGGATAATTCCTGTTGAAAAAGAATTGTAAGAAAGACAGTCTTTCAGTATTTATTTGACTAAATGTTCTGTTGCTTTGATATGGAATGCAAGGAACCCTAATACATTATTCCCCAAAGGAATAATGAAAAATCTTAGGGAAAGACAGCCCCAAGTCTCCCTCTCCCAAACACAAACCAAACAGGCCATCTTTTAGAAATACAGATTTGGTGATTCATTCAGAAAGACTGGCACCAGGAAACTAGAAGCTGATGAGATTAGAAGGACAAAGACCCCTAAAATCTACATACCCACCCAAACTCTAAAGACATGACCTTTAGGACATAACAGGATTAACCCACCACCATTAGAATACTAGAAAGGCACACTGAACCTCAGGTCAAAGTTCATGCCACAGGAAACAACCTCAAACACAAAAGCCCAAGAAGGTATAAAAAACCCACTACTCCCAGCAACATGTGGTCAGTTTTTCCCAGAGCCACACTTCTGTCTGGCTCTGCTCTTCAACAAACTACAGCCTTCTTTCTAAAGCAGCCTCCATTTTGCTTATTCCCGGCTTGGACTGGACCCTAATGAAGATTTTTCTTTCAACATTACCTTTGAAAGGTATCAAATTCAACTTGCTTCTTAGACTGGCACAGA
This sequence comes from Vipera berus, assembly GCF_964194415.1. Lineage (NCBI taxonomy): Eukaryota > Metazoa > Chordata > Lepidosauria > Squamata > Viperidae > Vipera > Vipera berus. The sequence goes on from NC_138206.1 coordinate 113,772,454, forward strand.
GGATACTATAAGAGGTATTTAGACAATGTAAGAGGAGTGCCAGTGAAAACAAGGCAACAGAATAATGTGAGGTCCAAGTCAATTACTTGGTGTTTGTTCAGTCATGGCTTTTTTAGGCAATTCAGCAGCTCTTGCTCCTTTTCAAGAGGAGTTGAATTTGCTGGTGAGAATGAGCTCAGGTTTATTTAAAGTATTAAAGTCTCATTGTAGTCTCTGTTGAAGCACTGTTTAACTAACCAGAAACATGCATCTTTATTGATGGATGGATTGAATTTATATGCTGCCCATCTTGTTATCCAGAGCAACTCTGGAGATCCATTTTTGTTTAATTGAGGAGCATGGAACACAATTCTGTGAAATTCAGGTTGAATGGATTCTAAGGAAGTAGCTCTTTATAAGCACAAAACTGAGCCTTAGCATCTTAATATTCCATACAGGTTGAACCTTGCGGTGTCACAATTAAGACCTTTGTAGCTTGAAGATTTCATTATTATTTGGTGGATTTTTGAATCCAAATCGAACAGTTGATAATAGGATGGTTTAAGAATGGGAGAGGACCTAGATCTCAAAACTGATTTGGACTCAATCTCTAAGCAGCGTCTGAGGCATTTAGAATCACAAGAGTGCTTTTCCTCTGCATGGAAAACATCTTGATGGTATGAGCTGTGGTGGCGCAGTGGTTAGAATGCAGTAAAGGTAAAGGTAAAGGTTCCCCCGCACATGCGTGCTAGTCATTTCCGACTCTAGGGGCCAGTGCTCAACTCCGTTTGAAAGCCGAAGAGCCAGCATTTGTCCGAGTATGTCTCCGTGGTCATGTGGCTGGCATGACTAGACGCCAAAGGCGCATGGAACGCTGTTACCTTCCCACCACAGTGGTCCCTATTTTCCTACTTGCATTTTTACGTGCTTTCGAACTGCTAGGTTGGCAGAAGCTGGGACGAGTAACAGGCGCTCAACTCTGTTACGCGGCACTCAGAATTTGACCTACCAAACTGCCGACCATCTGATCGACAGGCTCAGCGTCCTAACCCACTGAGCCACCGCGTCCCTTAGAATGCAGTATTACAGGCTAAATCTGCCCAGAGCCAGGAGTTCGATCCTGGCCGATTCAAGGTTGATTCAGCCTTCCATCCTTCTAAGATTAGTAAAATGAGGACTGGGGACAACATACTGATATTGTAAACTGCTCAGGGTGCTGTAAGACACAATGGATCTATATATAAGTCTACGTGCTATTGCTATCTTATTTCAAACTGAGTTTCTCTGGGTTTAATAATGTACAATCATACTATTATTATTATTTTTTTCCGTTTTCCCTTTTCACTGTATGTCTATGGAGATTTTCAGTCAACCAGGTCATAGTTGTCAGAAAGATGCCTTTTCATGAGGCAACTAGACTTTCTTGTTTTTCTTCTCATCCAAGAAGCTTCTTCAGGCTCTGAAGAGGCTTCTTGGATGAGAAGCGAAACGTCTTCAAAGAAAAACAAGAAAATCCAGTTGTCTCGTGAAAAAAAAAGTATCTTTGGGTCCCTTTTTACTGATTTGTACGTTTTACTGGTGTAAGAGCTTCAAAAAGATAAAAATGACAACTTTCATTTTCCCCCCCTCTCAAATTAACAATTCTCTATGACCTCCTTAGATATACATTCTGCTTGTTTCACCATCCCCTCCTCAAACATTATGTTCTTAAGAATGTATTATTATTATTACTTGTAATTTACTTAGTAATGATCCGCACTATCAAATTAACCATTTGGCAAATAAACAGCACAGGGGAATTATAATAAAAGATGGTGAGGTATTTTGGAAATATGTCAAGAATGGCCATCTGAACCATATTAGTAAGCATAACGTTTTGATCAGCTTCCAATATTTCTACTGTTCTCAAGAAATCCAGGCTGACAGATGGGAAGAAAGTGAAGATCTGCTCCTAATGTTTGAAAAATCAGGAATAACATGCAAAAAACAACATTTCTGATGCTGTGAATATTTTAAATACAACTTTATTGATTAGCCCTTGGGCCATATCAAAGTGCAAAGTTCCAGCAACAAACCATCACCAAAACTTGATAAAAGCAATCCGAAATGGAATTTGATAAAATACAATTTAAAATGGAATTTGATAAAATACAATTTAAAATGGAATTTGATAAAATACAATTTAAAATGGAATTAAAATAAATACAATTTAAGATGAAATAGTAATAAAATACAATCTAAAATGAAATTGTAAAAATGTACAATAATTTAAGATATAGATAAAATATGATAACATTATATTTCGGAGTCGCCCTTGCAATCTACCCCAATCAGTCCCACATATGTAGATCTTAACCGGATCATTTTGTTTTAAGTACTGTATTTTAAATGATACAGACGTGTTACTATGTTAAATTCTGCTCATCATAAAACAAATTCTTTACATAGGAAGCAATTGCATTTTTAAAGTGCAAGGTTTTGTTATCGTTCCAGTCAGCTACAGGAAGAGGACAATTGTTGGGAAGTGCAGTTCTGCAATTAATTAATTAAAAAAAAAACCTGCCTCAGCACAGCCTTTATTTGAAACAGCATTTGACCACAAGAAGTCTATCATGGGAATTTGTAATGGTGAGTTTGTCTGCTTATGCCTTAAGAATTCAATGGGGAATGCTTGAAGTAGCTGCAAACTACATGCATAGGGAGACAACCCTTACATTTGTTTAGAAAGAGCATTTCTTCCTAAAGAAATTATGGTCTGTAGCATTCCAGGTAAACATCCATAATTTAATTTAATTTAATTTAATAATATTTCTATACCGCCCTTCTCCCTGAGGACTCAGGGCGGTTCACAGGGCAAGAGTAAAATACAAAATACAAATATTAAAAAGAAATTAAATGATTGCCCAATTTTAAAACAATTGGTATACAATTATAAAACCCCAAAGATAAAATTAAAAATACAAAAAATAAAAAACCCCACCAATCCCCATCAGGCTAGGCCGGCTTGTACAAACAAAAACGTCTTGAGATCACGACGAAAGGAGCGAAGTTCGGGCGCCATCCGGAGCTCGACCGGTAACTGATTCCACAGCTCCGGAGCGCCCACAGAGAACACCCTCCCCCTGGGGGCCACCAGCCGGCATTCTCTGACCGGAGGCACCCTGAGGAGGCCCTCTCTGTGGGAATGCACATGGCGCAGGGAGCTTGATGCCGGCAGCAGATGTTCCCTGAGGTACTCCGGCCCCCTGCCATGGAGGGCTTTGAACACCATTACTAGTACCTTGAATCTCACCCGGAAGGCAACTGGAAGCCAATGCAGCTCACGGAGCAAAGGTGTAACGTGGGAGTATCGGGAGACTCCCAACACAACTCTCGCGGCTGCATTCTGTACCAGTTGGAGCCTCCGGGTGGTCCTCAAGGGAAGCCCCATGTAGAGAAATGCTTAGTGACTAATTTTATTCTAAGAGAAAGAAGGAATAAGGATGAAATACAATACTAGTTAGGCCAATCTCCATTTTTGTGATGTCTCTTTTGACTTTTTACAGCTTAGGAAATAATTCTCCAACTCTTCAGGTACTGAAAAGTAATTATCATTATTATTATTATTATTATTTTAAAAAATCTAAATATTTCTTTAGGAACCTACGAATAGTTGAAAATGACTTTGTGCTCTAAAATCTCCTGGCCGTAGAGTTACTTCACTGTTTCCTATATTCCTGGCTGTATTTTGAATTATAGCTTTGCTGGTGTAATAAAGCCGGAAGAAGAGAATGTATAAAACTACTTCCATTTCCATAGAATAGGAAAAGGTCATTTCCATGGAAACAAGAATAAGTCTCAGACTATAATTTTGAAAAGACCCCCTCTTTGAAAATGCCCTGCTCTTTTATATAATGAAATTTGCTCTAAACTTACCAATGAAATTGGGGTCTTTGGAGTAAAAACCCCATTTTTTTTAATTTTTAAAGTATAACTATTTTTGCTGGAAGAAATATGTGTATGTAATTATGAAGATGATCTTTTGTCAATTGTATTGGCTGCTGGGTCATTATGGAACCAGTAAATTATTTGTGTGAGTGATTTGACTCTGTGGGCTCTTGAAGATTCAACATCAATTCTTTTGATGGCTTGAATGTGTTAGGATTTTACTCTCTTTATCAAAATTTCGGGAAGTCTAATGCCTCAGTCTGCAACATGCTTTGTTTGTAAGATGTTTTGATCACAACAAAATATGAGAAGATAAAGTGACTTTGCGACATTTGAAGCACTTTTTCACCTATTCATAGCAGACAGAGTTCCTGAAAGATCAGATTTTTATCCATGTTAGCCAGAAAAAGTTTCCTTCAACTTTTCAAACAATGGAACCAACTATGCCTCAACTGCTAGTGGAGAAGTGTTAACATCCCTAGGGACAATTTGTGGTAATTTCTACAGCCTACAATGGTGGTAAATTGCTGGAAGAATACTTTCTGCTTGGAAGAAGGAAATTACAAACAGAACATAAGATGTATTTATACATTGCCAGCAAATTGAAAGAGCAATCAAGGTATTTTAAAATGTTAAACTTGACTTCAGAGGAGAATGTTCAGGTCAAGATGGGACGTTATAGCCCATCAAATTTTATCGGAAGCCAAAAACAGAGGTCACAGATTTTTCAATTGGACAAGTGTAATCGGATCTGGGGATTCTTTGTGGACTGGAAACTCAATCGCGGGAATTAAACAGTTTGTAATATTTGGCACAGAGAGAGTGGTGCATGCATGGATAGAAATGGTTAGATCTGCACTTCCAATGTATATCATCTCTGTTAATGTGGTTGGTGTAGTACAGTCAAGAATAAAGTTAAGTCAGCTGTTAAGTGCCCCTTATAACAGTTTCTAAGATCTTGACTTTCTGTTCAACTACAATCCCCAAGTTTCTTTGGGAAGACAGTAATTATTTAAATTGTATTCATTTACAGTTGAAGTCTGAGGAAAGTAGGGAAGGAACGTTAGATATTTAAAAAAGTCATTACACATCACAAGTAAATTTCCAAATAGGGCAATGTATAGCTATGCTACACAGGAGAGAGAGAGAGAGAGAGAGAGAGAGAGGGAGGGAGGGAGGGAGGGAGGGAGGGAGGGAGAGAGAGAGAGAGAGAGAGAGAGAGAGAGAGAGAGAGAGAGAGAGAGAGAGAGAGAGAGAGAGAGAGAGAGAGAGAGAGAGAGAGAGAGAGAACACCCGTGGTCAAATTGATTGGGGAGTAAAGCTGTTTGGAACATGTTAGAAGCAAATCAGCTTTATTTTTGCATGCCATATCCGTGTCAGTTAATTTCAGCCGTTATTTTCACTGCAGCATTTCAAAACATTTGAATGAGAGCTGTTCTTTTTGCCACAGTGAAAAAAAAAACCAAAAAAAAAACCCAGGTTGCTATTCATGGTCCTTCTACCATATTCATTCATAAACCTAGTTGCTGAGCAACAGAAACATCTAGAATGCCCAATGGATAAATATTAAGGTTGCTGAAATGAAAGGTGGGGGGGGGAGGAGATCATCGTTACATAAATAATCTTATTTTTGTCTCTCCCTCTGAAGATGGCTTGCTTGGAAAGTTGAAGAATCAAAAAAGTAGCTTTTGGCAGTTTATTAAAACTGTCCAAAATATCTCTTGTAGATTGAACTTTGGCATCAAGCTAAATTGTCTGAAATTCATTGACAGGAATACTTATTTGAAGGCATGGATTCCACTGCTTTTATAATTGACATATACCCCATCTCTAATTCCTCTAGAGAAGGAGAGAATTAGGATTCCACATCTTTTTTTCAACCCAGCCATTGGATAGTAGAGCAAACAATTTCCCAAGTACCAGCAATAACACAGTTTATAGTGGATTATTGTTATTAGCCTTCTCATCTTTTCTACTACCTTCTCTTATTGGTATCATTATTATGATTATTATCACTCTGTTGTTTTGCATGTACACCGAGAGCTTCTGCACTGGAGACAAACTCTTTGTGTGTCCAATCACACTTGGCCATTAAAGCTATTCTATTCCATTCCATTCCATGTCATCTCATGTCATGCCATGCCATACCATACCCCATACCACCTACCATACACCCCATGCCATACCACACTATACACCATCCCAAACTCCATGCCATACCATACCATACCATACCATACCCCATACCATACTACCTACCATACACCATACCATACCACCTACCATACCCCATGTCATACCATACCATACTATAAAAGGTAAAGGTAAAGGTTCCCCCGCACATGTGTGCTAGTCGTTTCCGACTCTAGGGGCCGGTGCTCATCTCCGTTTCAAAGCCGAAGTGCCAGCTCTTGTCCGAGGACATCTCCGTGGTCATGTGGCTAGCATGACTAGATGCCAAAGGCACACGGAACGCTGTTACCTTCCCACCATAGTGGTCCCTATTTTTCTACTAGCATTTTTACATGCTTTCGAACTGCTAGGTTGGCAGAAGCTGGGACGAGTAACAGGCGGTCACTCTGTTACGCGGCACTTGGGATTCGACCCGCCAAACTGCCAATCTTCTGATCGACAAGCTCAGCGTCCTAACCCACTGAGACACTGCGTCTCTACCATACTATACACCATCCTAAAACCCATGCCATACCATGCCATGCCATGCCATGCCATGGCATACCATACCATACCACCTACCATATGTCATGCCATACCATATTATATACCATCCCAAACTCAATCCCATGCTATGCCATGCTATGCCATACCATATACCCCATCCCATACCACCTACCATACCCCATGCCATACCATACCATACCATATGGCATAGTATACCATACCACCTACCATACACCATGCCATACCATACTATACACCATCCCAAACTCAATCCCATGCCATGCCATGCCATGCCATACCAAATACCCCAGCCCATACCACCCACCATACCCCATCCCATGCCATCCCATACTATACCATACTATACACCATCACATTCCACCTACCATACCCCATGCCCTGCCATACTATACTATCATACTACCATATCCCATACCATACTCCATCCCATACCACCTACTATACTTCATACCATACCATACCATGCCATACCATACTCCCTTTGTATGGTTTTTCTTTGCTTCCCCAATGTGTAAGAGGCCAGAAGGCCAGCTGGAAACTCGGGTTATCAATGAAAATATGGAAAACCTCATATCTGCAAGCATTAATGGACTTTTTTTTTGTGGGGTGGGGAGGGAGGGATAAAGGAAGAAGGAAATTTTTCTTACATTTGCTTATTGATACTTGAATCAGTAGGAGACTGGAAACACAATGATCTTTTCAAAGTGATTCTTGATCAGAGAAAGACTGAATTGTACCAATAGAAGGGAATATTTGTACCACAGGATAAAACTGTGGGGTCCTTGCTGCTCTCTGAGCTTGGTGGTTTTCTTGAAAATGTTTTATTACCCAAGCTAAGTAACATCTGGATGATGTAATGAAAGTCTAAAGAACAGAGGTTTCTTGGATGAGAAGCAAACGTTTTCAAGGAAAAAACCAAAGCAGTCCAGTTGCCTTTTGAAAAGCAGTTTGGGGATATACATAATTATTCTGCATTATACATTATACTCTATCTATCTATCTATCTATCTATCTATCTATCTATCTATCTATCTATCTGTCTGTCTGTCTGTCTGTCTGTCTGTCTGTCTGTCTGTCTGTCTGTCTATCTATCTACATTCTGTGTATCCGTCTGTCTCCCTCCCCCTTCTTACTCAACCATTCTTCTCTGAACCATTAGATTTGTTTTTATCAGGATAGACTGTCTTTATTATTCATGAGAAGCAGAGTGAAATGAAACTACCTTAGGAATGGAAAAAAAACCATTAAGCACCTAACCAATATTTCAGAGAAGACTATTTCGCTCTTGTCACAGCTGACTAAATGCTTTGTTTTTCTGGTAAGTAAGAGGCTTGGGGTGCACTTTTTCTTTCAAGAACTTAACAGCAGACACTTGCAAAAAAAGATGCCTCTAAAATTGTTGGTACTAGCTGTTTAATTTATTCCTGTTTCTTGTACATGGAAGCCTTTCAGAAAACAGTTTTATTCACATTGACTCCAAACCAGTCAATGGTGAGATTCAGCCAGTTCACAACACTTCGGCAGAACCGGTACCTAATTTTTTGTTGCCCCAGGCCCAGAATGGACTTCCGGAAGCGGCATCCACACAGAGAACCAGTTGTTCACATATTTGAATCCTGCCACTGCTCCAAACATTTGAGGCTGGTGTGTATGAAGCCAGAGAGAATCTGAATGAATAGGCAGAAAAGACAAGGTGAGGATTGTGAGACCACAGCAGTTTTATCAAAATTCTCCCAGTCTTTTATCTGCACCGCCCATTTAAAAAAAACAGAAAAAACAAAAATAGGCAGAGCTTTGACTGAACTGTTGTGGCTACCACTTTGACTTCTTGGATCAGAGCTAGCAGACACCCATGTAATAAGCCGGCACATTTTCCCAGCACAGCAACATTGCCATGTAGGTTAGACAAATAACAAGAGACAAGAGGTCAATTCTAGCCCAACGTCTGCCCTCACTTGCCAACATCCCATTCCTTCATCTCCTTTCCAGACCAGACCAAAATAGCTCTTCTTGAATCAGCTTAAAGAGACTCATCATGATCAGTTCTTCATTGCCAATGATTCCCCATTACTTTTTGAATCGGTTCCATGTCTGGGCTGAAATGAAGATGGGACATTTTGGCACGTCAAGAAATAAAACTAGAATGATGTATGCTGGAACCAGTTCTAGGTTTAATTGCAGGGAACTCTTCAGGAAGATGTAAGGGAGAGAGAATGGCTCCAAAGTGTATTTGGCTGGGTTAGCACTAGTATATCCACTTGGATGTGCAATTCTCTGTCAGGGTAAGCAATGTTCTGCAGAGCCCAGAAAAGGAATATAGATTGCTGAGCCAAGGAAATTAAAAGTCTGCCATAAGAGAAAAGAAAGTCTAACTGAATCTAGCTGATATCAACATCATCCCTTCTACCTGTCTGTACCTTTCTATCCCTGAAAACCATCCTGGCTTCCACTCCACCCCCATCCAGCTACCTAATTTACTGCCAGACACACAAAAACAAGATTGCACCATCTGTCTCCAGCTTCCAACTAGATGTGAAATCATGTAAGGGATAATGTGGATCATTTTTAATATATTAGCCATCAGGTGCCCTTTGCAATTCAAGAGTTGGCACCAAACCTTTTTCTCCAGCTAAGGAACAACGTGGACAACCCCTCTTGTACAGCATCCTAGAAATCAGTATATCAAATCTACCCACTGACATTTTGCCTGCATCCCTGAGGGTTCATAGCTAGACACCGTACAAGAATTTATAGGGAAAAAAAAAACAGCTTTTGTGTTGATGGGAGATTCATGAAGGCCCAGCCATCCCCCAAGGTCTGGTGCCTTCATCCTCTCTAGCTTGTTTGCTGTTTTGTTTGCTGATCATTATTGTGCAACGAGCACAGGAACAACCTTTGTCTCAAGCTGCCAACAGTGATGCCAGCTGGGGATGGGTGAAAATCATAAGCTGTGGGGAGGAAATACAGTATCTGGCACCGATCCTCAGCATTGCCACAGATTCCTTGAAAAGGAACTCCAAGTGTGCTGTTATGTCACCTCATATTCATTTTCATATCAGTGGCCAATTTTTTTATTTTTTGCAGCACACAGGGCAACTTGTTTGCTCCTTGCTGACCTCTGAACGTCTTTGAGAGTGTTTTGGTACCTTCAGGTCAAACTCTCTGAAGCTATTAAATTGCTGACATTCCAGGTCATCAAGAATCTAATTTCAGTTCCTTTGTTCCAACAGGTACTGTTCAGGTAGGATAAACATGCTGATTGTGTCCGTAATATTTCCTCCCTGACCCTAATGCAAATTTTAGCATCCTTGTTTTGTTCTTGTCATTCCTGGAGGAGAATCAATGTCCACCTGTATAAAGATTTTGGATAATGTGTTTGGTGCTACTTCCCTGCAGTACCTCGCTATGGAAATTCTTCTCAAATCTAACAGTAAATCAATATCATAGTAACAAGCTTCCTCTTAGCCTGGGGCCATTTTTCTGCCCTATGTTTGTGCAACTTTTGTTGAAATAGACATGCCACACACATGCATGCACACACACACAAACACACACACACACAAATAATTGTTCTTGAGTCATGGCAATAAGTGCACTAAAAAGAGACACCTTTGCTCCCCACAACTCTCCAAAGAGTTGCTCTACTAGAGGAAGTAGCCATCAACCACAGTGCTGTTATATGGTTCTCTCAAGTCTTCATGAAGAGAAGATCTCTCGGTTCCTCTTTACGGTGGGAGAAACTCATTCAGATGACTTCACATCTTCGCTAACATCCTTTGTCACTAGCCCCTTAATTTCCTCTCATACGCTTCTCTAAAATAACAATGACAATTCTACTAGCTTTTGTTGTATAAGCGCCACCTTCTGCTTACATATAAGCACCAGTGGTGGGATTAAAATTTGTGAACAGCCAGTTCTCTGTGTGGTTGCCGATTGCGGAGGTCCATTCTGGGCCTGGGCAATGAAAAATTAGCTACCGGTTCTGCCAAAGAGGTGTGAACTGGCTGAATCCCACCACTGCTAAGCACCCTAAGAACACCTTGACTTTACTCCTAGGCTGACTGACCCTATCTGCTGCAACTGATTTCCAATCATCATCACTTGATTTATTGCTTGCTTGCTTGCTTGCTTACTGCTTTTGTTCAGATGAGATTTCAGAAGGCCTGCATTGTTCTAATTAAGCTTCATTAAGATCTAGGTTAACATTCCTAAACTGTTGTTATTATTATTATTATTATTATTATTATTATTATTATTATTATTATTATTATTATTATTATTAACAATAATAATAATAAGTCTTCCTTCCTCTAATTTAGGGGCCTTCAAACTTGGCTCTTTTATGACTTGTGGACTTCAACTCCCAGAATTCCTCAGCCAGACACGCTGGCTGAGGAATTCTGGGAGTTGAAGTCCACAAGTCATAAAAGGGCCAAGTTTGGAAACCCCTGCTCTAATTTATGATTTAGTTTTATTTATTTATTTATTTATTTGTTTGTTTCTTTAGGCCTGCATCAGCAAATTATAGTCCATCAGGATGAAGCAATGTTTGTGTGTGTGTGTGTGTGTGTGTAAACTGACACATTAGGAATTTTCAAAACACAAATTGGTTCTCATGATGGGTGAGCTGGTGTGATGACTTTTCACAGCTCTTGGTGATCCCCAGAATACTTTCCATCACTTCTAGTGATCTTTTACTTTGTTTCTTCAGCAAGTAAAATTAGTCACTGCTCTCAAGTAAACTTCCACCCTTTATTTCTAAGAAGGAAATGCTAGCTGTAGTCACTTCATTTTTGCAGCATGTCAGTTTTGCATGACGTTTTATATATATATATATATATATATATATATATATATATATATATATATATATATATATATATATATATATATAGGGACGAGGTGGCTCAGTGGGTTAGGATGCTGTCAGTTGCTAAGGGAGATGTCAGCCATCATAGCCTGATCAGTAGATCTACAAAAGATCTTTACCTGAAGTAGATAGTTCTTTACAATGGTTGAATAAGAAAGTCTGGAAAATAATGTTATCACTCATAAGAAACATAGCTTAACACACACACACACACACACACACACACACACACACACACACACACACACATATATATATATATATATATATATATATATATATATATATATATATATATATATATATATATATATATATATATATATATATATACGGGACGCGGTGGCTCAGTGGGTTAGGACACTGAGCTTGTCGATCAGAAGGTTGGCAGTTTGGCGGGTCAAATCCCGAGTGCCGCGTAGCAGAGTGAGCGCCTGCTACTCGTCCTAGCTTCTGCCAACCTAGCAGTTCGAAAGCACGTAAAAATGCAAGTAGAAAAATAGGGACCACTACGGTGGGAAGGTAACAGCGTTCCGTGCGCCTTTGGCGTCTAGTCATGCCGGCCACATGACCACGGAGACATCCTCGGATGAGCGCTGGCTCTTCGGCTTTGAAACGGAGATGAGCTCCGGCCCCTAGAGTTGGAAATGACTAGCACGCATGTGCGGGGGAACCTTTACCTTTACCTTTATATATATATATATAAAGAGAGAGAGAGAAGTCACATTCAATCAACAGGTAAAATTATATTTCTAATTGGTAATAATCAACATGTTCCATTATTTATCATTACATGGGTAATCCAGATGAATTTCTTAGCCAAAATTTGAAACTGCTTTCCATTGCTTTCTTCTGCGTCCCTCTCCTCTCCTCTCCTCTCCATTCCCAGTCTAGTCTAAAGTCCAGTGTTTTTCTTATGGTCTTCCTTCTAATCAGGTCCTACTGTGATTAGAATTTTTGATGTTAGCTGTCATCTGCCATGATATTAAGTAAAACTCATTGGATTGTCTTTAAAAAAATAATAAAACTACTGTATTCTAAATTGGGAAATAATTTATTTTTAGTCATTTGTTTTTGTTGTATCTGTCCATCCACCTACCCATCTATTTAAAGATAAGCCTGAAATCTCAAGTTATTAATCTTTTTTTTAAATACACTTACAGTTTTAAAATTAGCTCCCCTGGTGTAACTTAGGAGTAAATTTATAGGCTACTATAGCTGGATTACAGAACCCAGAAAACTGCTATATGGAGCTCCAGTGCCTGTCCAGATGTGCTTGCCCTAACAAATAAGTGAAAAGCATTAAATATTGATTTTGTTAACATTCTCCCTTCTGATTCCTTCAAAGTCACAAAAACCTGGCCTCAACTCTTTCTCTGCTACATCGTGAGAGTCAAAAAATAATCCTTTGATTTTACTCTGAATGTATAGCATTCCACTCACTTCTCTTTTCTTTTTAAATTACATAGTTTTAAAATGCTAAAATGATTCATAATGATTACCAAGTGCTTGTGACATCTTAATCCCTTAAGTCTTTATTGTTTCTGTTGCAAAAGATTACCATGACAAATGACTGATGTGGATTTAGAAAGTGTTTTTTCAACCAGTCTGTGGAACAGAGGGAACATATCAGAAAGTGACTTTACTCTCTGCATGCTCTGTTGTAACTTCCCTAGCCTTTTGTAGCATGGAACACATGTAGACCAAAAGATCTCCTTAGCTTGACTCCAATCTGGATCAGGCTTCAGAATCAGAGGTTTAGTCTTCCAAGCTTTCAAACTCATGCTGGACCCCATCCTCAAGGAACTGCTTTCTACCACATGCTAGTAGAGAGAAGTACTCTGAGGATGGGTCCAGCATGAGTCTAAAAGCTCAGAAGACTAAACTTCTGGCCCCAGTGACCAACTCAGACTGGATCCTTGCAGAGTGTGCACAGTCTTATTGGACAAGATAACCCAGGAGTAAACACAGTTAAAAGTGGTCTATATTAAATGGTGGTTTATCTTACACTATCTACAATATTATACACCAGGAACAATATATGTACACGTGCTAATACAGAAGGATCCAACACTTGGCAGTTACAGCAGGAAAACAGAAGAGAGAGAGCACATCAGCATAGCCTTCCCTTTCATACAAAGGCTCTTAAAGAGATACAGACCCTGCTGAGTCATTCCCAGCATTACATCTTACATCTTACATTACATAAGCTGGTTAGCTGTTAAATCATCACCTTGGCAATCCTGCAATATTATCCCGGCACACTTATATTTGTCTTCATTCCTTCTTTGCTCTGATTATGATAGCTTTACTATCCAGGAAAATAGGGGACAGGAGGCACCAGCTACCAGTACCTGAACATTTGGGGCTGATCATGTAAAATTGTATCTCAGAGCTTGCTCAGATGTTTTGGTAACACCTTTTTGCTGTCCATTTTTCAATATTAATATTTTAGAAAAAAAAGGGGGGGAGAGTAAGAGAGAGGATCCACAACTAATGATTGCCCGGTTGAGAGCGTATCTCTACCAGGCCTGCTTTAAAGATAACATAAAAATGACATTCTATTTGCTCAATATAACCAAGTGGTTGAGAACATTTGTTATTTCCATTATAGGTTAGCAGTAATAGTATGGATTGTTTTATCAGAAGGAAACCATTCAGGGTGAAACATTTTCTAACCACAGAGAAATCGGTCAGAACGTTGAGCTATCTTCAAAACTCACAATGAGCTGTACTGGCTCCTCTCTGAGATAATAGCAGCTTAGAATACTGATTTTGGCAGAGGTGGCTTTGGTCTATCAGCATTCCTGAAGAGATAAAAAGTAGCCCTTGAAATGATAGATCATTAACCCTGTTCAAAGAGAACAATCTTATGATACTCTATTAAAAGAATGGCAGTTGGGAAAAAAATCCTCCAGGAATTTGAAGGATCCAGAGGAAACAGCCTGTGCCTTTTGATTACAAAAGAAACTTTATTGACACATTTGTCCACTAGTTTTGGGAACAGCTGAAGAACATTGAAGTCAAAGCTCAGAGACTTGAATACGTAAACAGTGATGGTGGTCAGAAGGATATATCTATAGCTACCTTATTTTTTCAGCTTCTGCTAGAAGTTGGACAAACTTCTAGGGAGTCACTTTTTTGACATCATCCAAAAGGTGCTTTTCCAAAAGGTAGCTGGACTTTCTTGGTTTTTTTCCTCCTTCCTTCTGAAGAACTGAAGAAGCTTCTTGGATGAGAAGCAAAACATGTTCAAAGAAAAGAAATAAAAAACCCAAGAAAGTCCAATTGCCTTTTGGAAAAGTACCTTTGGAACAATCATGAACTGGATGGTTGAGAATCTCCATAGACTTGGTCTACATAGATTAACTTTCATCTTGGGCTACTATTGTTGAGGCCAATTTCTAAACGAAGCTAGCTCTCAGCTCTCAGAAGTCAATGCAATGGTTATGCTTATTTACCTTTGAAGTCATGACCCTGTAGAAGTACAGCAAGAGAAAGAGCACATAGACTTATATACCACTTTACAGTGCTTCACAGCCCTCTCTAAGTGGTTTACAGAGTCAGCATTTGGCCCCAACAATCTGGAACCTCATTTTATTGACCTCTGAAGGATGGAAGGCTAAGCCAACCTTGAGCTGGTGAGAATCGAACTGCTGAACTGCAGGCTAAAGCAACCTTGGCTAAAGCAATCTTGGCTAAAGATCAATTTCTAAGCATCCTTAGAAATTGATCATAACATCGGTCTTCACTCAGACTTTTTCAGACATGTGATTTTTAAGTGAGGTGGTCAATGGTAACAGTATAGGAAGCATTCTTCATTAATAATTCAGAATAACAGAAGAGTTGGAAGGGAAGTTGGAGGTCCCTCAAGCAGGAGACCCTATATTATTTTAGACAAATGGTTGTCCAGTCCCTTCTTAAAAGCCTCCAGTGTTGGAGCACCCACAGCTTCTGAAGGCAAGCTGTTCCACTGGTTGATTGTTCCTACTGTCAGGAAATTTCTCCTTAGTTCTGGGTTGTTTCTCTCTTTGTTTAGTTTCCATCCATTGATTTTTGTCTTACCTTCTGGTCCTTTGGAAAATAGGTTGACCTCCTCTTCTTTGTGGCGGTCCATTAAACATTGGAACACTGCTAGTTCTAATTTTCACTAGACAGAAATACCCAAGTCCAGCAACAATTATTCATGTGCTTTAGCCCTCAGCCCCCCAATTGTTTGCCAGATATAGCATATATATCTGTGTGGCCCTAAAATCAGAGTTATGGCTTGCAGAGAAGTCTGTTTCAAATCAAGTGAGCCTTGATAGAATCCATTTATATATTTTATTGCTCAGCTCGATAAGGTCAGGCTTTGAGAGGTGGCTATGGCTAATAATCGTGAGGCAAGACTAACAATGGTTAGGTGAGGTCACTGCAAGAAAACCACTTTCTCTTGCAAATATCACTCCATGAAATGAAGTAAAGAGAGGAAGAAAATGGTTGACAATGTGGGCTGTAGAGCATGAATGCAGGGATCATAGACGTTACTTTAGGCAACAACTATTTTTGTAACTACCAGCTCTGGCTGTGAGTTTGTTGTTGTTGTTGTTCTTGTTTAATTTTAAATTCAACCTGTGCTGTTTCAAAGTTAATTCTTATTTAGAAGTTGTCTAAAGAGGCATACATTGCTACTATCACACTCTGATTTGGATGGCTATATTTGACAGTCTATTTTTAATCCGATTTTCTTACTAGCACTTTTGGTAACGTGTGCTCTGGAGATGGGACTTAGCAGAGCTCAAAGCTGCAAGTCGAATGAAACTTTTATTTATTTATTTTTAACATTCCCATGCATTTCTTCCCTGTTGAGGCTTTTCATCATCTCATTCCGTTCTTTTGAGTACCTCCTAGGCACTTTTGTCTGTGTTTGCTTCCGCACCTTGCTCATTTAATTGCTAATCTTCCAAGAAATGAGATCATGTTTCTGATATCCAGGTGTGATCATCATTACTGCTGACTGAGAAAGCTCAGCTGAAATTAATTGTTGCAACTTTAATTGTTGATGCATGGAAGCTTCTGCAGTACCTCCTTAGAGTCACTTCTGAGTGAAGTGATAAAGTGGGAGAAGCACCTAATTTTGATGGTCTGTATTGGTACAAGAGGCTGTCTTGGTTACAGTTCCATTGAAAAGCAGATAGGTAAGTTTACCTTAATGGGGACGCGGTGGCTCAGTGGGTTAGGACGCTGAGCTTGTCGATCAGAAGGTCGGCAGTTTGGCGGGTCGAATCCCGAGTGCCGCGTAACAGAGTGAGCGCCTGTTACTCGTCCCAGCTTCTGCCAACCTAGCAGTTCGAAAGCACGTAAAAATGCAAGTAGAAAAATAGGGACCACTACGGTGGGAAGGTAACAGCGTTCTGTGCACCTTTGGCATCTAGTCATGCTGGCCACGTGACCACGGAGACGTCCTCGGACAAGCGCTGGCTCTTCGGCTTTGAAATGGAGATAAGCACCGGCCCCTAGAGTCGGAAACAACTAGCACACATGTGTGGGGGAACCTTTACCTTTACCTACCTAAGTTTACCTTGAGACTAAGAAAGAAACGTATCTTCTGTGGGTGGGAATGGTCACTGCAGGTTTATAAAATAAATGGATTCAATCAAGCAAATATTCTGGGAAATGGATTGAAGGGCACCTATTCAGCTTTCCAGTGTCTCTGTTTAAACCACTAAGTCAATCAAAATGTTGCTTCACTGACCTTCTAGGGTTCCCTAAGATAGCCAAGTTGATTAACAGAAGATGGAAAAATTGCAGGGCATGGCAAAATGATTAGTCAAAGATTCTAAAACATGAAAATAACCAAATCAGTTCCATCTCTGCCACTGAGGTCCTGTTGGAGCTGGAAGATAAGAGAGTCATCTTCTGAGGATAGTGTCCTTCAAGTCAAAATACCTTTGTGGATGTATCCATTATTGCTCACCAAACTGAAGTACAATTTCTTGTAGCAGAAAGGTTAACGTCCAATGTTCTTTCTCTCTCTCTCAAATTCTTAAAAGCTAACTCATTCAAAGGAAATCCAGTATATGTCTTTTCCTCATGTTTTCATCTTTTTTTTCTTTTCTGTACCAAAAAAAAAAACCAGTGCTCAAACTCTGAACACTGGAAACCGAAAAGATGTAGTAATTGATAAGTACAGAGCAAGTGAAAATTTCAGAGTAGAGTCCTGATGCTTGGAGAGAGATGCTCTTAAGTAAATTGAATTAAACCTTCCATTTAGGTACTTCCTGCATTTGAGGAACACTTGCTGTAGGTTTTTTTTTTTATTTTTAAGCCTTAAAGCAAGCCTCTGCTACCCCAGATGGCTTATATAATTGTACCTTGAACATTTGCAGTCAGCCCACACACATTTTGTCATCTATCCAGTTGAATGCAGCTGACAATCCTAAACTACCATTCACTTCTTTCTACAGCTGTAGTTCTTCCGTGCATAAGAAGCAACCACAGGATACATTTGGCCTAACGGTTTACACATTAAGCCCAATGTAGGATAAATACAGACTGCTAGCTGATTGATAAAAGGGAAGAAGTTCATTGCCTGAAAATATGAAACATAATTAAGCATGTTCTCTATATAGGAATTAGACAAGATGGTATCTAGCTTGGAAGCCTCCACTTTAAATAATACAACAGATCCTTACCCGTGTAGCTCTAGGGATGAGATAGGATGAGTAGGAGAATGCAAAGTATTTCAAGTTCTGGAACGTATTATAGTCAAGACCCATGTTTTGTCCACGTTTACAAAGGTTTACAAAGAGAAATTCAAATGTTTTCCAATTTGGAATTCCGATTTTTAGATTCCTTAACTGGGCATTCTTGAATAGAAAAAAGGCAGGTGTGCTTGAAAAAATCAGAGGATGTAGAGTAATTCCCCCTAAATAAAAGATGAGGTATCTGGGCAATTTTTAGGGATGGTCAAATAAACATTTCTTTAGAACCAGTTAGGAGACCTTAAATTGTAGAGAAATGAAAACCTGCTGGCTAATCAATAAATGTTGGTGATAGAAACGTATTTATAGAGTTTTGTTTGGCATTTGTTTCAAATTCTTTGATGCTTCCCTTGAATTCAGGGATTAGTTCAAAGACCACACTGGGCTTTTTCCTATCATATCAAGGAATGCCTTCCCAAAGTGACTGGGGAAAGTCATAATCATTTAGGCTTGATTTTTGAAGTGTTGGGGAGTGAAACAACCTGTCAATGTTGACCTTTGCCATTGACACTGTTGCTTAGTTAGTGATGGAAGATCTGCAAGGAAACAACCAAGCTCAGAGGCTACCAAGAACGCCACAGTTCAATCCTGGGATAGAGAGATTCTCCATTGAAATTTATTATGCTATAAACTTTTGTGATCCATAGAATATTTCATTAGATGCATGGAGTATTATCTTGATGTGCACAGATATATGGGTAATGATAATAAGGTTGGAGAAGTTGCAGAGTCTGAAAAAAATAGCCCTTTGATCTTGGCCATGGAGCCTTCATCCTAATTTATATATTGCCATGGAAATAAGATTGATCCTTTTTAATGGAAACTGTTTGCACAAAGTGAAAATGTTCCTGTTGCCACTAAAACGCATTTGTGCAACCAAATATTGTTTTATAGGGTAACAGCTGATCTTATCATTTGTTGCATACTTTTATTTGCTTTTGCGGGTTTGGGCTAGAAGATCTGCAAGTTCTCTATATATAGTATATGTAGGTCTTGGCGTATTCAGGTCTTTTCCTGTGTAAGATTGAGGGTGTCTTGGCGACGTTTCGATGAGGTCCCACTCGTCATCTTCAGGTTGGTGTCTTCGGCTTCATGCTTGTGCGAGCAAAGCGTGGTTGGAGCTGCCGTCTCTCTGTAAATATTGGTGGGGTTGTGTGTGGTGCTTGCTTTGTTTCTGTAAGCGGGTTGGTTGGCTGTGTTCCGCTTACAGCAACAAAGCCAGCACCACACACAACCCCACCAATATTTAGTATAGAAAGATCACGCTTTGATCACGCTTTGCTCGCACAAGCATGAAGCCAAAGACACCAGCCTGAAGATGACGAGTGGGACCTCGTTGAAACATTCCCAAGACACCCTCAATCTTACATGGGAAAAGACCCGAATACGCCAAGACCTACATACCTGTGTGTGTGTATATGTATATGTGTGTGTGTGTGTATATATATATATATATATACACACACACACACATATACATATATATATACATACACATATACACATACACATACACATACACATATACGGTACATATATTTTTTTCAAAAACACACACCCTTTTATAGATTTTTAATCAGGGAAAGACTAATGCTAGCCAGTCCTGTAATATGTACCGGTAGTTAGGAGTATTGGGACATTGTAGGAAAAAATGTTTTAAACCTTTTTATGCACTGTCATTTTGATAAGCTCGCTTTTCAAAATCCACTTGATACCATTTTGGTATTCTGTACTGCCCTTCCATTCAGTAATTTTGATGCTACGTTTTAGAATTGATTTGGGAGAAAAACTGTCCTTAATTCACTAAGCTGTCAGCCAATATGTAAAATAAAAAATGTCAGAGATAAGAGAATTCTCATTTTCTTTCATTAAACTCTTTTTAAGGAACTCATTTTGTATGATAGGGTACTTGATACTGACAGGAGAATTTTCCCTGCTTCTGTCAGAAAACATCTGCCATAAAATGGGGGGGGGGGCATTTTTAGTTATACTAAATATTGTATTAGATATAATTTGACTTTTATAGCAGTTAATAGAATCCTTTTAGTTCAGTGTCTATGGCATATAAGATCATTTTATGGGCCACCTTAGTAAAAATAATTTTACAACATAATTCTTCTTGGAAGAAAAACAAGCACTACTTTAGTGAAATCTTATCAGTTCACATCATGACTTTAAGGGAATTGCCAATAGATTCTGGTCAAATTCTGTGTATGGGCCATTTAGAAACAGCATTATTGAGCAATGACAGGTAACTTCCAGCTTAAAAATGGAAGTTGGCCAGTCATGATAGTTTACAGGATGGATAAGGGATGATTAGTTATTGACCGGAGCCCAGAGTAGTCAACCATTTACAGAACTTTCCAAGGCCAACTACATGAACTTTCTTTCAGGTGGGTGTATGTGTATGTATGTGGGGTGGGGGAGCTCCCTTTTAGCCTAAAACCTTTATAACACTGTCTTTGCGTTATAAAGAGATATTTGATGGACCTTATTTTGTTCAAAACAAAGTCAACATTAATATTGTTTAAGGTTGCTATTTTAATGGTCAGCAAGACAAGAGGCCAAGTAGAACCCTTGGAAATAGCATTTCCAGATAATTGAAATGTGAAGAACATTTAAAGCCAAAAAACCTATTCATCCTCCTAGCTAAATATAATGTTAGGGACATGCAAATATGAGGACCTTTTATTTATTTTTTAGTTGACTAAGCAGTATTCAGTGACCACATTCCTGATTTAAGCAAACTATGTAGAGTAAGATTTTTCTATATCTACTGTATTATTTGATGGAAATACCTGCAAAAAAGGAAGGGCTGTGGGTTAGATGGATCAATAAATAAGTCCCAGAAGAAGGAAATGGTGAAGTACTTGTGGACAGTTACGTATCTATGTAGTGATCTGGTGACAAATTTACTTAAGCCTAGTTTTACTGAAGTTTTGATATGCAGTTTTGGGTACCGTCATGTAATTTTCTTGCTAACGATATGGGCTTGCTTATTGATTACCTACTTTGAGGTGGTTTGAATTTCCCAGCCAACCTAAAGGTAAAGGTAAAGGTTCCCCCGCACATGTGTGCTAGTCGTTTCCAACTCTAGGGGCTGGTGCTCATCTCCGTTTCAAAGCCGAAGAGCCAGTGCTTGCCCGAGGACGTCTCCGTGGTCATGTGGCTGGCATGACTAGACGCCAAAGGCACACGGAACGCTGTTACCTTCCCACTGTAGTGGTCCCTATTTTTCTACTTGCCTTTTTACGTGCTTTCGAACTGCTAGGTTGGCAGAATCTGGGATGAGTAACAGGCGCTCAACTCTGTTACGTGGCACTCAGGATTCGACCCGCCAAACTGCCGACCTGATCGACAAGCTCAGCGTCCTAACCCACTGAGCCACCGCGTCCCTTATTTATTACCTACTTTGAGGTGGTTTGAATTTCCCAGCCAACCTACAGCCCTGCAATTTGAAGGTTGGTCAATATCCAATAATTCCTTGATTAGCTTCCTTATATCACTCAAGATTGGTCTGCTGGAGTTTATGAGAAGCTTGGAAAACAAGCATCAGAGCATCCAGATCAACCTTTCCAATATAAGATCTTTTGCTGAGGATTATCATCTTGTATTTTTTTTTTCCTTAATGAATTAATTCTGTCTGTTAATTCTGTTTATTCTGCTTCACCCATTCAAAGAATTATGCCTGTAAGGGGAAAAAACAACAACAACCAAGTTAACTGTCATATTAAATGTTAGCCAACAAATACATGAGTAAACAGAAAAAAAGAAGAGGCAATAAGCATCAGACAATGCTGACTACAGGTGCTATAATCTCTCTGATAAAAAATATGTTTTCATCAGACACTAATGATCACTAAAATATGTTGGAGTCAGGTACTGCAGGCTACTTCTCCTGACTGCCGACTGCCAGCATTTCGACAGTTCAGGTCTCACCAGCTCAAGTTTGACTCAGCCTTCCATCCTTCTGAGGTCAGTAAAAGGAGGACCCAGATTGTTGGGGGCAATAGACTGGCTTAGAGAGAGCTGTAAAGCACTGTGAAGTGGTAGTGGTATGTAAGTCTAAGTGCTATTGCTATTGCTACATAAGGGAGGTCACCCTCTCTGCATTTACAAGGATAAGTGGACAGAAGAATAAATCACCCACACAAATTTGCAATGTGATGCTTTGATGGGTCATGTGAATGATCCATGTGTTGCTGCTTGCATTTTGTACAATGTACTGCACTGGACACATGATTATACTTGTTTCTTTTCTCTCTGGTGTCCTTCAGTCAAAGAAGGAGAACACATTTAATCCCAATAAAGGTCTAAATAATTCTCCATTGAAATGTGTTTGCAACAAGGTCAGGTTCATTCCAATGGCTGTAGGCCACGGGATAACCTGCCATACAAGCCTCATGATGACATTTGTGTACACAGTAGCTTGCTTCTCAGAGCTATTATCAAAATTAACCTTTCCAAATGTGTGTGCAAAGTTTCAGACAGGGACATCTTGAGTAAGCTGTGAAAACCGAGGATTAATTTCCCAGCAACAAGCCACTGAACAGAAGCTTATTTTTCCTTTTCAAATGAAAATGAAGGACTTTCACAGATTCTCTTATGTTGAAGAACTAGATGAGTACCGCAATATTAGCCTACTATGCTTACTTTGTTCCCTAATTTGTCTTTTTTCCTACGGTGAAGGCCATGAAAGATGCTGAGTGGTTGTTCTGTTCTGTTCTTCTTCTTTTCATTTAGTTTCTGATTTTAAAGAAAAAGGAAAAAAAAACAAGTCAGAAACTGTATTAAAGATTAATGCCCCGGGGGGGGGGAATAGAAAGAACTTTGGGCCATCTTTATGTTCTTATTTTGTATATTCCCTTCAACCCCTTCGCTGCAAATGGTAAATATCATTTTGAGAGCGTTCACAAATGGTATTTAAAAGACTCACTGACTTCTTTTGTGCTTTTTGTTCTTTTGTGAAGGGCTCTGACACGTTCTTAAATAGATGAGGGTAAAATGTGTACTGTAAATGTTAGGATTGATTTATGCACAAGTGGAGAAACAAAAAAGCTTTTCAAATTGGGTGTGAACTTTTGGGGTTGAAGAGTAGCAAGGTGGGCTTCAGAAATGAACTCTTCAGTGAAAACAATTCTGCCTCTGGAAAGAAAGGCAGGCTAAAAATAGACTAATAAACCGTGCAACTTATATTTCCTCCTCTTTTGAAGGGCGTTTGCCCGCATTCCAGGTTGCTTCTGAAGCCTTTAAAAAAACATTTAGGATGAAATCCTTTTCTTAAAGGATTTTTTCTTATGTGTTTATTTCTTACATTTAAGAGCCACGTTTCTTTCCTCAGCATCTAGGGCTGAGGACAGATTCTGGATCTCCACAGTCCAGGTCCAGTCTGTTCACTCCTACACCGTTGTTGTTCCAGAAAACTGGTTTTGCTCAGTGTGCAATGCCCAATGAAAACAAAGAGCAAGGTGGAGATTTGCAAAAAACAAACAAACAAAATTATTCTGCCCCAAAGAAAGGATACACGGGGATGAAAACTAATCAAGGAGAGAAACTACCTAGAACTAAGGAAAAATTTCCAGACAGTTAGAACAATTAATCAGTGGAACGACTTGCCTCCAGAAGTTGTGAATGCTCAAAGAGTGGAGGTTTTTAAGAAGAGGTTGGACTGAGATGGTGTAGGGCAGTGATGGTGAATCTTTTAGAGACTGAGTACCCAAACTACAACCCAAAACCCACTTATGTATTGTCGGGTGAAGGGTGGGCATGGCCAATTGGGTGGGTGTGGCCCATTGGGTGGGTATGGCCAATTGGTGGGCCTGGCCCATTGGGTGGGCATGGCTGTGGTGGTAACATCAGACTGGGTGGGACTAAAAACCTCAATCAATCAATTCCAACGTTGTGAGATCTTTTTTTTCCCCGCGAGAAGTTGAAAGTGATTGAAGCTTTTTTTTTGCACATGGTGATATATATATATATATATTAGATAAAGCAGCTGCATTTTCTCTTCGTATTGGGTTGTTGTTACTGTATTTCTTCCAAATGACGATAACTCTGAATTCAAGTCAAATTCCCCTCTCCCAAAAGGCATAAAGGAGATGGAGAGACACAGACCAAATCAATCGCTCGTAATGTTCATCTTCTCCACATTGTTACTATACATTTGACAAAATTGCAGTTGGTTTTGTCTTCTTTGCTAATGATCCATGGTTTTGAAGTGTTTTCCTCTTCGGGGAAAATGACTTAAGCATAGCTACTACATACTTTGCATGTAGAAGGCTCCATGTTCATCCTAAGACATTCTCCATACTGGATACTCTTTAGTAGTTCTGGCAAAGAATTAATTATCAGAGGCTTTCAGGTGTGGAGAATATATTAATTGATCTACTAGAGATGATTGATGTCTATATAGACCAAAGACAATAGAATCAATATAAGTAGATCCACATGTTTATAATAAATCTTATATCTCAGTTCTGTTATTTTTTCAAATGTATTTTATTACATTCAGTAATGGAGGCCTTTACTAATATTTGCACTGCAAATCAGACTGCTAGTTGCTCAAATTTGACACAGGGGAAAAAAAAGAGCTGACAATGTAATCTCACCTAAGAGAAATTAAGCAAATCTTGCTAAAATCCCCCC
The DNA here is from genome assembly GCF_964194415.1 of Vipera berus. NCBI lineage: Eukaryota > Metazoa > Chordata > Lepidosauria > Squamata > Viperidae > Vipera > Vipera berus. Next base: position 113,797,318 of record NC_138206.1, read on the forward strand.
CTTTGATCTGAACAGCACTCTCCAGGTTTTACTGTAAATACAATTCAGGGATAGGCGTATTAATGTCTAACAGGAAATTGATTGTGTGAATTGGTCCTTGGATTAATCCAAGCTGCAGTTGCTTGTTCAAACTGAAGACATCAAAAGAAATAGCAACTTCTTAATGAATTGCTTATTGGCAGTGCCTTAACTGCTGTCAAAAAGAATTATCAGAAGAAAACGTTAGAGTCAGCAATTATTTATCAGGTGTGCCCTGTAAAGAGGATGTGAAGAGTATAGGGTGAAACTGAATCAGAGTCAAACCAATAGGGGAGGTGAACAAATTCATGTTTTTTTCCCCCGGGAAAATCTTCCATAGGCAACTTACCCCTCAATAAATATAAAAAGCATTGATGTAGCAGTTGAGTATTTTGAAATCATAGCATTGTAGAAAGAGCCATATTGGGGGCAGGTTTACACAGCTATTGCACAATACATTCCAAATGCTGCACTAGAGGCTAAAGCATACAGTTGCAGGGATTGGGTATGGCTAGTGTGGTAAAGGGACGTGGTGGCTCAGTGGGTTGGGATGCTGAGCTTGTCGATCAGAAGGTCGGCAGTTTGGCGGGTCGAATCCCGAGTGCCGCGTAGCAGAGTGAGCACCTGTTACTCATCCCAGCTTCTGCCAACCTAGCAGTTCGAAAGCATGTAAAAATGCAAGTAGGAAAATAGGGACCACTACAGTGGGAAGGTAACAGCATTCCATGTGCCTTTGGCGTCTAGTCATGCTGGCCACATGACCACGGAAGACGTCCTCGGACAAGCGCTGGCTCTTCGGCTTTGAAACTGAGATGAGCACCGGCCCCTAAAGTCAGAAACGACTAGCACGCATGTGCGGGGGAAACTTTACCTTTTTTTAGTGTGGTAAAAAAGACTGGGGTGACGTGATAGCTATCACAAAGAAGAGGGGGTCAATTTATTTTCCAAAGCACCAGAAGGCAGGACAAGAAACAGTGGGTGGAAACTAATCAAGGAGAGAAACAATTTGGAATTAAGAAGAAACTTCCTAATAGTGGGAACAATTAACCAGTGGAACAGCTTGCCTTCAGAAGTTGTGATTGCTTCTTCACCGGAGGCTTTTAAGAAGAGACTGTACAGCCACTTATCTCACACTGCATAGGGTCTCCTGCTTGAGCAGAGGGTTGGAGTAGAAGACCTCCAAGGTCCCTTCCGGTCAGTTATTCTCTTAAATGCTAAGGATGTCATGATGTTGTTACAGACTCAATGCAGCTAGATATTTGTGCCATGATGCCTTATATACACATAAAAATCATGTAATTTTTGTGATAATACCATGATGTGCCTTAATTTGCACCATTGTTCCTCATGGGTGCAGGAACATCAGAACTAAAGCATGTCCCAATAATAACTATCCATGCAATTTGAAGACCTTCAGCATTTGGAGCCCAATCATTTTACTCCATCTACCATTAACACGTGTCTCAGCTTGTTTACTCTGACACATAAGAACTTGAATCTACCATAGTCCTCCCTGCTTTATTCCCCCTTTCTTCCCCCATGACAACTCTTTAGAGGTATCTAATCAGTGTTATGATATTTCCTCTTCATTTTAACAAGGTAAATATTTCCATTCCTTTGCTCATTTCTCCTAGGATTTATTTCCCATCTCCTAATCTTCTTCTTTACTTCCTTCCATATCCATTATAAAAGCGGTCTCCAGAACAAGAAAAAGTACCAAAATCCAAAGATAAGGTAGAACTAGTAGAGAATAAATTAGAACATTTTTATAGCCTGGTCACACAGCTGATTGATACTCAGCTTGTGACCAGCAAGTCCCAAGTGCCTCCTCTAAATGAAAAATTGTGTATTTGTCTCTGCTGAGTTTAAATATTTCTTTCTTTAATTAATCACCCAGACAGACAAACAGACTGACACACACACACACACACACACACACACACACACACACACACACACTTCTGTTCAGGGCTACTATGTAGTAAAAGAATTATAATTAAAATGATAGATAAGATAGATGATAGATAGATAGATAGATAGATAGATAGATAGATAGATAGATAGATGATAGATAGATAGATAGATAGATAGATAGATAGATAGATAGATAGACAGACACAGACAGACAGACAGACAGACAGATAGATAGATAGATAGATAGATAGATAGATAGATAGATAGATAGATAGATAGATACTATAGATAAATATTGTAGATGATAGATAGATAGATAGATAGATAGATAGATAGATAGATAGATGATAGATAGATAGATAGATAGATAGATAGATAGATAGATAGATGATAGATAGATAGATAGATAGATAGACAGACACAGACAGACAGACAGACAGATAGATAGATAGATAGATAGATAGATAGATAGATAGATAGATAGATAGATAGATAGATAGATACTATAGATAAATATTGTAGATGATAGATAGATAGATAGATAGATAGATAGATAGATAGATGATAGATAGATAGATAGATAGATAGATAGATAGATAGATAGATAGATAGAGAGATAGATAGATAGATAGATGTGTGAATATCTATAGATATGCATGCATACATAGATACACACATGTGGTTTTCAGTTGTTTTTCACTCGGTTTCATTTTGAAAATTATTCACGTCTCCTAGAAGTGAAAAGTCTTAGCTTTATGCCACTTGCAAGTTTCCCAAATATTATTTCCACTCTTTCTTAGTATAAGTCGTGGAGAGAGACCGTTAAAGCTTTTGATAGCTGTTAGAGCACACACCCAGAACAAAGGTGGGGAAAAGATTACTGTCACTTCAAACGCTTCTTCCCCACCTGAAACAAAGCCACATAAAGTACTGAGCAAAGAGCCATGCCAAAGTAGGTCTTTATGTATTGGGGAAGTTAAGTGTAATGCAAATGCCTCTCACATATTCATCTCTTTGTTCTTCGCCTCAAGTGCTCTGCTTATAGAGCCATCTCAGCTGCAAATATGAGCACATAACAAGCTATTGTTTCTCTCTGTCTGTTTGCACTTGAAATCATAACATTGCTCTCTTTGCTGGCAACGTACTCTTCTAAAAGGGATCAAAGAGGACATTTTTATTGGGATAGAAGAACAAGAGTCTGAATTGGGATGCTTTTATTCAATTATAATAGGACAATGTCAGGCAGTTTCATTTCATTTCATTCATTCATTCATTCATTCATTCATTTACAAACCATAATTTACATACCTATCACCAACACTGCATAGTTTCTCCTGTTTGTCATTTACAGTTGGGGAATGAGAAAGAAAGAAAATTTAAATCCAGTACAGTCAGGATTCCTTGTTTACTGGGATGAAAAGTTAAAAGGCTTATAATACACATGCATTGCTTGTTGAATCTATGTCAGCTCATGTGAAGCAGTCATCCTAAATTAAAGTAAACCCAACATTCCACTTCAAGTTCATCCTAACCCTTCATTCTCTTACGAAATGTTGGAGGGACATATTGATCAGGGCAGATTCCAAGGAAAAACCAATTTCCAATAAGAAATTGGAGGCATGGCCTTTACCATTAAGATTGTCTCTCTATAAAATCAACAGGAAACCATGTTTAGCCTTGTCTCAGTCTTATGTGTATGGTGCCTGTATTTACAAAAGCATATTTCTCATCCTCTTATCTTCTGTTAGTAAGTGGCATCAAAGGATAAAACCACCATTAAAAATCAACATTCTTGCCTGCAAGCAATAATTAGAAAGTAAAGCAGAAAATTATGATGAGTGTTGGTCCTTCCCAATAAACTTTCATAGTTGAGGGGTCCTTGGTGCCCTCTGAGTTGATTGCTTTCTTGCAGACATTTCATTACCAAAACACGCTAACATCATCAGTACCTCAACTTCCATAGCTGAGGTAAAGTCAGAGCATGCCAAATTTAGCTCTTCAAGAAAGATGCTCTGTCACTATTCAATTTGGAAATTAAGTTCAGATTTCCTTCTTAGTACTGATTCTCAGACCCTAGTAAAAGGATGTGTGAAATTACTCCTGAGTAGACCAATCTACAGCAAGTGTTTTCTCACACAGTTGTGCATTCCTTCATCTGTATGGAAATGTGGACATTGGCAAGAGCTTTGATTTTAAAGCCACTTGAGTTGGGCAAGGACAGGGATTTAATTCTGCCTCTCTATTGAGGCTTGGGAAAAGTATTTTATTGCACTGATCACATTTTTTTATGACAGCTATAGCCAGAGATTAATTCAATTATTTTCTACTGTAAAAGAAAGAACAAACATTTCTAAAGCTAAAGTACAGATTCTTTACTGACAAATCTGCATAGCAGGCTTGCAGATTATAATTTAAAATATAATAAATTGTAATATATTATAATTTTATGAACATGAGTTAATTATCCTAAGAGACTCATGTTTGGTCCTGCCCTTCAGTTTTGTGAGCCAAGGCTGAATGCAAACACATTTCTTCTGTGTTAATTCCATTGAGTTGCTAGTCTGCATTGTTTACATTTGATATGCATTTATATCCATAGGAGAATAAATTATCCCCAAACCTTACATATTCTCTTGTCATAATTATATGTTTACTTTATGAGAACTTTCCTTGCAGTTGAATGAGTACAAAAAAAGTTTTATATAATGATTCATATAGTACAAGTTGGGTAATTACTGCTAATAATTTTTAACAGGCTTGAAACATAACCTGGGAGTTTGAAAGCAGATGGTTTTCCATGGTGATACAGCACTGTGGGTTACATATGTATTAGTTTTTCATTCATTGTTTTGCATTCATACTGAGTAGACACTGCAGTTTTTTTGAACATAATTTTAAATCTCACTTAATCCCCCCCCCCAAATGGAAACTGGTTTAGTTTATTTGAATCTAAATTGCAATTTGTGCAACTTTAATGTTGTTGATTACCTTCTGGTACTGATACAATTGTAATATCACAAATATTCACCAGAAACTGGTTATTTTAAAGAAATGTCCTTATAATTTGATTGTTTCAAAACTATAAGTTCATAGAGTAGTTTTTGTTTTGTTTTTTGCTTGGTTGTAGTTCTTCACTAGTGATATTCCCTTGTTCCTATCTACATCCCAACTCTAGCCCTTCCTATAGCTTCCCATAGAACAGGGTTCTTCAAACTTGGCTCTTTTATGACTTGTGGACTTCAAATCCCAGAATTCCTCAGCCAGGCACGCTGAGGTGTATGTCATTTAATTGAAAAGTTCTAACAGGAGTATCGATTTATGATCATTAATTAGATCTGACTGGTGGAGAATAAGACTGGGCCTCTGATGTGATTCCAATGAAGTATTTGATCTTCCACTTCAGCATGTATTATATCTTCTCACTAAGTTTGGGCTCCAACTCAAGATGCAATCCTTTCATCTAGAACAGGGGTGTCAAAATGTTGGCACACACAGGCCACGCCCATCTTGGCTCCGCAAAGGCAAAAAAAATGTTGCAATACGTCACAATACGCCACGTGATGCGATCAAGTTTGACACCCGTGATCTAGAACCTCACATTATTAGATTCAATCCAGTTCATGTCAGTAAAAAAAAAAAAAGCTAAAGAACTTTCATAGAAAGTTGATAAAGAGAAAGAAGTTTCTCTGTTAATTTTTGGCTATTGTTGAGATGAAATTTCCTAGTTCATTCGAAAATTATAAGAAATTTAAGCATATGTAGGGGCGGGAAAATCCTGTTGAGTTATATAATACAGGCAGGACATACATATTTCTTTATGTTAATTATGGAAAGATTCATTGAATCCTAGTTATATTAGGAGGGCAAATGTGTGACATCCTAGGATTTAAGGAGCAAACAGCTACAGATTTGACATCTGATACACATCAACCTTCATTCAACTTTTTTAGAAATGTCCTGGCAATGTCCTTAATTTTTGTATTTTGGCTGAAGACAAAATCTTTCAAGCTGAATTTCCATAATGCTGAAATTTTGATGGCTAGTCAAATGTTTGAATGACATGTTTTCCAGCAGCTGTCTTTTTGTTCAGCTTCAATGTAGAGCTTCAATAATGACAAGATTATCACAGTAACAAAGCTAGCACTGTTTACAGTGACCCGTTTCCCTTACTCCAGAATTCTGTTTGTTATGCAACACTGATATTCTTAGGTGATGGCATTCAACTTGTGTGAAAGAAGGAAACACTGGGGATTATTTGAAAAGTAGGGAAATATTAGCTGCTGGAACCAAGATGAAAGATCTCCTTGCCAAGGCTTCTGGGTCATGATGAACCATATTTAGTTCTCAGAATAAAATGTCTTTGGGTCTGATTTATTAGACCACATCAAGAAAAAGAAATTACTCATGGAATATTATCTTTCATGATTATTTTTATGAGACATTCTTAAGAATTACTAACTACATCGAAGTCAAATGCAATTTCCTTGCCAAACGTTAGTCAATAGAGTTATTCTGCGATATTTTGATAGATGTGTTGTGTGGAAAATTCTTTGGTGCAGTGCACACTTAGATCTAAGCCAGGCTATGAGATTTCTGCCAATTTTGGGGCTGCAAGTTTGGCTTATAATAGAGGTTAATTTATATTGGAAAATGTTCAGATATCCTAGGGAAGCATTGAATTTATTGTATTTATTTTAGTTGTATTAGCAAACCTTTAAAAAGTTATTTCATATTAATTATTTGTCAAAATCCATAACCAGCATATGACCTGAGGGGGAGAAAGTAAAGCATATTCCTTGTGATTTAAATAATGTTATATTATGTAGAACTGTTTCCTGTAATGATTTAAAGGCAGTGGAGTAATTAAATGAACTAAAAGCCTAACATATTTTATACAGTTTCCCAATTAAAGAGAAGAAAGGAGACATTTTTCTGGAGTCTGTGTTTGCTGAAAAATGAGAGAAAAAATAATTACAGTGTAAGTTTTACTTCCCTTTGCAGTCTAAAACCCGTCTTCTGCAAAATTACTTTAGTTTACATTTGACTTGTACAACCAATGAAATGCAATCTGTTTAACTGATTTGGAGATTTACATGAGGATATATGTAAATACTTCCTCTCTAAATATATCCAAGAATTTTTGAAAATATTATAAATATACTGTAACAAATATCATCAGTTCAATCTATAAGTCAAAAAAACCACCCCTTAGTAATCCATGATAAAATATGATAAAGTTATGCACAAGATAAATCTTACCTCAAATTAATACAGGCTTCCATTATTTAAGAATATCCATTAAATCAGAGAGCAAATCACCATCAAATGAGTGATTATCTCATTTGCAACAGTGGCTTGATAATGTTGTAGTAAAAATGCTATCATTTGTATAGTGCCAGCGATATACAAATAATTAGACCACACAAAAAATTTAGCCCTTTCAATACAGAGTCAATTGTTTCTGCATTTGTAAAATTAGGATACTATTGCATTGTATTTTACAAAAATCATAATCAACATCAATGTTATGTTTTGCTCTCTTACAGATTGATAAATAGATGTACTTTGTCACATTCATGCTGAACCTTGCCCTTTATATGATTGAATGAATTAATATTCCATCTTTCTATTTATTCAAATACTTGACATAACCTCTTGTAAACTCCTATTAATTCCTATGTTTGCTAGTACTGCATTTGACATATTTTGGTATTAGTGAACTATATTTTTTTGGACATGTTCCCACCCCACTTCACCGGCCTTGATCAACGCTGACAAAATATTGTACTATTAGTTAATACTTTAATGATAATAGTATGATTATAGCGGGCTCAGAGGAAAAAAAAGGTTTTATGCTAAAGGATGCTATAACTGTACCCTTTCATATTTGATATATACTGCATTGTTTCTTTACATACATAAATATTACGAATGCACTCAGAGGAGTTATTTTAATACTGCACTGTGCAATTTTTCCAGGCATTTATGTGCAGTTGTCAAAGCTTTTATTTTTTAAAGATGCCATGGTTTTGCATCCATACAGGGACTTGTAATGTTTGCCAAAGGTCAACAGAGGCAATCAAAGATGCATGATTGATTGATAGTTCAGCTGGCTTGTCAGTTTTTGCCTTGCAGTCTCTTTCTTTAGCTATGTGTCCTTGCATAGGAGAAAAATGACAGGGTGTTTTTTGGGGGGCCATAAACTGGCTCCCGGGGATGTTAATTGCATTTTCAATACCAATGCCTAGAAATCTATCTCTCTGAAGTAATGCAGAATTATACTTCTCATCAACTCTCTGATTGATTCTCATTCACAGGGTGTCTAATGCAAAACCGATGGAATTTTAATTTGAGTTAGCCTTCTTTTTATCAGCTGGAAAAATCTTGCTTCTCAGGGAGGTGAATTCTCAGGTCATTAGAAGCAGATCTGTAGAGACATTCCTTGTAGCTTTTGAACAGAGATCATCTCCTTTATGCTACATGACCAAAGGAGAACATCTGCCTTGGGGATACAACAGCCTGCTTGTTGTTTTCATCTGCAATATTGCTTTTATTTTAGTTTGCTGTATGGATGATTGCTTGACTTTTGGAAATCCCTGTGACAGGGGGACTTTTGTAACATGTCCTCTTGGGAGTCCTTCAAATTTTGGAGTAAATTTGAGGAACTGAAAGACCTATTGTTAAGGAATTTATTGTGCAGAGGTCTCCTTGTGCTACCAAAGAGTTGCACAGACAAGGAAGGGCACTGAGAGCAGTAAAAGTCACACACAGAAATACACTGAGTTCTAAAAGCAAAAAGTATTTTACTTTGAGGTGGTGTAAAAACAAAAATGCACAGTCAAAAATAAACAGTCCAAGTAGCAATCCAAAATACAAAGTCTTCTTACCGGTCCAGAGGTCAATACACAGTTCAGGTTTACAACAGTAGTAAACCAACAGCAGAGCAAAAACAGTAATAGTAGAGATCAGTGAATTCAGAGAGAGAGAGAAGCTACGTTCCTAGCTTCCTCTTATGGCCATGAGAACACTTACACACCCATTGGCCAATTAACTTCTTAAAGACATAGCATTATGGTTAATATATTTTCAACCCAACATTGTAGGCTAACACCATATGCCTAACATTCTCCCCTTTGGGTAGAATAATATATAACTCTTACAACCTTATGCACATTCTTTCACAATTAGCATTGTGTTTCACAGCACTTTGTACCTTCGTAAAATGGTCTGCAATATTTACATCAGATGAACAATACTCTAGCTGTATTAATTTATCCTTGACACATTGTCTGACATTTAAATAACGAAGATCAGTATGTTTAGATCTTGTTCTTACTGCAGCATTATTAGCCATCTTTATTGCAGCTTGATTGTCCTCATACACAATGAATGGATCATTTACATTTAAACCCATATCTAACAATAATTGTTTGTACACTAGCAGTTCTGTACATAACACTGATAAACATGAAAATTCAGCCTCCATTGTAGATAGGCTTATGTGTTTTTGTCTAATGGACTTAAAGTAGTTGCCCTCAGACTGGGTGCAAACACCTCATCATAATCCTCAGTAGTTTGGGCAAAACCTTGTGCAACCAAACGTGCCTTATGGGTTACAGTTCCATCTACACCCTTCTTTATCTTATATATCCATTTACAACCTATAGCTTGCTCACCAGGTGGCAGTTTTGCTTTCACATAAACTTTAAGATCCTGCAAAGACTTCAACTCCCTGTTCATTGCAGCTTTCCATGATGCCTGTTCCTTTTCAGGATACATCCTGATCTCATCATAGTTAGATGGCTCTACACTAACTTGACATATTATACTAGCTTCATAGCGATCAGGTGGATGTCTGATACGCATTGAACGCCAAGGAATTACAGGGTTTTGAGTTTCTGACTCCTTACCTTCCTCTGATTCATCTATTATCTCCCCTATCTCCTCTTCATCTTTTATATTTACAGGAGATGTATTATCATTACTAGTTACGTTATCAGAGGAGTCCTCAAACACTAGAGGATCAGTATTAACAGCTTCTTGCTCTAACCTATCCCAACCAACGTGCTCAAGGAATTTTGCATACGCACTGTTATATACATTAGTTGTGCCTCGTTCCCAGAAACGATAGGATCTATGGTTAGCTTCATAACCTACAAAGTATAATTGCCTAGCCCTATGTTGGCCTTTACTCCTGAGTTGTGCAGGAATGTGGACCCAAGCTGGGGTGCCAAATGTGTGCAGGTAATCAAGGTTTGGTCTTCTACCATGCCATATTGTATATGGTATTTTACCAGTAGAAGTATTAACAACTATGTATATTCAGAACATGGTTTGCACATTTTGCTGCCTCCCCCCACAGTCTATCTGTTAAGCCTGAATCTTTTAACATGGTTCTCATCATGGCTTGTAATGTTTGCCCACGTCTCTCAACAAATGCATTATGTTGAGGTCTATAAGGCGCTGAACGTTTATGCTCAATGCCAGCAGATTCTAGCATATCAACAAAACGCTTATTTGTAAATTCAGTACCATTATCAGTAATTATGCACTGAACCTTTCTCTTTGTTTTCCTTTCCACAAACTTCAGCCAGTTTGCAAATTGTTGGAAAGTGTCTGCCTTTGACTTAAGCAGATAACAAAAACCATATCTAGAGTAGTGGTCCAATATACTTAAAATATAACATGACCCTCCTAAACTTGGTTTCATGGGTCCAATTAAATCAGCAAACACAACTTCCAAAGGTACAGTTGTTTTGAAGCTGTTTATCCTGTTTGCAGGAGTTGCCTTGCTTTTTTCCTGATTACAGGCATTGCAATCCAAATACTTACTACATGGTTTCAGTTTAATTCCCTCTACTAATTCAACTGTTTTACGTAGTGATTTAAAGTTTACATGACCTAACCGCCTATGCAATAAATGTATACATTCATCATGTGGCTTCTTGTTCTCACATATTGAGTTAGCTCTAACTGTACTAACCTGGTTACTTGTGAGAACGAATAAACCATTTTTCAAATTAGCAGTTACACAGGTTCCATTCCTCTCAATAGTGCATTGCTCCCCTCTGAATGTTACCACAAACCCAACCTTAACCAATTCCCTTACAGATAACAGGTTGAATCTTAGTTTAGGTATATATAACATAGGTAACTGTTCATCAATGCATGGACAATAGAAATTACCTTCACCAGAGGCCTTCATCCTCCAACCGTTGGCCAGTGAAACATATTGGTTGCTGTTTTTCATAGTAATAAACCTCTTTTTCACTTTGGTAATGCATTGTGAAGCCCCACTATCAACAACCCACAATTCATTGTTTCTGGATGTTGGTTCACCAGAAATAGCCAAACCAATGCCCTTCTTAGCCTTCCCACTGCTATTTACATTCTGTTTTCTACCCTTTCTACAGAATTTGGCTATATGCCCTCTAGCCCCACAAGAAAAACATTTCTTGACGTTGTAAACAGTGGTGAATGGCTGCTCCTCTCGTGGCTGTGTCTCTCTCAGCTGGTCTCTGTCACGCCTCCTTCTGGACTCTTCCAGCAGTCTCCCAGTAATGTTAGTCAAAGTCAGTTCCTCTCTGGTCAGGACTTCCAAAGAAGAAACATACCCATCATAACTCTCATCCAAAGATGACAGAATAATGTAGACCTGATGCAACTCTGAAAAAATCAGCTCCTTTTCATGAAGCTCTTGAAAAGTTGCCTTCATGTAATTTAAATGGGTCAGCATATCTCCATTCTTCTGCAGACGAGCCCTAAACAGCTTACGTGTAAGGTGTATATGTGCACCCACACTGTCTCAAACATAAAGCCTTCGCAAAACGCCCCAACACCTAGCAGCAGACTCCTCACCACGAATATGGACAAGCTGCTGGTCATTCAGTGTTAGTCCAATAATGCAAAGAGCTTTCTCATTGCTACGTTTAAAGTCATCTAACTTCTTTACATCCTCTTCGTCATCTGGATCCCAAGCAGTAGTATCTGGTGGGTTATTTACAACAGCCCATAGTCCTTCCTTGCGCAAAAGCAAGCAGCATCTTGTGGACCAGGAAACATAGTTTGTCCCATCCAACCGGGTTATCCAGGAGATGCCTGACAACTGTTCTTGTGCCATTTTACACCAAATACAAACTCAGCTAGGAATACTGTGTGTACTAACTCTCAGTACAGGCCTGGGCCCATAACCAGTGTTAAGGAATTTATTGTGCAGAGGTCTCCTTGTGCTACCAAAGAGTTGCACAGACAAGGAAGGGCACTGAGAGCAGTAAAAGTCACACACAGAAATACACTGAGTTCTAAAAGCAAAAAGTATTTTACTTTGAGGTGGTGTAAAAACAAAAATGCACAGTCAAAAATAAACAGTCCAAGTAGCAATCCAAAATACAAAGTCTTCTTACCGGTCCAGAGGTCAATACACAGTTCAGGTTTACAACAGTAGTAAACCAACAGCAGAGCAAAAACAGTAATAGTAGAGATCAGTGAATTCAGAGAGAGAGAGAAGCTACGTTCCTAGCTTCCTCTTATGGCCATGAGAACACTTACACACCCATTGGCCAATTAACTTCTTAAAGACATAGCATTATGGTTAATATATTTTCAACCCAACATTGTAGGCTAACACCATATGCCTAACACCTATTAATAATCAATTCCTCTGACAGAGTAGTGTCTTGATATTTAGGTGTTTTGCACATATTCCAATTGCAAAGTTATATTTTTGGGTCCAGGAAGGACATTTTCATATCTATGTACATCCTTATCTTCATTCATATACTCTTACCCTGCTTTACCTCCTTTGTACTGACTATGTTTTTGTGTTCTATTGATAGAACTTGTAATCTATTTCCTGAAAGCCATCTGATAATTTGGATTACATGGATTGTAAAAATGGCAAGTTGCCACAGGTCCAATGTGGCTCAGTTTTTTTTGTTAAAGGACCAGACTTTCATCTCATCTCATCATCTCATCTCATCTCATCTCATCTCATCTCATCTCATCTCATCTCATCTCATCTCATCTCATCTCATCTCATCTCATCTCATCTCATCTCATCCAATCTGCTGGAGGTTGAGATCTTGCTCAATGTCACTATTCAATATTATAATCATCCCTTATTACTTTTAATGACCTAGTGGCTGCCTATTAGTTCTTTGCATATCAGGGTTGTTAAGACGACAATGATACCTGTTTCAACTTATACATAATCAATGTAATAGCTCATACTAGAGATTTCCAGAGAAACCAATGCTCCCCGCTTTCAAACATGAGGAGATTTCTTTACTGCTTGGCTTCTGTCAAGTCAAGATTTCTCCTGCCCAATCATGTCCGATTCTAGGAGCCGGTGTTCATCTCCACTTCTTAGCCAAGGGAGATAGCATTGTCTAAAGAGACTTCTGTGGCCAGCATGACTAGACTATATGACAAGGCACATGGAATGTGTTTAACTTTCCCCGGAAGGGGTACCTATGTATCTACTCGCATTTGCATGTTTTCAAACTGCTACTTTGGGGCAAGGAACATGAGCTCACCACGTTGAGTAGTGCTCGGGTCTTGAACCTATGCTGTCAGCTTTCTCTCTGGCAAGCTCAGTGTCTGTAACTGCTGAGCCATCACACACCCTGGGTCTCTGTATCTGCCATCAAAACCTGACAACCTGGCCTTCAGGTGTAAGTGGAAGTTTTCTTGAACCTAAAGTTCGAAATTCAGTTCCCAGTAACCCTGAAAAGATTTTGTCAGTGCCAAAAAGTGGTCAAGTATTTTGTTCACAAATAGAAAACAAACAAACAAACAAACAAACAAACAAACAACAACAAAAAACAGAAAGGGAAAATAAGACCAGGAGCAAATGGAAACCAGAAAAAAAAATGAGAATATCCCAAGTTCCAGCGATTGGTTTGATTGACAGGTTGATTGATTGGTTAGTTGGTTGGTTGACTTTGTAGTGTAAAACCCGTGTGTTTTGGATGTTCCTTTCTCAGGGATATAGAATAGGAATTAAACTGTTTGGTGACAATATCTTATTTTTTTTAAAAAAATGTTCTTGTTCTGTTATTAAATTTACTTTATTATATAGCCAAACAATGAAACTCTGTAGTCCGTCGATTTGATAAAAGTGTGCAAGTCGTGTACGTCTCTGCTTTATCAATGGACTTTAAAACAAAACGCTTGGCTTTTATCTTGTCATCACCACTGATCTGGTTTCTCTGGCACTTGGGATTCTATTTCAACAGGAAAGGATAGCGGGGAGTTTGGGCAGGTTGTACAAGGTCCTGGTCACAACAACAAAACAGGCTGTTCAGTGGCACACAACTGTTGATAGTACGGGGGTGTAAGACCCATGTTTTCTACCATGTACTATATATATATGACATATATATATATGTCAGAAGGGTATGGCTGACTGATGAAAACTAATAAGTTTGAAATGCATATCAGTCTCCCTTAATTCTTTGTTAGCAATTTTAAATTTACACAAATATGAGCTGTCACCGGTGTGACTACTGCCTGTCGATGGCCTTCAGGTTAGGTTTTTCCCCGCGTAGAACTAAAGGTGTAGGAGCAACGTTTCGACGGAATCACATCCGTCATCATCAGGCTGGTGGCTTCAGCTTCCTTCTTCTGGGAGAACAGCTTCTGCGAAGCTGAAGCCACCAGCCTGATGATGACGGATGGGATTCCGTCGAAACGTTGCTCCTACACCTTTAGTTCTACGCGGGAAAAATAACATATATATATATATATATATATAACCAAATCTGGCCTAAAATTAAGAGGGAGAAGCTGCTTTTACTAGTCCTGGTCTTATCAAACAGCTTCATGATAATTGAATGCATCAGAAAATGCAATTGTTTCATCATGATGCTTCCTCTATGTACTCTTTCCATTTATAGCCTGTGCTATTTCTTCCTTGTTCAGTTTCCTGTGGGAGATGCAAAAATGTCAACAAACCCAATTTTTCATTAGGCCTACACAATCTTGGTTGGCTCCACTTCTCTCCCCACTTTTTCCCCTTGAAGCAAACAAAAGCACAGTAAACATATTTAAAGAAGATAAATGTGCATGTTCTTCAATGAAGACCATTCCTTTTTCTCCCTTTATTGCTTCTTTTCTTTCCTCTGTTAAAGTACCTGCTTGTTCATTGCTTTCTCGCCTCCTGATGCAGCCAGAGCCATCAATCATTTTGAAGCCTTGATATATATATATATATTTCCCCCTGCAAGATGCTCCAGTCTTTTCATATTGAGGGAACCTTGATTTAATCAGAGATTTGAAAAAACACCCTTTTAGCTAAACACTGACTCCCACTTCTCAATGGGTTTTTTTTTTAATGTACGGATGTCACATCGCCACTGTAAAATTAATTCAGAAATATTGCAGATGGATGTTAGTGGGCTGATTGTCTTGTTTTATTGAAAGAAACACATCTGATTTTTAGCAATAAAGGCTCAGCCCAAACTTGGTTTTGGATCTTGGCAGATTTTCAAACCAGTAGATTTCTAATTTTATAATGTAAAAAGAACGAGGTCAGAGATGAAGCTGCAGAAATCACCATTCTTTTTTCCCCCCCGTGCTTAATAAAGAGTGGTCAAAAGAAGTTGGCTTCTTGCACAGGTATATTTTATGGTGGGTTGATGTCGCTGACGCTCGTTAGCATTAAAGCTTATTAAATGAATTTATTCTCACTGCAGAATGTTGCAATTAAAACCTTCTCTTGATAAGTATGTATCTATTATCTGTAATTATCTTTTTTAATAGTTGGTGATGATCTTTATCACAGACACATCCGTAGATTTGCCGGGTGATAAATTGACATTGTAGCTTCTAAAGCTATGGGACAATTCAAAAATGGTATTCATTTCTCACTAAACATTCAATTATATCCCAGCCATATTATAATGTTGGTTTCAGAGCAAGGAGGTTATTCACATTATTTTTAATACAAATATAAAGGAAGTTATTTGTATGATCTTATATGAGTAAAATAAACATTGAAATATCTCATATCCATGGGGTTTTCATGGCAAAGATGCTGGAGTGGGTTCCCATTTCCTTCTCCAGTGGATCACGTTTTGTCAGAACTCTCTGCTATGACCTTTCCATCTTTGGTGGCCCTGCACGGCATAGCTCATAGCTTCATTGAATTACGCAAGCCCCTTCGCCACAACAAGGCAGAAATCCATGAAGTATTTGATGTTGAAACTCAAATACTTTGGCCACCTAGTGAGAAGTAAGGACTCACTGGAGAAGAGCCTAATGCTGGGAAAGATTGAGGGCAAGAGAAGAAGGGGACGACAGAGAATGAGGTGGCTGGATGGAGTCACTGAAGCAGTAGGCGTGAGCTTAAATGGACTCCAGAAGATGGTAGAGGACAGGAAAGCCTGGAGGAACATTGTCTATGCTGTCGCAATGGGTCGGACAATATCTCATATCATTCGTACCTTTGTTTCTGGTGGAATCCCTATGAGTTTTACTCTGCTAGTCATAGATGACTTTAGGGGGCTGTCCTCATCTTCATTGAGCCAGTACTGTCCAAAGACATTTCTGCAGTCTTGTGGCCACCATAACATCATGCTGCAGTGTAGAGTGTGCAGCAAAACACAGAGCACTTTTACTTTTACTTTTACTTTTCTCTACTTGCGTTTACATGTTTTACATGTAAAACTAGGTTGGCAGGAGCTAAGGCAAGTGACGGCAGCTCACGTTGTCATGCAGTGGTAGGACTCAAACCAGCGGAGTACAGACCATCTCTGGCATCTTTTAAACCACTTGAAACAATGCACCTTGGGGATGAGACATATTTTTTGCTAGTCTGTTTATCATATATTTGAATGGGAAATATTATTTCCTCCTCCTCTACGAAAAGGATAAACTTAGACAAAAATTCTGGGCAATATCCATTGTCTATTGGATATTTCCAATTTCAGAGGAATCAACTCCTGCAGTTTTTCCTCCCTCTTGATTAACATGATTGGGTGTCACACCAAGATGCCCATGTCTGTGTGTACATGTCTGAAGGTACGCAGTGGTGGGATTCAGCCAGTTCGCAACACTTCGGCAGAACCGGTAGCTATTTGTTTTGTTATCCAGGCCCAGAACGGACTTGTGGAAGTGGCATCCACACAGAGAACTGGTTGTTCACATATTTGAATGCCACCACTGAAGGTACGTTTCCAAAACTGAACTAAAGATGAAGATTGGAAACCCCATGTAGTTGCCAAAACAGATTTTATGGAGAAGCTGGATTATCCTTTCACAACTAACAATAGGGCTAGTTAAAGATTTTCTGCTTTAATTGCTCATATTATTAAACATGGAAGAGAGATGACAGTCTTCATATCTCAGCATGTATTGGTTCCTGAAAATTTAATATTGGTCATGGCTGGTCTATATTGTAATCCGCTATGGGGCATATAATGGAATCTCTGGTCATAGCTAAAATTTGGGGCACAAATTCAGTGCTCAGAGGTATGAGAAAAATGTTTTGATAATGTTCCTGATTATGGTTGTCTTGTAAATTTCATCCTGCCTGTGATCCATGGGAACTTGGTTTTGATAATGAGAAGCATTAACTAATTTACTACCTGCTGGTAAATTGTCAGGAAGTTTTTCTAGATTTACAAGTGTGTTGGGATTCAAACATTAGAGTTCATTCACTATGGATGAAATCTATTTTGGATTAAGGATGCAGACCCCATAACTTTTATTTACCATTGGAGGGGTGGTGGTGGAATTTAAGTCTTCAGATGACTCATCCCCATTATTTATTATTTCTGATTAATTTCATAATTCAAATGTTGGGAAATTATCCTCTCATGTTTGGCATTACATTTGATCTTCATTATTTCAAAGTGGCAAACTTTAATAAATGATTTAAAGAAGAATGTCTTGCGACTTCGTGACTTATGACTTAAAAATTCACAAATGAATTAAATTCCATTGTGGATATTCTATAACTACTCTATACAGAATAAAATCCATGCTTGCTGTTCCAATATTGCATGGTTGTATGTTTAAATCTACTTCAGATAAGCTTGGTTGAATTGAATGGGACTTACTGCAAAATATGTCTGTATAGAACAAATGAGAAATAGGATGATTAAACAGAGAATTAAGGAGTGTGATTGAGTCTGCTTAAGAATGATAATCTTAAACTTCATGAGGTGTGACTAAGTCATAGTTATGACATATTGCGCTCTATGCTGTAGTCTCTGTCAGAAATAAAGACCATGCAAAGGATGACTTCAGAAGGAATGAATATTCTGTTTTCATTAGGTTCTCTGCTGGAGCTACATTGGAATAGAGATTAATTTGAGAAGGTTGCTGTTAGAGGACATAATTGGAGAACACACTGAGTTTTCAAGTCCATTGATCTGTTGAACTTTGACAATGAGGAAAAAAAATGGATTAAAATAAACCCAAAACATTTGCAAACTGCGAAGGAAGATAAATACTGATTCAGAAAAAAAAGAAACTGCACTCTTTTATTTACTCTGCATACTGTCCAACAAAACCAGATTTATTATTCCAGGATGTCTTACTGAGAAACTATAAGTAGATGTGTTAGGGAACACTTTCTTTCTCCCCCCCCACCCCCGGCATTTGTTTCTTACAATTAGGCTTAAGTGAAAATTCACAAAAATCAGAATGTGCAAGGGAGCTAGAATCAGCCCATGGATGATAGGGAAGACTGGAAAATGTCATAAAATATATGTTAAAGTTGTAGGCTATAGTTCTGATCTGCATTTGTGGCAATTTTCATAGAATAATTATACAGTGATACAAACCCCTGGTTTTCAGTGCTACAAGGATGCCTAATATTTTTTAACCCTTTAAAAAAAAGAATGGTGCTATTTCTGAATCCAGTTGATCAATACCACTATTAATATATTTCAGTTGCAAGTATTATGTAAGAACAACTGGAAGAGATTTCACTTGCAAATTTCAACTTTTAAAAGGTAATTAAAACAAGCCAGTGTGCATGATTAGATGTGGCTTCAGAAATACTGTAAATGCAAATTACATTTTGAAAAAAAAAAAGAAAAGAAAAAGAATATATTGTAGGGTCCACTACAGAGAACGTAAAAGGACTCTTTATTGGGGAACAGAGTGATACAGTTAATGTTTTTTCTTTCATTTTTTTTGGTAAAAATAACTGGTACTGTTTCCTCTTCTCCTATGTTGTAAGTAAGAAAATAGGGATCTTTTGATTTTTATAGCATTTATCAGTGGGATAGTATAGTAGTAGTAGTAGTAGTAATAGTAGTAGTAGTAGTAGTAGTAGTAGGAGGAGGAGGAGGAGGAAATATTTACAAAGTTAATAGGCATTTACTCCGTATAAAATGTGAGTAGATGGTGCCATCAAAGGTTTTACTTTCAGAAGATATATAAAATAATAATTTGTCATACTTATTCTCCTTTGCCTTGAGCCATAGGTTTACAGGCAGCAAAGTGAATTCAATTTCTGAAAGAAGGCACTAAAAGCCTTTGGGTAAAAAATGGGCAGGATCAGCAAAACTATGAGTCCTAAGCTGGGAAGAGAGAGAGAGAGAGAGAGAGAGAGAGAGAGAGAGAGAGAGAGAGAGAGAGAGAGAGAGAGAGAGAGAGAGAGAGAGAATATTTAATCTTTGCTTCAAGGAGAGATGGAGAAAAGGCTGACTTGTTCATGATAGGTAGACTAGCTAGTAGGAGGAAAGATTTATCCTTTTGTTAAAGCTGAAGGGGAGGGAAATTAAGGAAAACAAACAATTTCTCTCTCAAAAATGAACAAACAAACAAAAAACCTGCAAGATCATATGTAATTCAGACAATCTACGGAGCCTTCAAGCCTTTACTGGGTTTTTTTTATTTACCGGTATTTTAATTCCATTTATATCCCGCCCTTTTCCGAAGACTCAGGGTGGCTTACAACCTAAGCACAAATCAAATGTGCTTAGCAATAGCCTTCATTCTATGTATATGCCTGCTTATTAGGGCTTTCGCCCCCCCCCCCAAGCGGCATTATTACAAAGTCAGCTTAATTGCCCCCAACAATCTGGGTCCTCATTTTACCTACCTCGGAAGGATGGAAGGCTGAGTCAACCTTGAGCCTGGTGGGACTCGAACCTGCACTAATTGCAGGCAGCTGGTGTTACTTAAGGAGGCATTAGCCCACTGCTCCACCAAGGCTCTGGTTGTCTTGGAATGTCCATGCATACAGCATATTAGGGTATAGCAGTGCTTTTTTTGTAAGAAAAAAAGGTGCCGGAACTCACACATATCACACAACCCGCCTTGCCTACCCTACAAAGTTTCATCCAAAAAAGGTGCCGGAACTCCATTCTGGGTGTTCTATGAGAAAAAAAGCCCTGGGTATAAGGATATTGATCCAGGTATTGAGTTTTATCTGTATTCATCCCTTTCTAATGGAATACACTGGTCCAGTGGATTCAGAACTGGACTATTGTGCTCAGCTGTGCAGAGACCAAATCAATCTCTTACAATTAACTTAGGAAAATACAGCTTAAAGACAATTCTTTGTACGGGCCAAATTTTAGTGAGTCATGTGTTATACATGTTATACATGCCTAAAGTTAATGCCTTTTTGAAGATGCCTGAATATGGAATTCCATTTCAGTAGAATTCCCTTAGAAAATCAGAAATAGAAACTTGGGGGAAACAACGACAACAAATGGAGCTTCGTTGTTCTAAAATCTCCAGACCAAATGTAAATGGCTTTTCCTCATATCTCTAAGTCTGTATTTCCGTTTCAAAATATGATAGAATTTGAGCGTTCGTCTTTTTTTACCTTAGTATTTATTTTTTTTATAAAAAAGAAAAAGAAAAAGGAGGAGCGCATTTTTTTTAAAAAAAAATTCAGAACAGGTTTCTGTTTTACTTATGAGGCATACAAATAATTTTGCCTCAAAACTAGCAACATCTGGTGCGTATCGAGTGAGATACAAAATAATCTATTTATAACCTGACCTCACCACAGATCGCTAGCGTGTGAGGAAACACCTACTTAAGTGGCCTGATAGGTGTTAATTTGGCTCAGTTTTCTTTGGGGGCAGCCTGACTTTCCTTTGCAATGTTATTTTTCTTTTTTTCTTTTTCATTATTGAGGAAATGTTTTTAGCTTTTGATGATCAGCGTGTTCCCTTTTCATCCTTGGCATTAAATAAATGCAGTAGTAGTAGTAGTAGTAGTAGTAGTAGTAGTAGTAGTAATAGTAGTAGTAGTATTTTATTTATTTATTTTTTTAAAAATGCTTTGATTCTCCACATTTTTTCTGAATTTCTTTTTTTCTTCTCCTGTTGTTTTGGTTATAGTTATCGAAATTCATTGTAGAACTTTCTGACACTATATAAATATGTAAATACGAAGGTTGTGCATACTCTCCGAATGGTATTCCAAAATCTTTAAAGTACTGAACAGATTGAACCGATAAGGCAATATGTCTTGAAATCGTTTTAAGGCAGCCGTGTCTTTGCTAAACATCATAATCGTGCCCTCTGCAAAAGTCACGTGATCCCAGGAAAGGATGTGGCCACTTTAAAGAGTTGCAAACAATTACATGTTCCAGTGTGCTTGGAATAGGACTTCTAACCCACACAGTCCTAATAAAATCAGCATTGTGTGCAACCCCACCCCCTCAAAACTGATATTCTGTATGTCTAATATTAGTTGTATATTAATACTCACACATGTGAGAAAGCAAACAAAAAAAAGAAAGATTTCTTTTCGTGCTTGATAATCATTGAAGCTATGTCAGTACTTAACTGAAAAATTCCAAAAAAGACTCTTGTAAAACCCTAAGAGAGTCCTAATCAATATCATGGAAGGAGAAATGTTTGCTAGATATGTGTTGCCTAGGAAGTAGATGAATCTTTTTTTTTAAACCAACTCTTCCTGTGATGCAACAAAATTAGCTTTCTTTTCACAACTGGTTTAGGTAGTAGGAACAGTTTGGTGATGAATGATGCTGAATGTATTTCCAGTTACAATGATTCATTTATTCATGACCGCTGGTTTATATTATATTTTGCTTCTCATTTCCTAATGTGATAGTGCTTTTGAGAATCTGAATATGGGCCTTGTAAGGGGAACTGTTTTTACTGTATCTGGTTGTTGGCAAAAGCAAAGATACAATACGTGCATAAGAAAAAAATGACAAAAGACCAGATAGAAAATCAGTCCTTACCCCATCCAAGAAAGTTGATCCTGTTCATAATCCTGTTTGAATAAAGAGGGTTTCAATTTTGGTGCATCACACTCTTTTCTCTAGAAAAGAAATCTATGTCTCAGAGTGAGACTCTATGTCTTATCCATCAGAGAATTCTAGACCATTGATTCCATGCCCCAAGTTTGCTGATGTTCTTTCACCCTATGATTTCACCTGGATTTTTTGGTATTTCCCCTAGCATTGACAATCAGTATTTGAGTGCAGAAATTGAAAAGACAAGGAAATGTTAATATGCACCCTTCATTGTAGGTGCTTCAAAGATGCTCTCCCTTACGGAAAAACAGATAAAGGACAATACACATAACACACTGTGAGCAGTACATACAGAAGAGATTCTATGCCTTGTCAAAATAGGACTCCCGGAGGAGCTGTGATCATCAGCATATTGTGATATCCCTGACCCTTTGATTGCCTCGAGTCTCAGGGTCAACATGCACTGAATTTATGCCTCTGTTGGAGGCACAATAATTTTTATTTAGTTGATAGAAAAGTCCATCAAGTCCCACTCAAAGTCATTTGGAAGGTTGTTGGCAAGGCACCAACTTCTCTGTGCCTGAATCTCATTTGCATGAGAACTTATGAGAGTCTGTTCTTATTAAGGATGACAGTTCATTGGTAGCTGCTAAGGTACTTAAAGTGTTTTGTCTTAATTAAAATTCTTCAGCTTTTACTACCTTAATTGATGAGTACTAAAATTCTTTATCATCCCCATCATGCTCCTGAAACCATAAACCAAGTAAGAAGTAATCAGACTCTGTCGTTTCTTTCTCCCCTCCATTTTTTTTTAATCATTCAAAAGAGGAAAGGAAGATAACATCAGGAGTCAGTGTGTTTATAACCTTCACGAGGCTCTTGAGCAATCATCTACTGTATATTTTCCTAACACTTTACTCTTTTTTACCATCCCGAGAACAGTCTCATTTCACATGCATTAGGTTAGGAGAGAGCAGTGCTTTTTTTGTAAAAGAAAAAGGTGCCGGAACTCACACACGTCATACAACCCGTCTTGCCTACCCTACCAGGGTTCCATCCAAAAAAGGTGCCGGAACTCCGTTCTGAGCGTTCTATGAGAAAAAAAAGCCCAGGGAGGGAGAGAGAGAGAGGGGGGGAGGGGGAGGGGGAGAGGAAGAGGGAGAGGGAGGGAGAGGGAGAGGGAGAGGGAGAGGGAGAGGGAGGGAGAGGGAGAGGGAGAGGGAGAGGGAGAGGGAGAGAGAGAGAGGTGGAGGGGGAGAGGGAGAGGGAGAGGGAGAGGGAGAGGGAGAAGGAGAGAGAGAGGGAGAGAGGGAGAGGGAGAGAGAGGGAGAGGGAGAGGGAGAGAGAGAGAGAGAGAGAGTCTCTTTCGCTGCTTTAAAATATGCTTAGCTGGGTTGCAAAGGGAGAGGACAAAACAGAAAGGACAGACTATTTTCTCTATCCCAAATGAGTTTAGTGGAGAAGACTATCAGCTCAACAGATCCAAAGGCAAATGAAAGGATCCAAAGTATCAAAAGTCAACCTATGGAGCAACCTTCTCCAGCAGAAGATCTGATTCCTGTAGCTGTGGAACAATCATGAATATGGAAATTTGCGACTATGCAGTTTGCAATGGCTGGCAATGGTTTAAGGTGTGAGGAGTCAGTCTTAGTCAGTCCCACTAACACTGATGGAAATACCTAATTTGGGTAATGAAACATCGGCAAGAAAAACAACCAAGCTCAGAGACCAACAAAGAGCCCTCATTTCAAGCCTGAGCTACAAATATTCTCCTTTATTGGCTTTCAGGTGTATTTGGGAACAGACCCCACTGAATCCAGCGGGTGGTACTTTAAACATATATAGAATGGTGCTATGAAGTTATATAGATCAGGATATTTGTTCATGTATTCATGCCAAAAGCATCACAACTGAAATAAGGCATACTACACGACACATTTTTTTAAAACATAAAATAAAATAAAATATAAGAATAAAATACAGTACGTACAAATTGAACAGATCTCGCCCAGAAACTAGCAACATTAATTGCATTCTCTCGCACATTCTGTCGTGCTGATCAGGGCACAAAGGGGCAGGCATATTTATGTATTATCTGCAAAAAAACAGAAGCAACTGGATAGCCCCATGAGTTTGGAGTGTCTCTGGATCTTGTTGTATCTGTGTGCAGACTATGCAACGATTTCCATACTTTCAGCTTTTGCCAGACCCAGATGCCAACTCCCCTGTTGGTTCCATTCAGTGTTGGTTCTTTGTAGCTTTCCATAGATCCACTCTGCTTTCAAATTCCTCTGATCAAAGAGAGAAGCAACCTGGAGTTAAGGAGAAACTTCCTGACAGTGAGGACAATCAACCAGTGGAACAGCTTTGCCTTCAGAAATCATGGGCACTCCATCACTGAAGATTTTAAAGAGGAGATTGGATATTCACCTGTATGAGATGGTATAGGTTCTCCTGCTTGAGCAGGGGGCTGGACTAGAAGACCTCCAAGGTCCCTTCCAGCTCTATTCTATTCTAGAGTCTTCTGACAATCTAAGGAAGTTTTTCCTGGATTTTAGTCTGAGGTGAGGGATGTTAGAAACTGAATGTCAATTACCTCTGTTGGATAAAGGTCAACATTGGAAGTTTTTTTTTTTAACAACAATGAAAGTTTTTAAGAAGAGACTGGACAATCATTTGTCTGAAATGGTATAGGGCAGGGGCTTCAAACTTGGCCCTTTTATGACTTGTGGACTTCAATTCCCAGAATTCTCAGAGCTGAAGTCCACAAGTCATAAACAACCAAGTTTGAAGACTCCTGATATAGGGTTTCCTACCTGAGCAGGAGGTTGGACCAGAAGACCTCCAAGGTCCCTTCCAACTCTGTTATTCTGTTAAAAAAACCTAAATTGTTAGTATGAGGGCAATCAACATTGGTTGTTGATGTTGTTGTTGTTGTTATCTTTATTCATTAAGCATGAACCTCAGTCAACTGAACACTCAAATTGACTGGCACTGATGGTTGACACAGGTTGCTGCCAGCATCCTAGGTATCAACCAGGTACCTCCTTAAAATGTAAGATGTAAGAAGATCTTGATCTTCACCCTCTCATTCTCAACAACCTTTTCCACCCTATGTTCCCATGACTTTTCGGACACAGACAAGTTGTATTTTTTTTGCACAATACGCAGTGGATTAATTTAGCAACTCGGTCATGTCTAGCTTTGTAATCAGTCTGCACGATTTTGCTGCATTAGTTGTGAAAAAGTTTCAGCTTTTATTATTATTATAATATAACTTTTATTCATTAAACATGAAACTCAGTCAACTGAACACTCAAATTGACTGGCACTAATGGTTGACACGGGTTGCTGCCAGCATCCTAGGTATCAACCAGGTATCTCCTTAAAATGTAAGATGTTCCAAGTAGCACAGTTTTTTGTAGCTTTGCTGGAGTTATTGCAGGAAGCTGCAAAAAACTGCGCTGCTTGGAACATCTTACATTTTAGGGAGATACCTGGTTGATACCTAGGATGCTGGCAGCAACCCGTTTTTTAATAATAATAATAATAATAATAATAATAATAATAATAATAATAATAATAATAATAATAATATTTTTATTATTATTATTATTATTATTATTATTATTATTATTATCATCATCATCATCATTTCCATCTTACTCTAAGAGGTTCAGAATTGTACTTTTTTCCTTCTTTTAAACCTTGCAAAGACTTTCGGGTTGTAGGTTAGCTTGAGTGCCCATTGGCGGGAGACAATATTAGATAATGCAGAGTAATTGACTGGACATTTGAACCTCAATCTTGACCATCCAAATTGAAAAGCTATAATATCTGCACCATTTGGACTTGTTTTCTGAACTGAGCTTGAAATAATATCTAGGTAAAGGTAAAGGTTCCCCTGCACATGCGTGCTAGTCATTTCCGACTCTAGGGGCTGGTGCTCATCTCCGTTGCAAAGCCGAAGAGCCAGCGCTTGTCCGAGGACGTCTCCGTGGTCATGTGGCTGGCATGACTAGACGCCAAAGGCGCACGGAACGTTGTTACCTTCCCACCGCAGTGGTCCCTATTTTTCTACTTGCATTTTTACGTGCTTTCAAACTGCTAGGTTGGCAGAAGCTGGGACGAGTAACAGGCGCTCACTCTGTTACGCGGCACTTGGGATTCGACCCACCAAACTGCCGACCTTCTGATCGACAAGCTCAGCGTCCTAACCCACTGAGCCACCGCGTCCCTTTGAAATAATATCTATGGCAATACAATTGATAGAATATTGGCTGTATAGCTCCATGTCTCTCTTAAAAGGATTGGAAGCACAGTTTACAAGAATTGAGGCTCTACTGTTTGTTGACTTCAGTGACAGTCCTAACTTCTCTGTCCGTGAAGTAATGGAAGCAGCATAATAAATGTTGATGATAAACATTTCCCTTAGCTATCTCAGCAACTTGCTGATAAAATATGACCTTCCCTTGCTTAGAGCTCTGTTATTACATTTTCAGTGTCCTCTGCACTGCATTAGCTTCATTGTAGTTGTCCAAATGCAGGGAGCTGTTTTAACAACATTTTAGTTTAATGTCATCTGCTGGGTACTTTAATGAATAAATCACTGCTCCCTGAAAATGCGGGGGAAAAAAAGCACCTGAGCACCATGGAACCAATTATATCAAAGGAAATAAAATTAAAAGACACAGCTAATTTGGTTGCAGCATAAATCTTAGTCATGACACCATGCTCAATAATGCTAGGTTGATTATAATGACAATCATTTAAAGAAAGTAATCATACAGGGTTATAATTGATTTTGTGAATCTGCCGTCCAATTCAGGCCTGCACTATTCCAAAGGAGTAATAAAATTGTTCTGTACCAGCCTGCTACTGGCCCTGCAGAAAAGGCAGGGACAACCCCTTTTACAAGAAGGAAAGAGGCTGGAATTACGCCTGCCAAATTTATTGCTACAAAAACAAATAGAACAAGACACGAACCAAGAAACAGGAGCTTTTCAAGCGGTTGCCTTCAGCAAACCAGCCCTCCCACGCATTCCCCCTTAAATACAGTTCAGGGTGTGGCTTCTCTCTGCCTCCTTCCGAGGAGCCCCATTGCCTTCCTCTGTTTACTCCTGATTGACTGCCTCCTGCGTTGGGCGTCCTTGAACAGGGCCAGCTGTGGGTCATCTTCATCCACGCTGTCAGGCTCACACAGCTGGGTCTGCATCGTGACCAGATGAGAGGGGCCTGGCTGAGGGCTCTCATCAAGCTGTCCAACCCCCTCAGCAAGCTCTTGAACACCCCCCTCCTCCTCCTCCTCTGAGTCGTCCGACCCAACTGCCGAACCCACAGGCTGACCCTGAATCACAACAAAAATGAGGAAGGCTGTGTCCAATATTGTAGAGACTTTGCTGAATGCGTGTGGCTCGCTAAAGACAGACAGGCAGTCAGAAAGACAGGCAGGATTTTTTTATTATTATTTTTTTCCCCTCCTACAAAAATCCACACAAACAGAAAACCACAAAAACATTGCTGCCCTCCGGATTTCATCTGGATTTTTGCAACTGTTTAGAATTCTGTTGTGTCGAACATCTGTAACTCCAAGTTAGGCAATTGAACTTACAATACCTTTTAAATGTATAATCTTCTCCGGATGTAAAGCAGCATCAGGTAAAAAGAAAAAGTAACACATTAGCATGCACCCCTGGAATTGCTGGGCTGAAAGCTAACTTGGGAAAAACATATTAAAGGCAAATCATCCCTGGTGCTTTTCTTTTGTTAGCTGTTCAAATTCCTTTCTTTCCCTATTTTTTTTTAAAAAAAGCTTTGGTAATAATTAAGAATGTGAGGCATAAAGTTTGCTTTAATATTTAGAAACCATAATCTTGTTATAACGAAAGTAAAATACAATAGCAATACAAAATGAAAGTATAAATTATCTGTGTGAAGGGAGGTGTTTCTCCCCCCCCCTTCTGACAGCTTTCTATTGAACCAACCTGAAGCGAGGGCTGTGTAAAGTTATTCACTCAATATTTGCTGGTTTATTTATTTATTTATGTAGAAACCACATTTATTAGCTGCTCAGCTGAGAAGGACTTGGGCGGCATACAATTCAACGCACATCCAATATGGTATGGAGACACAGGAGGCAGCAAACTGCAGGATTCAAAATTCCTCCTTGGAACTGACTCCTAACATAGCCTTTGGGGGAAAAGCCAGGTTTTTAAGGCTCCTTTGGAAGAATATCAAGGTGAGGGCAACTCAATTCTTAAGGAGAACAAGTGAGTCCTATTCTGGACAGCAGGAGTCGTGACAGAGAAGGCCTGTTTCCTTGAGTTAGTCTTGCTAAATAGATGAGATCTGGAGCGTGCCCGCTCTGTTTTAAACTTACATCAGGATGGGAGAAAAACAAACAAACTCTCCCTCGAATAATTAGTTCCTACACCAAGAAGTGATTGGAAGATGTGGAGAGACCTGGCCCATAAAATCACCAAGAAATGGACATGGCTGAATGGATAATACCATCGTCTCCACACCATGAAGTTCTTTGAGTGTGTTGGAAGTCTAATGATTACCAGTGAAACCCACACAATATAGGTGTTACATGGGCATGCAGGGGTGCACCTATAACTGCCTTTACTACTACCAGCTGGAGCTTACAGAACAAGAGAGCCTAGCAAGAGGGCCCTTCAAGGCATGAATGACAGATACTAGTCACAGTTCAGGAAATTGTGCATCTGGCACCCCGTCTGGGCAAACAGGCCTCTACGATACCATCTGATCTTTCAGGAGGAGGGGTGAGTCTGGTGCTACTCCATTTAGAACTAAGAAGGAAATCTGTTAGTACTAAGAGAGGTAGAAACACACAGCAACTGTGTGTTATTGTCAGAACTTTTGGCCTCCAGGCCCTAGGACAAGATTCTGATTGCATTGTGTAGGCAGCCTGGGATGGAAATATACAACAGGATATAATCAACATTTTGAAGAAACTATACTTTCCTTATGAAGGATAGCTTATAAACATAGCTTACAGTTTACAGGCAACTTTGCTTATCAATGTAGGGTGTTGTTTTGGGTTTTTTTTGTTCTAAAGTTGTTGATCATATTATGGTGATTTTCTATGTAAAACACTGATTAGTTCCAGTCCAGGGAGAATAACTTGTTAGACACATTTTGCATAAATTATTTCTTGCTAGAAGTATTTTTCAGGCAATAAAATAGGCACATTAAAAGGTTACTGAGGTATTTCTGGACTGGTTTAGTCTTTGGGGGGTAGTTATTAAGTCTTTAATTGAATACAATTTAATTAAGAGCCAAGGCTGTGCATGTGAATTATCTAGTAGCTTTCCAAGCACAGAAATAATCAATAATTCGAGGAAACAGCAAAAGAAAACTTGATGCCTTTTTCCACCAACCGTTTTTCATTTTCATAATGGATACGAAAATCCTATTGCCAAATAATGTGGCATACCAACTCTTAGTATGTGTTACGAACTAGAGATCTCTACACATAATGCAAAACGGAGGTACATTACTCAATGCTGATTTTGCAGATCAGCAATACTTATCCATCACTTTTCATAAACTAATGGCAAATCACTCCAGTGATTAGTTCCATAACATGATAGGTCCCTACACAACAGTACTATTTCTTAGAAACTTATCTTGACTTCTTTAGTCTTTGTGCCAGCCATACTAGACAACTAGTTCTAAAAAAAATGCATACCACTAACTCCTGTCTCAACATTATTTGGATTTACTGCACCAATCTGCATGAAATAGTCTTTAGACATATGCTCACAAACAACTCCATTGTCTGCAGAAACAACCGATCATCCGAAAGACAAGCTGGACTTTGTTTTTCTTTGAACACATTTCTCATCCAAGAAGCTTTTACAGTTCTGACTCAGAACTGAAGAAGCTTCTTGGATGAGAAGTGAAACATCTTCAGGGGAAAAACAAAGTCCAGTTGCCTTTTTTTTAAAAAAAAACAGTTTTGGGACATCCGGGACCTTGACGATTGAGAATCTCCACAGGCATTCAGAAATGACCAACTTTTATTCAATTCAAGTAGTAGTGGTAGCAGTTTTCAGAGGCCTTCGGTATAATGCTATTTGTGATGCTATATAAAAAAAAATCCTTTGATTAAGTCAGACTTATCATATGATTTCAAATTAAATATCTGGCTATCCAGAGATATTTTCCATTGAACTTTATTTGCTTCTACTTTTTTCTCATTTGTCAAATATTTAAGAATGGGAGATACAAGCTTGCATTTTTGTAATTCCTTCTTCAGTACTCTGCCAAGAGTCTCTCTCTCTCTCTTTCTGAGAGAGATGGGCAATTCAGAAGATAGACAGACAGACAGACAGACAGACAGACAGACAGACAGACAGATAGATAGATAGATAGATAGATAGAAACTTTGCCTGCTGGTGGAAATCTGTTATGATTGTGATTGCCATGTTCTGCTTTGATATTTTACCTTCCCAAAATCATACATCTTGACATGTCTCATGCTCAATTCTCTTACTTTATACTGTTCTTCCTCCTCCTCTTCCTCCTCATATTTTATTTACTTTCAAACAATAAAGTTCTCCATCCACTAAACCCACAACTCGTCCCCCCCAATTGACCCAACATCAGATGTGATCATCTTCCACCAAATGGAAAACTTGTCACACCCTGATAGGAAAGCTGAGAAGTAAATATTTTGTAAACAGTTTTCATGATAGATAATGGAGCATCTGATTTGAGAAGGCTACAATTGCCCTTGTTGGCACAGCACCAATTTTAGTGTCTGCACAGTTTTACTTGACATTGTATGCCATCGTGAAAATGTTCGGTTGCGAGAGAAACTTACAAGAGATGTTTAAACTCAGAATATCAGGGCTGAGTAAGTTTTTTCCCCTCAGATACACTAGATTTGATAGACACAACACCTCGATCTGCATTGTTTTCCTCCAAATTTTAGCCAGAGGGACAAGTTGACCATAAACAACGCAAGGGTGGCAAGAAACAGTGGAAAGGAGAAGAAGAGAGTAACTGAGTGACAGCGATTCGAAAATTCAATCTGAAGGAAGTCGTAGAGGTTCCAAATACAATAACTTTGATTAACCTCGCGCCACTTCAGCATAGGGTCATGCTATCCAGTTTGAAATCCTTCTTTGGAGATGTCAGTCACATTTCAATAACCTTTTTTTTTGGCATGGACTTTTAAGTCTCTTTATTGACTTTGAATGAGGCAGCTTGCTTATGAATGCTGCTTGAACTGTCACTCAAACATTTTTATATAGTTTTGGCTTGATTGAGAAATGGTGGTGGTGGTGGTGCAGTTTCAGAAGAACTAACTGTGATGACAAGGTGCCTTCTGGGCTTGCCATTTTGTATTGTTGAATCCACCCCTACCAACACCACCCGTTTGAGTTGGCAATGGATTTCTTATACCTCTTCATTCCAGCGCTGTGTTTGAAGCATTTTTAGCTGCAGTTCTCACTGTGATTGTTTCTTTTTCTCCCCCCTCCCCCCACTTTTTTTTGGGTAATCTTACAAACCATAATACATTGCATTATTTCAAAGGAGAGCTCAATGCAGTAATATTTATGTAGCACGATTAAAAATTATGAATGGTCTATTATTTAGAAAGCTTAAATTGCTGAAGATAAAAAGATAGGGAAAAACAAACAAACCCCTGATAAAGCCTGTTAGCATTAAATGCAGTTCAGGCAATCAGTATTGGAGACCTAAGATTATTTGACTCTCCATCCAAAATTAAGTATAACATTTAAAAAAAAAAGAACTGCTGCAATTGACATCAAAGCATTTGTTATCCTGCTGGTTACTATTTCTTTAGAAATAGATGGGGAGGTTTTGCAACAATTCCAATAACTGGAAAACTTATTATATCACAATCCAAATCTCATTGAAATCTCATTCACCTAAATTTGTTTGTAACCTCGTTTTTCACATCTGTTTTACACACACACACACACACACACACACATACACACATACATACATACATACATACATACATACATATACAGTTCTTTCTTTGTAAAAAAAACAACAACAAAGGTGCCGGAACTCACACACATCATACAACCCGCCTTGCCAAGCCTACAAGGTTCCATCCAAAAAAGGTGCTGGAACTCCATTCTGGGTGTTCTATGACAAAAAAGCCCTGTATGTGTGTGTGTGTGTGTGTGTGTGTGTGTGTGTGTGCAGAGAGAGAGAAAGAGAGAGAGAGAGAGAGAAAGAGAGAGAGAGAGAGAGAGAGAGAGAGAGAGAGAGAGAGAGAGAGAGAGAGAGAGAGAGAGAGAGAGAGAGAGAACTTCTGTAAGTATTTGTATCATATGAAAAGTAACCCCCATTTTTAGTGTGGCTTTTTTTTAGAAACAATACAGAGAAGAGCAAGAAATAAAATTAGACGGGCGAAGGTGAAACAGTATGAAAAAGAGTTGCAGGATTTGGGTATTTACAGTTTAATGAAAAGAAGGACTGGGATGACAGGCTAGTAGTGATCAAATATCTAAGGGGCTGCCACAAAACAAGAGGGGGTCAACGTATTATCCAAAGCACCTGAAGGCAAGACAAGAAACAATGGATGGAACCAAACTAGAACTAAGGAGAAATTTCCTGACAATGAGAACAATTAATCACTGGAACGACTTGCCTCCAGATGTTGTGGGTGCTGCAACACTGGAGGTTTTTAAGAAGAGATTGGACAACCATTTGTCTGAAATGATATAGGGTCCCCTTCTTGAGCAGGGGGTTGGACTGGAAAACTTCCAAGATCCCTTCCAACTCTGTTATTTTGTTATTGTGTTTTGAAGTCAAATGCTGGTCTAGATCTTGGTTGAAGGAGAGTTGAATGAATGCCTTTCAATTCACCAGCACATCAGCCTTGTGTAATATGTCACATCCAGGAGGAAAGGAGGAAGGGGAGATTAATTTCATTCAGTAGGTCAGCAGCATGAATCCCCAAATTCTACATTTTTCATCTGATCATTTGGCTTATTTTGGCTGTACTTATTTTGCTCTCTTACTAGCCAAAGCCTCCTGGGTCATATATAAACTGAAATGCAATTCCTGTTTTTATGCAAACATCAATAATCTCCCTTTTCAAGTATTTATATGAATCTCAGTTGCTTTTCAGTGACTCTCTGAAACATCACGTCATACCTTTCTGTTGGCTACTCATAGAAATCTATAGGGAATGAACATTTTTCCTTACAAATCTGCTATTTTGAAGAGCAGGTGAAGGAATAACGAGATCAGTATCACACCTGATCACAAAACACCTTTATAAAAACAATTTCCATAAGTCTTAGACATCCTAATAGTAATAGAGCTGACATAGCGCTCTCTCTCTCTCTCTCTCTCTCTCTCTCTCTCTCTCTCTCTCTCTCTCTCTCTCTCTCCCCACCTTTATTCTGCACCAGGGCTCTTCAAACTTGGCCCTTTTATGACTTGTGGACTTCAGCTCCCAGAATTCCTCAGCCAGTGTGCCTGGCTGAGGAATTCTGGGAGTTGAAGTCCACAAGTCATAAAAGGGCCAAGTTTGAAGACCCCTGTTCTAGACAATCCATTTCCACTATTCTACAAAATGAAAGTTTAATTCAGCCCTGATGGCCACATTAATGGATATGGGGATATTTATTAAGATAATACCATTTGTACATTTCTGAGAAGTGTCTGCCATTGACTTTAGCACTTTTGACCAGTTAGGTATAACTGCAACCTCCAATACTTTGGGAATTTTTTTATTTTAATAAATAGCATTGATTATTCTATTTTTCTGCATTGATTATGTTAGCTAACTTTTAGTGAAATGTCTACAAGAAAACCACCAAGCTCAGAGAACGCCAAGAATTCAACAGTTCAACCCTGAGCTACATCTGTTTTCATATATATGTCCACTCTAGGGACAAAAACAGTGTATAGGTATCATTTCAGATGAGGTCTTTCTGCAAAGTCACCTGTATTGCTTAAGAAAAGGAGATCTCTGGTGCAGAAAACCAAGTTTAAAAATTTACTTGTCTGCTTGTCTGTCCGTCTATAATCCAACAAATCAGAAAATCAAACTATAAAAACAAAACAAACCCAAGCAAAATAAAGAAAATGGGGCTCCACTGTTACCCTATGTGTTTTAAAAGGTGAGGGGATGAATATTTGGTCAATGAGTTATATATTTTCTATTCCCAAATCCTGTTCAGGAGAAAATAATTCTTTTAGAATAGCAATAGCAATAGCAATAACACTTAGACTTATATACTGCTTCACAGTGCCTTTACAGCCCTCTCTAAGCAGTTTACAGAGTCAGCATGTTGCCCCCAACATCTGGGTCTCATTTTATCGACCTCAGAAGGACGGAAGGCTGAATCAAACTTCATCCTGTCAGGATCGAACTGCCAAACTGAAGGCAGCTGGCAGTCAGCAGAATTATCCTGCAGTACTGCATTCTAACCACTGTGCCACCAGCACGGCTCATTAGAATAGGTGATATTCCATGAATAAAGAAACAGTCACTCTCAGTATTGGTATGATTACACCGTTGATAGCTGTAGGTTTCTTGAAGCACTGGACATACAAATTATCTCATTATTATTATTATTATTATTATTATTATTATTATTATTATTATTATTATTATTATTATTATTATTATTATTATTATTATTTTAAAAAATGAGAACGAATCATAAATGGGCATGCTATAAAATGCATCCCTTCAAATCTTTTTTTTTAAAATTTACAAGAGTGTATTGGGATATTTTGTAGGTCCCTAGGCATATTTTGTAGGTCCCTAGGGACGCAGTGGCTCAGTGTGTTAGGACGCTGAGCTTGTCGATCAGAAGGTCGGCAGTTTGGCGGGTCGAATCCCGAGTGCCGCATAGCAGAGTGAGCGCTTGTTACTCGTCCCAATTTCTGCTAAGCTAGCAGTTCGAAAGCATGTAAAAATGCAAGTAGAAAAATAGGGACCATTCCAGTGGGAAGGTAACAACGTTCCATGCACCTTTGGCATCTAGTCATGCCGGCCACATGACCACAGAGACATCCTCGGACAAGCGCTGGCTCTTCGGCTTTGAAACAGAGATGAGCACCGGCCCCTAGAGTTGGAAACAACTAGCATGCATGTGCAGGGGAACCATTACCTTTACCTTTAGGCATTTTTAGAAAACAAAAATTTGGGTAGAATGAGGCCCAGGGCATGATTGGAAATAGGCTCACTTTCCCAGAGAAAAGACTGAGTTAGTAATAGCATGTAGACTTATATACCACTTCACAATGCTTTACAGCCTTCTCTAAGCAGTTTACAGAGTCACCCTGTTGCCCCCAACTATCTGGGTCCTCACTTTTACCGACCTCGGAAGGATGGAAGGCTGAGTCAACAGTGAGCCGGTCAGGACTGAACTCCTGGCAGTTGGCAGAATTAGCCTGCAATATTGCATTCTAACCACTGCACCACCAGGATTCATGCATGTTGTCATTTCCAAAACTGTTTGTGAAAGTCATATTGGATCTTGTATGTACACCATGTACATGCTTTGAAGCAGCTGATCGCTTTTTGTATAGCCTGGAAAAGTTTGCAGCTGCTTAAAGGAGCCAGCTTGTTAAACTCAATGAAACTCTTAAACTTCTCTGGCTTTCCTTTTTTTTCCCCTTTTTCATTTTTAAAACTCATGCTGAAGTCAGGAAATAATAATAATAAGAATAAGAATCTTCTAATGAATGGTGGAGTTGTGCTGGGCTTAGCCAGAATCATTTTGTAAGCATGCATAGCGCTAACACATTAGAGGAAGTGGTTTGGAATAGTCTTTTGCCAATAAATGGGGTCTTTGTGATTGGATATACACATTGCCGGAAGTCTTTTGTAAATGGGCCATTTTCTAGGCCAATCATTAACATGGTTACAAACTTTCACACATGCCCTAGCCAGAGAAAGGTTGACCAACTTTGGTTTAATGGTGTTTTAATTACTGTATCTTGTGTTTGGATAAATGTAGAACTTTTTTTTTTACATAGGAATAAAGCTCTTGATGTCCTTACTGTATGTTGTAATTGCATCACAAATCAAGTGTATTCCAGTTCTTTGCTTCTCCAACTTGACTCACAGCTAAATGATTCCCTGGAAACTGTGATTTCCCTCAACATCCTTCTTTATTTCACAAAAAATAAGGACAATTTCTTCTTTCTTCCCTGTTCTAGTATCAAATTTTAAGCCCAGTTCAGCCTGACTTTGGCACCAAGGTCAGCCCTTGGGGACTAGGCAAAAATGTAGTAGACCAGGTCTGAGAATTGCTTATACCAAATGAAAATTTTCCTAGGGTTGGGTTACCATATATGGAAGCCAAAAATACACAATATAGTATGACTTATTTCTCACATTTATATCCCACCCCAATTATGTATAGACCCTCGGCTGGTTGTACAAAATCAGAGCTCCCTTGTCTTCAGTGCAGCAGATTTGAACAAGATGGAAGAGGCTGGAATCATGGTTGATTGTGTGTACAATCTGTGCTGGATGATATATATTTTTACACACACACACACACACACACACACACACACACACACACACACACACACACATATATATATATATATATATATATATATATATATATATATATATATATATATATAACGTGGTGGCTCAGTGGGTTAGGATGCTGAGCTTGTCGATCAGAAGGTCGGCAGTTTGGCGGGTCGAATCCCAAGTGCCGCGTAGCAGAGTGAGCGCCTGTTACTCATCCCAGCTTCTGCCAACCTAGCAGTTCAAAAGCACGTAAAAATGCAAGTAGAAAAATAGGGACCACTACGGTGGGAAGGTAACAGCATTCCTTGCGCCTTTGGCATCTAGTCATGCCAGCCACATGAACACGGATACGTCCTCAGACAAGCGCTGGCTTTCAGGGATAAGAAATTCCGTTGACCAGTCACTTGCATCATTAGAGTAAATTTGCATGCATTTTTATCACATCCTAGCTGGGTCAACCGTTTACTGAAATGATTGTTTTGTGCTGTTGGTTCCAAATGAATTTTCTTCCCCTTGCAATTCCAGATTCCAGAACCGTTTTACATTTGTTTTCCTGTCCACGTGCTGAAAACCGCCTTCTCTCTTGGTCTGTGTTCAGCCTATTAAAGTGACCCTTTCTTGTGCTGTCATTTTGTCAAAGGGAGCTTGAAGTGTGTGCTCGTTGGTTTTGATTAAATTCAGAAGTTGTTGCCAACGTCGAAACAAAGGAAACCAACGTGCAGTCCCCTCCTGTCTCCACCTCACTTTCCCTTGCCTGTGTGGCATGATTTCACAATTAAGTTGGCAGAGAAGTGAGAGGCATAAAGAGACCCCTACAGCCAAGACAATGGGGACTTTTCTTTCGCTGGCTGGGTGAAGAGATGCAAAGAAGCAAAATTAAGCTGCTTCTTTCATTGGTGAATGGCTTAATTCAGCACGGCTTGTTCACCGGTATTTCACTTCTGCTCCGGTGATTGACACGTAAAGGAATACAGCAAAATGAGCTCTTCTTTTCCAAGACAGCTCAGTTGTCCCCAACTTGTCAAATTGCCCACCAATTATTGCCACGGAAAAATAAAGGTTCCCGCGAACTTGGGCTAGCCATTTTATTATCAGAATGCAGCCTCTTCTGATTTGACCTTGCAAGTCCATCATGTACAGGAAAGGCTGATAATGTGAAGCTCAAGAGCTGTGGTTTGGTCAAGCTTGTGTTGAGCTGGAATTTTGCTGAAAGGCAACATTAATAATAGGTTGGCAGAACGTGTTTGCAAGAGTGGGTTTGATGTGTTGATTGCATTTCCTTGGTACACTTATTCTTGCTTGGGGGAACAATGGATGTTGGGTGCAACCAAGCACAGGATGTTGAATTAACCTCTCTTTCCCAATTATGAATATAATAGCTTTTATTCTTGGCTTAGAGCTTTTTTTTACTTCATAGTTGGTGAGAAACAAAGGTTTAAAACCACTGAAGCTCACACAGTCTTCACAATTCCACCATCTTTGAAGTATCTGTTGAAATAGCCAAACTTTCTGTTCTTATGAGACATTAACCATACAGTGCTGTCTTTTAAGGAGGCCATAATATTCTTTTCTTGTTGAGTTGTTGTGGTTTGTTGTTGCATTTTAATGAAATGCGCTCTGATCTCCCCACTTGTCTCCAAAATTAAGAATCATACTGATACATGTTACGTTTATTCTTTTTTTAGGGCATGCTAATCCCACATTTGCAAACCAGGTGGCCAAACATTATACTAAGTCATGCAAATGCACAAAAAACTTTAAGCAGATGTGCCATTTTAATGTTTTGTTTTTGTCCCTAATAACAATTTGTTGCATTAAACTATTTTAATTTTCTATAAAGAAAATAGTTTCTATTAAACTATTCTCATTTTTTCTATAAAGGCTGGTCAAAGACTACAATAAAGATATTTGATTTGATTTGAT
This sequence comes from Vipera berus, assembly GCF_964194415.1. Lineage (NCBI taxonomy): Eukaryota > Metazoa > Chordata > Lepidosauria > Squamata > Viperidae > Vipera > Vipera berus. The sequence goes on from NC_138206.1 coordinate 113,835,903, forward strand.
CAGAATGAAGCGTGTTTTACATTTATTTACCCCTTTTAAGGACTGTTGGCTTATTGTTGGTGGTTTTATTTAAGACTCTTCTTAATGCCCTTTCGTCAGGTGCTTTGAGCTGTTCTGGCAGAAACAACAAAATATCAACACCAACAATAATAACACAACAACCTTTTAAGCTATTCTCTGCTAATTAAGGAAGGTCCACAAAATAGTTCATGGTGTACTGTTATCCACAGTCCCTTGCATAATAATGCTTTTAACCATTATTTTGCAGAATTCATGCAGTCACGAACCGTGGCTCATGCAAGCAAAACATCTTCAAAGCAGGTAAATTGGATTTGTACGGTGAAAATGAAAAAGTGGTAAGGATGGAAATTGTTCAAGAGAAAGGGGAAGAAAGCTTGCAGATTGGCAGTTTAATCTCACTGTCTTAAACAGAAGAGCCTGGGAGTTTTGAAATTGTAGTGAGATTGGAGAATAAACAATGACTACACATGTCAAATTAGGTGGCGTTATCAAACTGCCTATCGGTGATTTCTTAAACTGAATGTGATCATCTCTGACTAGTAGTTAGAGGGGACGTTCCCAGGAAACCCCAGAGCTGTTGTCTACAATGAGAATTAAAAATAAAAATGATCCTTGAAAAAGCAGCAGCAACTGATTCCATATATATATATTAGTGTTGCCGAAAGGGAAACAACAACAATGTTTCTATCTAAATAAGTCATTCATCTCACTTACAATTCTTCTTAACTTCCAAATCTTCCTGATTTAAGAACTTGAAAACAATTATAAACCATGAGTGATAAATGAAAGACACTCATTTTCAATGCTTTGGGATTAATTACATGAAGATGCAAATCAGGTTGAAAATGTGAGAGTTGAGAAGTTGCTGTTGGTCACTTGCCCTGAATCGACTGTCACTTCAAAGAGGAGAAGTAATGATATGATGTGGATTAAACGTTTCCTGTCTATAAACTTTGGTTCATGGTGAACCATTAAAAAATCCTTGATTTCAGACTTTGAATAATAATAATAATAACTAAAAGTAAACAAAATTATCAGGGAAGGTAAGGTTGAGATGGGTCCCTTTCCTATTCTGTTTTTTATTATTGTTGATTTTAGTTTGATATTTAGACTTTAGATCCAATGACATCAGATTAATCCTGCTTGACAATTTCCTGCAATTTCATTGAGTTAGCATGATTGAGCTTGGATCTAATCCAATCAATCATAAACCACCAATAAGGTTGATGGTATTGGAAAATATACAGTATATAAAATTATCATGGACTATACAGTAGGAAGTAGATGGGGTCCTGGGATCAAAACTTGTCTTCAAATCTTCACTAGCCCTGATGATGTTGTCTAGTTTGGGTAATGAAAAATCTGCAAGAAAACAATCAAACTCAGAGAGCACCAAGGACCCCACATCTTCAAATGTGTACTTTCTAAATGCTTCCACCATAATCTTTTGGGAAAATTGAAATACATTCCATTGGTTCAAACTATGGCCTTTTTTAAGATAGGAAATAAAGTCTTCTTCTGGACATTAAAATTGGAGTCTTGGTGACAATGGGGGTCTTGTCCTTTCCTAGGCAGCAGTATAGAATTGATTTACTCCTTCCATTATAATCTCACACACCATGGCCAGCAATCCCTTGGATGTTGTTGTTGCTGAAATGTTAAACATGCTCCCTGCTGCCTTGAAATGAATCTGTAGAGAACAACTACTTAGATATTGCTATCAGGAGTAAATTTTTCCAGCTGGGAAATCCAGAAGGTGCCAAGTTAAGAAATTCTGGCCTGGAAATAGACTTGTGGGTATAAGCAGATATGTACAAATGCAGAACTGCAAAGAAAAAAAAAACAACAACTATCAATAGCTACGGATATTGCCTATTACAAAATATTTATTCCTAAGTGTATTACCTACCTCAACTGCTAAAACAGTGTAAGGTTGAGCCCACTAGTTATGGGATGCAATGGCAGATTATAGCCCTGCAAAACCAGTACGAAGAGGACTTGGTTAAAGGAAGAGATGCCTCTACTAAATTTTGAATGGAAATTCTGAAATCACAGTGTACTCTTCAATCATCTTCAAAGATATGACACTTCAAAGATTTTGTAGAAGCAGATTTTGGAGGAGTTCTGCAAAGAGCCACCTCAAGCCTCTTGGTGAAGATGTTGAAAGAGCTGTGATGGCAAAGTAGTTAGGATGCAGTATTGCAGGCTAACTCTGCTGACTGCCGGGAGTTTGATCCTGACCGGCTCAAGGTTGACTCAGCCTTCCATCCTTCTGAGATCAGTAAAATTGTTGGGGGCAACATGCTGATTCCGTAAACCACTTAGAAGTGGAGGGCAGTGAAGCACTATGAAGTGATATATAAGTCTTAAGTGCTATTGCTATTGTATGGAAAGATCAGGTGTAAATCTAATAAGCAATGCAAAACTTCCTGATTGTGGTTATTCGATGGGGACTAAAGGTTTTCTGGCTGATTAAAACAAATTAATCTTTATGATATGGATTTTTTTAAAAATAATAATAATCTAGAAGTAGGTATTATCCTTGTTTTTGTTTTGTTTTGTTTTTTAAAGAAAAACAGCGGATCAGATATTCAAGGACTACATTGTTTGACTTTATGCAGACCAAGGAAGTTTGCTTTGCCCGTCACCGTACAGAACAAGAAATAATTACGGATTCAAAAAGGAAAGGCACGCTCACTTGAATCACTTCCTGCTTCTCTGAACTAACTCGCCATATCATAAAATGTTGCCATTCAGCTTTCATGCTGACTGTTGGGGGAATATTGCAATCTGAAAGATCTATTATTTTTAATTTATGGTGGTGACAAATGCAATGGAAAACTGTTCATAGACTGGCTGCATACTCAATTGCTTCTTTTAACAGAATCATTTTTCAGGGATCTGACTAGAAGGAACTCAGCCTGGTACAATATTGATGGAAATCGCCAGCAAAACAGAATAAATTCCATTGCATTTACCTTGCAGATGCAGAAAGGCTGACTGTCACTGTATTTCACGCAATGAGCATTAATTTGATGGGCATGGGCATTTGGGAGGACCAATTCAGATGACAAATGAGCTTTGCTATTGTGCTAGAGCTGCTTACAACACTCAGTGTAAGGACTGTATGATAGGCAGAGCAAGTTAGAATTCCGTCGGTTTTGCCCCATAGTTTGAATGGTGCTGTCCTTCATAGAAATGCAGAATAACAGAGTTGGAAGAGATCTTGGAGGTCTTCTAGTCCAATCCCCTGCTTAAACAGGAGACCCTATACTAGACATGTCAAACTTGCAACATCATGTGACGTTGTGTGATGTATTGGGACTGTTTTGCCATTGCCTGCAATGGGGTGGGCGTGGCTTCCGTATGACACATCTGGCCTGTGGGCCAGCAGTTTGACACCCCTACCCTATACTATTTCAGACAAATGGCTGTCCAGTCTCTTTTTGAAAGCCTCCATTGATGGAGCATGCACAACTTCTGAAGGCAAGCCATTCCATTAGTTGATTGCTCTCACTGTTAGGAAATTTCTCCTTAGTTCTAGGTTGCTTCTCTCCTTGGTTAGTTTCCATCTTTTTTTTTTCTTTTCTTGCCTGCTGGGGCTTTGGAAAATAGTTTGACCTCCATATCTTTGTAGGAGCCCTTTAAATATTGGAACACTGCTATCATTTCTCCCGTAGTCCTTCTTCTCTCTAGACTAGACGTACCCAATTCCTGCAACCGTTCTTCATATGTTTTAGCCTCCAGCCCCTTAATCATACTTGTTCTTCCCTGAACTCTTTCCAGAGTCTCAACATCTTGTGAATGCCTCCCATACATGGGGGATCATGATTAAGGTTTGGAAAGAATTTATTCTGATTAAGGAGCACAGCATCTGAAGCAAACAGATTCATAATGATAATTATGGGGCAGGTTAGTTATCAGAATTTTTAAAATTTCAGAATTGCAAATTCTCCCAAGAATGTCTCAAGGAATTGATAAGCCAAGTTTCTCCTCTGTCGCTTTGATAAGCCACTTCAAAGCAAAAGCAATTTAATAAGTTAAGAAAAATCTCTTAAGGACATATTCCCAGGGCTTTTTTTTTGTTTGTCATAGAACGCCCAGAATGGAGTTCTGGCACCTTTTTTGGATGGAACCTTGTAGGGTAGGCAAGGCGGGTTGTATGACATGTGTGAGTTCTGGCACCTTTTTTTCCTTACAAAAAACAACAACAAAACACTGCATATTCCTTTCTCTCTACATTGAATCCATGAGTTATTTTCTGCTAGCCCACTTCCTATTCCTTTTTTTTTTCATGTAATGCAGTGTGCCTTTTGCAATCTGTACCTGATGGTTTAGTTCTTTGCGGTATTATCTCCCTCCCTCCCTCTGTTCTTTGTCTAATCATTTCTCATCTGATTCATAGCAGTATCAATGTAATTAGTTCTTCACTAGGCCATTTCATTGATTCTTAAGCACCGTATCAGCCCGGTGCCCACATGCCTTTAGTTTTCTGCAACACGTTTTCCTTGCCTGAAAATATATATTTTTTCCTTATCTTCCAAAATCTTCAGCTAGTGCATTCTGCCCTTAGCAAGAGCTTTTCAGTCATGATTGACATCAGCACCGAACATTTTATCCTATGTGACTGATCCTGCAAGTCGGAAAACTTTGATGGAGGAGCAAACAACCCCTTACTCTAATATCAATATTAACTTTAGGAAGTCTGAAATCACTGTTGGGGCTGTGAAACAAAATAAATGTTGACTTTGTTCCCAAGGTTGTTATCTAGAAAGAGACAGAAAGGAAAATGCAGAAAGATGGTGGAAGAAAAAGTTGAGATTTTCCTGCAGGACCAAAAGCAGAAGGGTAGGTGCTTGAGAAGAAAAAAAAAAGATCACAGATGAGTGATAGAGAAAGTTGCTTTGGCAATCAGATAATTTTTAGCGGCATAAAAAAAGAATGGAAAAGTATAGGTGGGTGGAAGAGACATAGCAGAGATGACAAAGGAGGAGGGAAAGATATCTAGGGTCATTACAAAGTGAGCAAAAGAAGTTTCAGCTGAACAGAAAAGTAAAATAAAATAAAATAAAAAGGTATTGAGAAGAGCCGCAATCAAAGAACCAAAAGCAGTCCTAAAATATCCGTGGGCTGTTAGGCTTTTAAATGGGACATAATCTCTGTGAACCTATGCAGAATTGACTTGGGAGGCCGGTGTGTGGTGTAGTTGGTTCACATGGTGTGGTAGGATGGAGGGTTTGTTGTCACTGTGTGTTGGGGGGAGAGAGCACGGGGGGAGGCTCAGCTAATCTCAATGTACACATGTTGTACTTTGACAATAAAGGTTTATTTATTTATTTATTTATTTACTGCTGTTCCACAAAATAAAGCCATGGCTGTTGTGTAGTGGGTTCTGGAGAGCAGGAAGGACGCCAGGCCGATGAGTACAGCATAACAACTCTTTATTAGGTGGTAGTGACCGTACTGGGGAATAGGGATTACCTGCACTCTTTATATACAACCAACCAATCGGATTGAACCTCTGTTTCCCGCCGAAACTGCTTCCCGCCAAAACAGTTACAGTTCAACACCTCCTGGTGGTGACTCTTATACAAGTGCTTTAGGTGTTCCTTTAAGCCTAATACATAACAATGGCAGTAGCAGAATCACATCGTGGAGATCCCTAATCACAGGAGAGAAAGCTAATTCCATCCTGTGATTATAAGCATGACATTCACCACACTCAAGACACGAACAATTGGTGTTATTGTAACCTAACAGGAGGTATGGCCGTGTTTAGTCAACATATCATTGAGTTTAAATCGTTCCAGAAACTCGGCTGTTAATTAAAAACCCGTCTCCAACATTTTTAATGCCATGCTTTAAATAAGGGTTAAAACAGCATTTCAAAGAACGTTAACATAAATTGATGGTTTTCAAATGCGGCTGGTGTCAAAAGTCATCCATTAATTGGCATTCTGAATCTTCTAGCACTTCACGTTTCTGTTTTGTGGGCCTAATAAATCAGTGAATCCGGTGGTTCTGATTAAGCCAGTTGGCACCAGTTTGGCAGAACCGGTAGCTAATTTTTTGGTTGCCCAGGCCCAGAATGGACTTCTGGAAGCAGGATCCACACAGAGAATTGGTTGATCACATATTTGAACCTCACCACTGGGTGAATCTCTTTTTATATCTGGAAATGTATATTACAGATCTCCACTTGTAAAGGTTGGAAGGGACCTCGGAAATCCCTTCCAAACTGTTATTATTCTGACTTTCCTAAATCCTGGAGATCTTCCAGGGGTTTGAAAGCTCCAATTTTGAAATGGGTCCAAAACCTGCATGAACCAGAACACTTTTCTCCCTTCTGCAGATTCTTGGAGGGCTTGAGAAGTCATCTCATTATCCCCAAACTTTCAATGTATGTAGGAACTCTTCATCTCCTGAAGAGCATGATTGAATTTTCCAAATTCCTTCCAGATTTTAATTCATAACCAGTTTAATCAGGCATATCTTACAGTACTAATTGACTAAGATGTTCATTTTTCCCTCATGGTAGTATTTATCACTAAATTGACAGGTTCATTACCACTTCATCGACATACTGATGTATTGCTATTACTCAAAAGAAAGCCCATTGGAATATTGAAACTATATGATAAGCTGTTCCTGCGTTGTAAACATCAAGCCTCGTTTTTCCCTCGAGAAGTATAAAAGAGAAGGAAAATGACTATCCCCAAACTATGGAAATAATTGGGGTCTTTTTAAAAGCTAATGACACCAGGATAATGGAGACTATAACGCATTTTCAAAGGAGGTGGGGGTCAAACTTGCATTTCACACAAGGTGTTTTGTAGGTCATCTCCTGAGGTAAATTCAGCCTTCATAGAAGATTGGTGGGAAGGGTTCCAGCAGTATTGAGTAATGTCTTAATTTGGTTCATTTAATTCTGGCTTAATTGTCATGTAAATCATGCAACTGCTTGGTTAGGTGATGGCAGACACCATCTTGCTGCAGGCAAAGACTGAATCAAAAGCTATGGCAGCCTTAGGCACCTGCTATTAGCTACACATCAGTACATTTGATTTTCATCTGAACATGACTTTCCCTAGCATGATAGACAGTAGAAGAAGGTGTATGACATATAGCTACAAGGGATGCTAGGTGTCATTAAATGCCTATTAATCAAAGAACAGCTTGGAACACTGGAACGCAAGATAAAAGAATAAAAAGGCAGTGATATAAAAAAAGAAGAAGAAAAAAACCCCTTCCTTTTCTTTTTGAGAAATCATTTAGAAATTGAGTCCTGGAACCCGCTCTTAGATTTGTTGCAGTGCCAAACAATTTTAGCAATGATAAAATCTATCTGACTATGACCTTGATTGAAATACTGAGATTAAATGTACTGTAGTATTTTTGATTAAGGAAGAAGCTTATTCTTTAAGAAAAATGTAGCGAGAACTTTTTCCCCCCTCCTTTTCCTTTTGCTAAAAAACACACTTATTGGATAATATGTAGGCTTAATCTTCATATTCCCCTGCCTAAAATATCATTTCACTTTGGCACTGTGGTTAACCAAAGAGACTCGGGAATAAGGCATATCTGAACATATTGTCAAATGCATTAGATTGAACTCAATGGTGAATATATTTAAGATCATGATATAATGGGGCTTACTTCAGGCCCAGAAGAGACCCTGTCTTATTGGATGAAAAGAAACCCATGTAACAGTTAATCATTTTCTTTCAGATACTGTGAAATTGAAGCCATTCATTGTGGCTGATACAGATTCTGTGGGCCAATTATATCCTATGCCAAGGATTTTATCCTTCACCGTTAGGTTCCATAGGCAGGTGGTCATTTATTATAGTAGAGGTTGACCTTATAATGCTTTCCCATGGGGAACAATTTCCTACTACAGAAAACACGGAATGATGGGCAAATCACCTCTCCTCTCCAGTTCTTTAAACCATTTATTTTACATGAGTGTGCTTTGCTCTTAACAATTTGGCCAAATTCTTTGATAGTCCCAGATATTTTTAATCCTGCATCATTGACATTATATTGTGGAGTAGTATTCAATAAATTTAATGATGGGCAAATGAAATTTCCTTCCTTCCTTCCTTCCTTCCTTCCTTCCTTCCTTCCTTCCTTCCTTCCTTCCTTCCTTCCTTCCTTCATTCCTTCCTTGTCCTGGTTTTATGATTTAAGACCCAAATTTTCTCAGGAGTATTTCATTATGTTAGTAACAATGAACAGTGGAAAACTGTTTCTGTATATAAAGGACTAACTGTGCAAAATGTATGCAGCCATACCAAGAGAAGCATTTTATTTAACTTCTGATGTTGTCTAGAATTTTTTTTTCTTTCTCCTGCACAACCAACCCAAGGAATACTTTTCCCTAGTTGTATGTGGAGAGAGAGAGAGAGAGAGAGAGAGAGAGAGAGAGAGAGAGAGAGAGAGAGAGAGAGAGAGAGAGAGAGAGAGATGTGTATTAAGAGGTACATTAAGTGTGATGTGTAAATTGGCTTTACTTTTGATAGGTCACTTATGATGATCTTGTTTTGGCCACTCTAAAAACTGTTCACACCCAAAAGTGTTGAGAAGAGCTTTTTTTTTCCATCCTCCTCCACTTAGTAATCATAAGAGCTTCATTAAGATGGGTAGGCTACAAACCATTCTGGAGCCTGTTGTTGTCACTTGAACGTGTCAAGCTCTTCTCTATCAGCCTAGGCTAAAAAGGCAGTGAAGAGCAGATTCCAACCCTAAAGTGAGTAGCATTTAGCCATCTTCAGAAATGTTTTAACTACATGACTCATGGTCTGTAATAATTAGTACTGGTTTGAATGCACACATTTAGTCCAATGAGAGCAAACAAGCTTTTTGGTGACAAGGTCATCCATTATAGTTGGGCTTTCATTATTGCCATCTGCTAAAGGTTGGTTTGCAAAGGTACTAGTCATCTTGTTCCATTATAGTAGGGGTCTTCAAACTTGGGCCTTTTATGACAAGCTGGCTGAGGAATTCTGGGAGTTGAAGTCCACAAGTCATAAAAGGCCCAAGTTTGAAGACCCCTGCATTATAGTATTGTGCAGAATGGGTTGTCCTAATCTATATATCAGGAATGGATGGCAATTATTTATTGTAGAGTTACTGTGCCAGGCCATTTTGTAAATGTTTGGATGAGGTTATGCAGTAAAGCCTTAAGGTTTTGGATCAAATGCTTTTTTGGATGCTGTGAAAAGATCAATTTATCTGTTACCAGAATCCGTTTCATGCTTTGTGCAGTGAATACCACTAAGACAAAGCAGAAACAAATTCTCAGGCTTAAACAGAGATGGATGTGGAAAGCAGGCCATCATTCAGTATATCATGGTCCAAACTAAACATAATAACAATAATAATAACAGAGTTGGAAGGAACCTCGGAGGTCATCTAGTCCAACCTGCTGCTCAGGCAGGAAACCCTATACCATTTCAGAAAAATGGCCATCCAATTTCTTCTTAAAAAGTTCCAGTGTTGGAGCATTCACAACTTCTGGAGGCAAGTTGTTCCACTGATTAATTGTTCTAACTGTCAGGAAGTTTCTCCTTAGTTTAGGTTGCTTCTCTCTTTGGCTAATTTCCATCTGTTGCTTCTTGTCCTGCTTTCAGTTGCTTTGGAGAATAGCTTGACTCCTTCTTCTTTGGGGCAGCCCCTGAGATATTGGAACACTGCTATCATGTCACCCCTCACCCTTCTCTTCATTAAACTACACATACCCAATTCCAGCAACCGTTCCCTATATGTTTTAGCCTCCAGTCCCCTAATCATCTTTGTTGCTCTTCTCTGCACTCTTTCTAAAGCTCTCAACATCTTTTTTACATCGTGGTGACCAAAACTGGATGTAGTATTCCAAGTGTGGCCTTACCAAGGTGTTATTAAGTGGTATTAACACTTCACATGATCTTGATTCTATCCGTCTGTTAATGCAGCCTAGCACTGTGTTGGCTTTTTTTGTCAACTGCAGCACACAGCTGGCTCATATTTAAGTGATTGTCCACTAGGACTCCAAGATCCCTCTCACAATTGCTACTATTGAGCAAGGTACCACCTATACTGTACCTGTGCATTTTAGGTTTTTCTTGCCTAAATGTAGCACCTTACCTTTTTCACCACTGACTTTCATTTTGTTAGAAAGACCCAACTGTCTACAAAGAAGTTAACTGAACTGTATTTCCTGCATTACTAGAGAAAAGTGTTTGATGCTTTTTTTCTTTGCCTTCAATTTATATATATATATATATTTAGTTACTTTATTATCCATTCATCCAAGTATGCAAACTGATGTCAATGAAGGCCAATGCTGAACAGCTACCATCCCAAGCATCCAGATGCTGTGCAGCAGATGCTAAGGAAGATCTATAGGGTCACCATGCAGAGGGAGTGCTGAGTGTGTAATCAGTTTGATGGTAACTGTAAAAGCGGTTGAGGTGGGAAGCTATTAAGGAAAGAGGCTTACAGCATTAGCTGCCTTAAAGCAGGAAAAATACATTTATCCCCCCCCCAGCAATGTCTCGGTGCAGATTAACTTTGCTGCAGCTGTGGCCTTTGGGTTAGGATTCAAGAAGGTTTTAGGAAGAGAGAGACAATTGGAGCTGTCAATTTACATCATTAATTTGCAATTGGAGGGAGGCTGCGGTGGCGTTAACTCATTCAAAGTCAGCGGACCAAATGAAACAAAACTCCTGCAGCTTTGAAGCTCTTCGGTTTACATTCAAATCTTGATTCCATTTGACGGAATCAAGTCCAGACCATGCACATGGCTGAGGGCTCTGGACTGAGAAAAGAGAAACAGGAAAACGGTTGAAGTCTGAGTTGCCCCACCTTTCATACGCCGCCCCACCTCCCACCCCACCCCCACCCCACCCAAAAAAATGATGTTGTACATCTGTTTGAGCTGGTGATATAGAATTGCTTTTCATGGCTTGAAGAGGAAGCCTCTGCATTGCAGCTTTTAAAAATCTTAAGTCTGGTATGGTTTCTTGGTGTGAAGATGGGGAAGCTTTTCCAGAGAGGCGTACAGGATTGGCTATAAAAGATAAGGAGAGGAGAGGAAGACACTATATTTTAGGCCCACCAAAGTGAGCTGGATTGCCGCTCCCTGATAGTGAAAACTAGGTTTGAGAATCCTGCCTATTAGAAAAGATTCACAACTCCGAGAAAAGGAATAGGTCACATCTTAATAATGAAGTCTGGGAAAGTGTGCAATGTGTGTCATTGGAATGCGTGTCACTTCCACAGGAGTGGGAGGTGAACATTGGAGATTTCTGCCTTGGTTCATAAAAGAAGAGCATGATATTTTTTTTAACATGTCTGGGAGGAGCAAAAAACCTCAGTAGATAGGTAGGTGGATAATAGTTACCTATCTATCTGTCTATCTATCTATCTATCTATCTATCTATCTATCTATCTATCTATCTATCTATCTATCTATCATCTATCTATCTATCTATCTATCTATCTATCTATCTATCTATCATCTATCTATCATCTATCTATCATCTATCTGTCTGTCTATCATCTATCTGTCTGTCTGTCTGTCTGTCTGTCTATCTATCTATCTATCTATCTATCTATCTATCTATCTATCTATCAACTATTATCTATATATCTATCTAATCTATCATCTATCTATCATCTCGAGTGAACCATTCTATTCCATCTTTAATGATGGGGGGTGAGGTGTTACCCCCCGTCGATAGGGCTCGCAACTTAGGTGTCCTCCTGGATTCGCGGCTCAGCCTTGAAGATCATATAGGAGCCGTGACCAGGGGGGCTTTTGCCCAGGTTCGCCTGGTGCGCCAGTTGCGGCCCTATCTGGACCGAGATGCCTTGTGCACGGTCACTCATGCGCTCGTGACCTCCCGGTTAGACTACTGCAATGCTCTCTACATGGGGCTGCCCTTGAGGACCACTCGGAGGCTTCAACTGGTGCAGAATGCAGCCGCGCGAGTTGTGATGGGGGCCTCCCGATACTCCCCTATCACACCTCTGCTCCATGAGCTGCATTGGCTTCCGGTTGCCCTCTGGGTGAGATTCAAGGTGCTGGTGATGACCTAAAAAGCCCTAAATGGCTTGGGTCTGGGATATCTGAGGGAACACCTGCTGCCGGCATCAAGTTCCCTTCGTCCTGTGCGCTCCCACAGGGAGGGCCTTCTCAGGGTGCCGCCGGCAAAGGATTGCCGGCGGGCAACACCCAAGGGGAGGGCCTTCTCTCTGGGCGCACCTGCCCTCTGGAACCAGTTACCCGTAGAGCTTAGGACTGCCCCTGATTTTCATTCATTCCGCCGGGACCTGAAGACCTGGCTCTTTGAGCTTTCCGGCCAGGACTGAGGATTTTTTATTTTTTTTTAAACTTATTGTAATTGGGTTTTTAATCAGAGATATACGGGTTTTAGATTTTAATCAAGGAAAATTTAATCTATTTTAATTGCTATTAATTTTTGTATTGTAATGTTGTTTTAATTGCCTTGTGAACCGCCCTGGGTCCTACGGGAGAAGGGCGGTATATAAGTTTAATAAATATAAATATAAATATATATCTATCAATCATCTATCATCTTTCTGTCTGTCTCTCTGGCTATCTAGCTGTCTAGTTATCTAGCTATCTAGCTATCTGGCTGGCTGGCTGGCTGGCTGGATAGATGGATAGAAGGATAGACAGAAGGATGGATAGATGGATAGATGAATGGATGGATAGAGAGACATAATAGCTGCATAGAGGCATAGATATGAAATACAAGAAAAAAGTTAATGTTAAATAATAAGAAAATTTGCATTCACAACCAAAAACAGGGTTTGAAAAATTACAGTTTTGCTATTTATCCTGGACTGTGAGTTAGAATCCAGGTTTTCACATCAGCCGCTCACTTCATTTCAGTTTTGTTAGCAGGCTTGGGATAAGGATTGACTCCACAGTATTAGTGAAATGAACAGCTTATTGATACACAGTGATCAATTCAGTAAGCAATTAATTTTCTTGGCCTAGAGGATTATTGGAAAAAATATAAGGGAAAATCCATCCAAGCTGTACACTGTGATAATCAAGTGTACAGACAGCAATGAATAAAGGAAGCAATATGGCAATGTGTGGTGTTCTAATACAATATAGCATAATTATATAGTATTTTAATATTGCTAACCGTATGATTTAACAAAGAATCATAAGGACGTAAATGCAACCTTTGTCAAGAATGGATCTACACTCTGTTTTCTCAAGCACACCTTTTCCAGGTCTTTCCACCTTTAAATCAATCTAACACATCCTTCTTGTTCACACCATGAATCCTGTTAATGCTGAATTTCTCCAGCATCAACAGATCCAAGCCACCAATGTGAAAGAGATGTAAGAAGCAAGTAAACTCATGAGCACATTGTCCCTTTCTGAAAGGGGCAAGCAAAATGCAGTGAGTAGAACAAGGAGAGAACATAATGTGGCAAAATTACAATGTCCTTGCTTCTTACTCAAGCATCAAAAGGAAAGTTTGGTGATCACTAGCCATCAGCAGAAGAAGGCACCCAAGGCAGTATGAACACATTGTTTGGGATAATTAGAATAAAATTGCGGGCCAATATAACCCACAATCTCCATCCTTTGGCAGGTAGCCAGAGAATGCTGAGATGAGTTACTAGGTCTACCATCAAAGTATCCAATTTTCCTCATTATTTTCAGAGATAATAAGGCACTGGTTGCTATGGTGACATGCCTCCCTGCTCGCTGCCCAACTTTCTAACTTTTGCACCCTTCTATACCCACAAAGTTGGTACAGTCAGGACTTCTGCCCAGTTTTGTTAATTAGAAAAAATAATGGGTGAGGTCAGAAGGGCAGAAATCAGCAAAGTTCTGTTCACATCATTGCACAGTTTCTAATTAGAAAGGAGACAGTTCTCCTTGGATCCTTGTAGGGATTTTTTAAAAACTTCTTTTCAGAGGTATAGGTTCTCCTGGACTAGAAGACCTCCAAGGTCCCTTCCAACTCTATTCCATTCCGTTCCATATTTTCTGTTCTGTTTGTTCTGTTCCACCCTGTTCCATATTTTCTACTCTACTCTACTCTACTCTACTCTACTCTACTCTACTCTACTCTACTCTACTCTACATTCCATTCCATTCCATTCCATTCCATTCCATTCCATTCCATTCCATTCCATTCCATTCCATTCCATTCTATTCTATTCTATTCTATTCTATTCTATTCTATTCTATTCTATTCTATTCTATTCTATTCTATTCTATTCTATTCTATTCTATTCTATTCTATTCTCCAATCCATTCCATTCTGTTCCTGGAAACAGAACTACACACACACACACACACACACACACACACACATTTCATTATAAGGATCTTTTTGAAATAGGAGAACGTTACCATTTCATAGTTTAATATGCCATCAGACAATTATGTTCTTGACCTCTTGTCCAGGAAGATATTTTTACTTAACCTTTCAGAGATCTCATATTATATGCATATCTTTAATTACACCGCCAAGCACTTAAGTGCAGAATTGTCTTTTACCCATTGTCAAGGCCAAGAGATGGATGATTCCCTCCCAAAATGAAGGGAGGAAAGTAGATGGAGTTGAGATATTTTACTCAATGGTGTTTTGTTTTGTTTTTTTGTTTTTCCCCCTGATCAAGTCCAGGACAATGCAATGGCCAATTGGCATTCCCCAAAACTCCAGATTTCATTTTATTTGACTGGGTGAATTCGAAGAATGAATAGCTTGGGGTTGGACTGGAATCAGATGTAGGGCTTAAAGCAGGGGTCTTTAAACCTTGACCTTTTATGACTTGTGGACTTCAACTCCCAGAATTCCTCAGCCAGGCATCTGGCTGAGGAATTCTGGGAGTTCAAGTCCACAAGTCATAAAAGGGCAAGGTTTGAAGACCCCTGCTTAAAGGGTTGATTCTCTGCTAGAGTCTTAAATAGATTTTCTATTTCTCATGGAATTCATTAAAGAGAAAAGTCACATCCCAGGATAGGGTTGAACCGTATATGTCTTGGCTCCAGGAATGGATTTGCTCTGCAGCAGCAAAACATATGAGTGGCGGGGCCAGAATTTGACTTTCTTATGGTTGACATGGCTTGTCACTATTTATGGCTGACTTTTTCAAAGAAAAAAAAAAAGAACAAAGAATGTCCAGCTTCCTTTTGGGGGAAACAAAACACCTTTGGGACAGCCATAACCTGGATGATTGAGAATCTCCATAGACACTTATGACTGCTTTGATATCAGCTGAATGCAATGATGACATAAACCTAGCACATGCAAAACCATAACACATGGCATTATGTGTGCATATGTAAAAAAAAATAAAACTAAAAATCAGAGAAGACCAACTAAGATGATCAAAGGCCTGGGGACTAAAACATACAAAGAACGGCTGCAAGGGCTTGGGTTTGGCAAGTCTAAAGAAAAGAAGAAATAGTGGAGACATGATAGCAGTGTTCCAGTATCTGAGGGGCTGCTGCAAGGAAGAGGGGATCACATTATTCACCAAAGCACCAGAGGGAAGGATGAGAAACAATGGTTGGAAACTGATCAAAGAGAGAAGCAACCTAGAATTAAGGAGAAACTTCCTGACAGTGAGGACAATTAACCAGTGGAACAGCTTGCCTCCAGAAATCATGGGTGTTCCATCACTGGAGATTTTTAAGAAGAGGCTAGAAAGTCACTTGTCTAAGACGGTATAGGTTCTCCTGCTTAAGTGGGGCGCTGGACTAGAAGACCTCCAAGGTCCCTTCCAGCTCTATTCTCTTCTATTTCCCAGTGGGTACGCTGGCTGAGGAATTCTGGGAGTTGAAGTCATAAAAGGGCCAAGTTTGAAGACCCCTGGCTTAAATCTAACAAACAAAATGGTGGCTGGCTAAGGAATTCTGGGAGTTGAAGTCCACAAGTCATCAAATGTCAAGTTTGAAGACCCCTGCTTTAGAGGTTAAAAAATAATAAATAAAGGTTTTCCAGTTTAGAGCTGTTTTCTACAACTTCCTGAAATTTCTTCCCCAACACCATGTCTTAGCAGTCTGATACAGCATAGAGAACCCCAAAAGGTAAAACCACTTTGGCTGTTTCATTTGTTAGCATGTCCTTATACACCAAAACAGTTTTGCAGGCAAGGGCAGCTGTTGCTCATCTAAACAGCTTTGGCTGGAATGGAAAGCTTAGAGCAATTTGTAAGCAGCCAAGCAAAAAGAGAAATCCACAAAGAACCAGCTGATGTTAGCAACTCTTAAAAAGGACAGCAAAAGAATAAGCAGAGAGAGGTTGGGGGATAGTGATGGAGACAGACTGTCAGGAATATTAACTGTCACTGCAAATCAGAAAGACATTACTTAGGAAATTAACATGCTGCAAACTTCTCTTTAGTTAGGCTAACTTTAAACCCATCGTATAAGTCAGGAAATATGCTTGGTCTTATAAAAAATAAAATATAATCTAAATCTTATTTTCTAGTACAAATATTTCCATGGGAATGCTTTTATGCCATTCAAATTATTATTATTATTATTATTATTATTTTTCAAAAGGCATTTTAAATTAGAACAATGATAAAAATAGCAAGGATAGTGTGCTAAGATTTTGGCACAAAAGTAAATAGATTTGGATGATGGATGTCTGGAGAGAATTAAAAGAAGGGAAAGCCGGCTTCTGTTTGGTTTGCATTTAGAATGCTCTTATATCTTGACTCTGTGATCCTGGCAGTATTGACTTGCTAGAGAAGAGTGAACATTTGAAGAAAGGGAGCAAGGCTGTACATAATGCATTTCAGGTATAAATGAGCAAAGGGCGAGTTAGGCACGTGCAAGGGTTCTCTGAGTTCAATCTGTCTGGAAACTCATAGCAAGCTGTTTAGGGGTGTAGGGGTGCAGAGATGACCTTGATAAAGGAGTTTGAGAGCCATTGGGAGAATCGTGAAAAAAAAGTAAATAACCACTTTGCCCTGGGAAAGGAGGGGGAGTGTGAGAAAAAGATTCTGTTCGGTACAAAAGGGGACAGTAGGAAATGAGAGTTAGTCTAAGAGTTAGTCCTGGACTTAGGACCATTTAGTTTAACTACTACTTGAAGTTACAAAGTGAAGTTGTTGTTGTTGTTAGCTGTGAAGTCATGTCCGACTCATCGCGACCCTATGGACAACGTTCCTCCAGGCCTTCCTGTCATCTACCATCTTCTAGAGTCCATTTAGGCTCACGCCTACTGCTTCAGTGACTCCATCCAGCCACCTCATTCTCTGTCGTCCTCTTCTTCTATTGCCCTCAATCTTTCCCAGCATTAGGCTCTTCTCTGGGGAGTCCTTCCTTCTCATTAGGTGGCCAAAGTATTTGAGTTTCAGCTTCAGGATCTGGCCTTCTAAAGAGCAGTCAGGGTTGATCTCCTCTAGGACTGACCGGTTTGATCTCCTTGCAGTCCAAGGGACTCGCAGGAGTCTTCTCCAGCACCAGAGTTCAAAGGCCTCAATTCTTTGGCGCTCAGCCTTTTTTATGGTCCAACTTTCACTGCCATACATTGCAACTGGGAAGACCATAGCCTTGACTATACGCACTTTTGTCGACAGGGTGATGTCTCTGCTTTTTAGTGTGGTGTCTAGATTTGCCATGGCTTTCCTCCTGAGGAGCAAGTGTCTTTTAATTTCTTGGCTACAGACAATACCAAAAGGCAAAACAAAGTGAAGTTACAAAGTGACTAACATTTACAACTGCCACACCTCCATAGTCATGTGATTGCAGTTTAGGTGTTTGGTAACCGGCTCACATTTATGATGAGTGGCGGCATCCTGTGGTCATGTGCAGTGGTGGGATTCAACCAGTTCACACCACTTCGGCAGAAGCGGTAGCTAAGTTTTTGTTGCCCAGGCCCAGAATGGACTTCCGGAAGCGTCATCCACACAGAGAACTGGTTGTTCATGTATTTGAATCCCGCCACTGGTCGTGTGATTTTGATTTGTGCCCTTTTTTCCAATTTCTGCAAAAAAAAAAGTCCATTGGGGAAGCTTCATGATGATGCAATGACTTAAAAAATTGTCATCAAATCAGGTCTCACTTGATTTACAACCGCAATGACTTACCACAGAAAATACAGTCCCAATTGTGATTGTAAGTCGAGAACTACCTCTATTATATCCCACAACAATAAGATAATATTTTTTTTTTCTAATCCTTGCAGTGACTGTTTTCTGACCGGCCTTTACTTTGAAGGCATGAAGAGTGCAGAACAGTTGCTCCATGGGACAAGCTGGTATAGTGGTCTGAGAAGCATCGCAAATTTAAAGCATTGCATTTTCAAAGCTTGAAATATCCCTGACATGCTAGTAACTGATGTTTTAGAGTCCAAAATAGGCATTGTTTCCTCTCTGAAACATATTTCTAAAGCTTGTTTGGGACACACAGGGCTTCAGATTCAAGGTTTCTTGCACTGTATTCTAAGTTGGGGGGGGAAATCCTGTAGATAAGCAATACGACGGAGTTAAAATGGTTGATTCCTAAAGAAGGAGATGGTTATATTGACTGACAGAAAGTGGATTGGGAGAAATCGAAGCAAGCTGAAAGCTTGGGAGTGTTACAGAAGCAGGAGTTAGATTTATCAAGCTGGGAAAAGAGAATAGCTTTGACTTATGTGAGAACTAAGCCTTCTGTATGTGGGATCAAAAATAATCAGCTGCTTCGGAAATAAAGTTAAAAGGCTTTCTAGTTATTTTGCAGAACCGAATGGCAAGAACAGTGCACAAAATCATGTTACACAACCCCCCTCCCCCCTTTTTTTGGTCACAGCTGCCTCTACAAACCTTGAGATGTACTACCCATCATGGTTTCTAACTGAGCTAAAATGCTGAGGCATCTAGTTTGATTGAGTACCTATAAAATCTAAAATCTAAACTGGTCTGGTTGTCGTCAATTCAGATGACGCCTTGCACAGGAGGATGGGCCAGTATGGAGAAAATTCCATAGGGCATCTGGGTGTGTGTGTGTGTGTGTGTGTGTGTGTGTGTGTGTGTAAAATATACTCTTTTCAGTGCTTTTCAACTGTGTCACTGCAGCGTTAGCTGTGAATCAAAATTGCCCAGTAGGCAAGCAAGGAAATGTTAAGCATGTTAATGTTAAGCAGTTATTTGCATGACCCAAGGTAAAGACGATTGACTTGGAGGATTTTGAATGATTTTTTTTTTTTATTTTGATCATCAAGGCAAACACAGGGATGGACACATCAAACTGTTAAGTGGCTCCTGGTTCCAAATCTTCTTAAGAAAAGATTTCTCTAAAGATAGATAGATAGATAGATAGATAGATAGATAGATAGATAGATAGATAGATAGATAGATAGATAGATAGATAAAGGCAAAGAGCATAAGCCAGACTGATCAGACCTGGTGCATTAAAGAAACCACTTAGTGTGAGAAGCAGGGCGTGGCAGCAAGCATTTTTGCAATGCAGGATGAAACAGCCCATGTTGCATTATGTCTCCCTATTGAATGAATGAGCCTTCAGAGATTTTATATGAACCATCAAAGGCCGACTTTAATTGAAGTCCAAAAAAAAAAAATAGCCTACCAAAAGTGTTCTTGCTTTGAAAGTGCTTCCCAGTATGTCGGCTGTGCTTCAAAATGTAGTGCAGCTACTGAAGCAGAATTTGTTCCAGAGTGGTGAGTTAAAAGCTTAATGGTGGGGGCACCGCATTACGAGGTGGAACACAGAAAGCTAACAACAACTCGTGTAACCCTGTTAGAGGGATGTGGAACATGATTGGAGGTTTCTTTTCCCACACTTTTCACCTGGGTGGCTCCCCTGTTCATGGATGAGAAGATGCTTAAGGGATCACTTGTGATGGACGTCCTTTAGTTCTGGATTCCTTTCACCCCAGGAAAATGAGTTAATGGAGAGATGGTCTGCCTGTCTTTTCAATGTGTAGGGGGGGAGAAGAAACATGGAATATATATATATATATATTACAGAGGGTAGTGAGCACAGCACAAGACATTGTGGGCTGTTCCCTGACACCACTGGATGACATCGCCAGGGCTCGTTGCCTTGGAAGAGTGAGGAAGATTCTCAGGGATGACTCACAGCCTGGACGGTATCTCTTTACTCTCCTACCATCCGGTAGGAGATATAGGAATATAGCCAGCTGTACCAACAGGCTGAAAAATAGCTTTTATCCGTGGGCTGTTAGGCTTTTAAATGGTACATAATCTTATGCAGAATTGACTTGGGAGGCCGGTGTGTGGTGTAGTTGGTTCACATGGTGTGGTAGGATGGAGGGTTTGTTGTCACTGTGTGTTGGGGGGAGAGAGCACGGGGGGGAGGCTCAGCTAATCTCAATGTACACATGTTGTACTTTGACAATAAAGGTATATATATATATATATATATATATATATATATATATATATATATATATATATATATATATATATATATAGAGAGAGAGAGAGAGAGAGAGAGAGAGAGAGAGAGAGAGAGAGACTCTAGAGGAACAGTTGCTGGAATTGGGTGTGTCTAGTTTAATGAAGAGAAGGACAAGGGGTGACATGATAGCCCCTGAGATATTTTTCCAATATCTCAGGGGCTGCCCCAAAGAAGAGGGGAGGTCAAGCTATCCTCCAAAGCACCAGAAGGCAGGACAAGAAGCAATGGATGAAACTAACCAAAGAGACAAGAAACCTAGAACTAAGGAGAAATTAACCAGTGGAACAACTTGCCTCCAGAAGTTGTGAATGCTCCAACACTGGATGTTTTTAAGAAGAGACTGGACAACCATTTGTCTGAAATGGTATAGAGTTTCCTGCCTGAGGATGGGGTTGGACTGGATGACCTCTAAGGTCCCTTCCAGCTCCTATTCTATTCTATTCTATTCTATTCTATTCTATTCTATTCTATTCTATTCTATTCTATTCTATTCTATTCTATTCTATTCTATTCTATTCTATTCTATTCTATTCTATTCTGTTTCATATTTTCTATTCTATTCTATTCTATTCTATTCTATTCTATTCTATTCTATTCTATTCTATTCTATTCTATTCTATTCTGTTCTGTTCTGTTCTGTTCTGTTCTGTTTCATATTTTCTATTCTATTCTATTCTATTCTATTCTATTCTATTCTATTCTATTCTATTCTATTCTATTCTATTCTATTCTATTCTATTCTATTCTATTCTATTCTATTCTATTCTATTCTATATGTTGCAGTCATATTCTGTCCCAACTCACAACTCCCTGTGCAGGCATGGGTGTCTCTCTGGTGACTCCACTTTATGGAAGCAGGATTTTCAGGCAGCTCATAGTTAGCCTACATCGCAGGATGGTTCTGTTTTGAGTGGTAGACTTTAAACAGTGCAATCCCACTGTCGAAGCTTTGTTTAATTTTTTCTTAATCAGTGGCCATTTATGTTTCATCGCCCTGAATCCTTTGTCATTTCTCCTTTGGGTTTATAATTCTCATATAATGTAAGGGTCCCCAACCCCTTAGACTGCAGTCCACTACCAGGCAGTGGCCTATTTGGAACCAGGCCATTTGAGAGGTGCCGGTGTGTATGCAGGCGTGCGTCTCCACTCATGCAAGCGGCGTGCCAGCCCGCTGCTTGCATGAATGAAGCTGCACACATGTGCATGACAGCCCACCACTTATGTGGCCCAGTTCCCCTCTCTTCCATCCCCCCAGCCAGGCCACCAAGCTGCAAAGGTTGGGGACTGCTGATATAAAGGATCTCATGTATGAGTCAGTGCTGGGTTGTTGTTTTTTCCTTTTGTAGTTTGAAAAAAAACCCCTGAAATGAGCAAAATCAGAGCCATTTTGGTGCAGCAGTTAAAGTGTAAGGCTAGAAACTGGGAATCCATGAGTTCTAGTCCCACCTAACAGAATAACAAAGTCCGTCTTCCTGATCAAGCAGGAAACTCTATACCATTTCCAACAAATGGTTGTCCATTCTTTTCTTAGAAACCGCCAGTGATCACCTTATGAAGGCAAGCTGTTCCACTGATCAATTGTTCTGTCAGGAAATTTCTCCTTATTTCTAGATTGGTTCTCTCCTTTATTAGTTTCCATCCATTGTTTTTTGTCTTGCTTTCAAGTGCCTTAGGATAGGGGTCCCGAAACTATTGTCTGCAGCTTGGGACCGGGCCTTCTTTTAGAGAGTCGTTGAGGCCACCTGGAGGCTTATCTTTGTCCTCAGGGTCACCTGAGTGGTGCAAATGGGTGTGGAGCCTTCTTGGAATATAAATCCTTCAATTCCCCAGCATCCAGTCAGAACTTGAAGAAGCTTCTTGAATGGGAAGTGAAATGTCTTAAGGAAAAACAAAGAAAATCCAGTTGCCTCTTAAAAAAAGCCCCTTTGAGATAACCATGACCTGGATGACTGGGAATCTCCATAGAGATTTCTCTTGAAACCTTCTGCATTTTGTCCATATGGGCAACACCATACCTGAAATGTTGTTTCGAGCAGGACTGATGCGTGCTTTCTCCAACATATAAAATTGATGTCATGACTTCTAAGCAGATTTATTTATACACTGCAGACATTGCTCACGTTTTTAAATTTATTTAGCATTTATAATTTAGGATAACCCTAAGATGAAACCTTTTACAAATTCTGGATGAAATTCCTCACCAGTATATGATTTTTTTAAAAAAGATGCAAAATCTGTGTAGCCTTACTTGAGAATAAGTCTCACTGAATGCAAGGGACATGTTGGTCCTGAATAGATCTGGTTTACATTTAGCTATAAGGTAACAAATCTTCTAAGCCAGTGATGGCGAACCTTTTAGAGACTGAGTGCCCAAACTGCAACCCAAAACCCACTTATGTATCATCGTGTGTCGGGTGGGTGTGGCCCATTGGGTAGGTGTGGCCAATTGGGTGGGCGTGGACCATTCGGTGGCTGTGGTGGTAATGGCAGACTGGGTGGGACTAAAAAGTTCAATCAATTCCAACTTTGTGAGATCTTTTTTTTTTTTCCTGCGAGAAGTTAAAATGATTGATTGATTGATTGAACCTCTTTTTTTTTTGCACATGGCAGCGGAGGCTTAAAGTGAAAAGGTTTTATAAAACCCAGCTGAAGGCCTAGGACTGGGGTGACCGTGCGCGTGCCATAGATTCGCCACCATGGTTCTAAGCCCTACATTGATCTGGCTGCATTGAAATGAATGCAAGCTTATTTTGAAATGATCCTTAAAGTTTCTAGTTTCAAGACATAAAAAACAATATATTAAACACAATAACGCTAAATGAAAGTTTAAAAAGGTCATCTGTTGAGTAGAATCCACTCCATGTTTATTATTATTATTATTATTATTATTATTATTATTATTATTATTATTATTATTATTATTATTATTATTATTATTATTATTATTATTATTATTATTATTATTATATACTGAGAAACATAGACTTTGGAATAATAGCAGCTAAACAGTAATAAAAAATATCCCTCCTTCTAAATTTTGACCAAGTTGTTCAAAAGATATTAAGAAAATCTTGATCAACCTGCCAGCACTCCAACTGTATTTAGATTATTATTTTTTTCCTCCAAAAAAAGTTCAGATAGCTTTTTGCTGTTCATAAATGCAGAATATGTGCAGATTGCATGAGGCCTTGTGTTATCATTTCTCAAGCAACACAATTTTTAAGTGCTATTTGTTTTTGTTTACTCTTAAGTTCAGCTACTCAGGAGAAATATATCAAGAAAAGTATCACACCTCTACTGACATAAAAATGAGGTGATTTATAGATCTTGCCTTGCATCTGCTAAAACATTACATTTACCGCCCCCCTCCACCCTACAGACCAAGTCACATATTTGACTTTAAACTGCAACTTAGCATTAATAAGAGTGCTGAGCTGAGCCTCAAAAAACACTGTAGTTTAAGAGAGGCAGAAGAATGACTGAAATAGCAACTGAAGTTTTCCATTCTGTTCTTTCTCCTCCATTCATGCTTCATATACATCAAAAGAAAGAGCTATTACAGTCGGTACCACACATACAAACACATGTGCACACACAAAGAGAGATATGAAGAATTTATATATCCCCCTTTGCCATTTTTAGAGCTCCATTCAGCTGCAGTTCAGTATGGAACAAAGTCGTTAGCTGTTGGTTGAGTGTGTGAATCCATGTTGGTTCTGAAGATGATCTTTATTGCTTTCTGTTTAATTGTGTTTTTTGACAGTTCCAGCGCCAACATGGGTTCCGTTGCCCTCCCATCCCAAATTTAGTGATGAGAAAGGAAAGGTTTGCCAGGCAGTTTGATTATTCATATCTAAGCGGTGCAGTGTTTTTCTTGAAATTGCTGCCATTGTTGAAAATAAAGACAGTTGATTAATTATGCATCCAGATAAATAACTCAATACAAAAGAGGAAAGAAGAGCATTTTAATAATAGATAAGTTATTAATCTGTACACTTGTCATTGGAGGGAGATGCAGAGTGCTGAGGGTAGTAAGAGTAGGAGCAGGGAAGACAGAGCAAATTTCTCACACACACCCCTCCATTGTGAGAAATATGTACTATGTTGAAATAAAATGGTGCTACTTCAGGCCTCTGGTAGGTCTGAGGAAGTTACCTAATTTAAAGGAAAGAGTCATTTGCTAAGTCATTAAATATTTATGTTACGTGACAAGTGTCGTGAAGTCCACAATCTCAAACTGTAACATTCTGTTCAACAGAGGAAACTGGAACATGTTTTGTGTTTTTTGCTCCTCCACAAAGATGGTAGCACAAGGACATCCAAATCTGGGCAGTGTCCAGATACAAAGAAGTGTTATAGAGCCAATTTGTGGTGCACTAGATGACCTGTTGGGTCATCATTTTTTTTTCCAGTTGGGTCATCATTTTAGAGATATTTACTTACCTAAAGAGATAAACAGAATGACCACTGGAGGGGAAAAAAAACAGGGGACGCAGGAGAAACGTTTGACTTCCAGCCAGCTTCTCTATTGACTTTGGGGAAGCTGTCAGGAAGTGCTGGAAAAGATGATCACGCTCACTGCAACTCACTGGTGGCAGAGCAGTGCTACAATGCCAAAGCTTTTCCAAATGTCAGTTCAATGGGTGGAATGGGTCCCATCTTTTGGACATATTCTTTGTTGTCCAATTATTAAGTCATGCCCAATTCTTCATGACCCCACAAATCATAGCACACCAGGTTCCCCTGTCCTCTACTGTCTCCTGGAGTTTGCCCAAATTCATGTTCATTGCAAAAAATGATGCTATCTAACCATCTCATCCTCTGCTGGCCCCTTCTCCTTTTGCCTTCAATCTTTCCTAACATCAGGGTCTTTTCCCTAAAAGTCATTAGGTGGCCAAACTTCAGCTTTGGACACGTTTCTTTATGTTAGCCCATCTCAGAAATTGTTGCCCTATGATATAAACAGGTCTCATTTTTATGTAACAGACATTGAGTGCTATAGATCCTGGCATATCGATTGAGGGATTATACTGACTTGCACTGATAAGCTTGAAAAAATAGCCTGAATGGAGGAGGAGGAAAGGGAGGGAGAGAGGGAGGAAGGAAGGAAGGAAGGAAGGAAGGAAGGAAGGAAGGAAGGAAGGAAGGAAGGAAGGGAGGGAGGGAGGGAGGGAGGGAGGGGACTTCTTTCAAGTTGCAGTGCCAGAACAATGTACTTAACCTGGACGTCTGTCTAGAACAGGGGTAGGCAACCTCGGCTCTTTTATAACTCATGGACTTCAACTCCCAGAATTCCTGAGTCAGCAATGCTGACTCAGGAATTCTGGGACTTGAAGTCCATGAGTCATAAAAGAGCCGAGGTTGCCTACCCCTGGTCTAGAATGATAAGCTAGTCCTAATAAGAGAGGTTTAAGATTGGAGCTATAGAAAGAATGGAGGCAAGTTTATTTTTAAGTTTCTCTCTCTCTCCTAACGTTTCTACAAAAGAGCCTTGAAAAGATAGGGTGTCATTGATTATAACTTTTGCAATCC
Organism: Vipera berus; assembly: GCF_964194415.1. Lineage (NCBI taxonomy): Eukaryota > Metazoa > Chordata > Lepidosauria > Squamata > Viperidae > Vipera > Vipera berus. The sequence continues at coordinate 113,861,878 of NC_138206.1, forward strand.
AAAGGCAACTTAGTGGAGGTCAATACGAACCATTCCTGCCCAATGCCCAGCCTATTTGGGAATCATTTCCTACCCATTTAAAAAAAAAAAAAAAAACACGTCACCAGGATTTGAAAGTGGGGAGATGCATTGCAGAATGATAGTGCTTAGAACATTACAGTCCAAAGCAAGGGAGGAGAAAAATGAAAAGACTACTGTTGTAACAGCTCCATTTTGGGATCAAGAAGAGTGTTTTATTGTAGACTGATGTTTGCAAAAATTTATATTCATCATTTGCTTTGTGGCATAAAAGCTGGGAAAGATTTTCTGCGAGAGGAAATGAAATGATCTGGATAGTGCTGAATACCGGGGTTGCTCTGGGGCACTTTAGTCAAAATGTAGCTTTATGTTAGAGGGTTTTATTTACTATTATTTTGTTTATTATTATCATTATTTCAGCTTTTGGTGCCCTCTTCTCATCTATAAATAACTTCAGGAAGAAGATGGAATACTGCTTTTTTCTTAGAAGCTGAGATTTCATTAACCTGAGTGATTGGTAGCCCATTGTCATTCCTGTGGAACTAATGAAAATATGCTGGTAGAACTCCTAGGTATATTTTAACAATTCCAGCTCTGGAAAATGTGTATTCTAATCTATACATGATAATTTACTTTTCGTTTATGCCTCTCTCTATGTTGTTCCCTTCTTTGTGCAATAGTCAAGAGGCTACTCTTTTTAATGTATGTACTATCTCATTGGCCGTTTTCACAACACAACTAATTGGGTCAATGGAAGAGGAGGTTAAATGTGTGTCTTTAACTGACCCAGTAAACCAATTCCCAATAGCCTGCTGTTGCCTGAAATTCCAGCCAGTCCATTTTCTCGTGGAAATTATTAAACCCAGCCAGTTGACCTGTTTTGCAAAGTTGGAGAGAAAGATCAACTAAAAAAAAAGCATCCTCTCCAGTACAATGCTTATTGTCAAGATATGTAGAATTCAACTTTCAAACTAATGGTCTTCAGCAGCTGAACCATATGATAAACGGCGGTGGGAACTGGGAATGTCTAAACTAACAAAGAGAAGGACATAAGTCTGACATGATACCAGTCATCCAATATTTGAGGGGCTGTCATGGGGGGGACCTATTCTACAAAGCACTGGAGGGCTGGACAAAAAGCAACAAATGGAAACTTATCAGGGAGATAGCCAACCTAGAATTAAGGAGAAATTTCCTCACAGTAAGAAAATTAATCAGTGGAATGGCTTGCCTCTAGAATTCTCCAGTGCTCCATTACTGGAAGATATTAAGGAGAAATTGGACAGCCATTTGTCCAGAATTGTATAAGGGGTCCTACTTGAGCAGGGGGCTGCACAGAAAAACTTCCATGGTTATTCTGTTATTTTGTATTCTACTGCCGCCTGCTTGGCTAATGCAGAAATATGTAATGAGACCATGAAGCATTTTCTTGGGGACTTCGTGAAGAATCTGGGTAGGCCCCAATAACATAGATCTGTGGTTGTGTGATTAGGTCCTGATTGTTGTGGGAACAAAGCTACTCTCTGTTTCTAAAGGTTGAATCATGGCAATTGGACCAATCCGAGACGTTCCATTGCTCAACCAAGCAACTTCATCAGTCAGAGCAAAATTAGTTAGGCAGAATTGGAATGTACCAACTCTTGCCACAGGGGTTTCGCCCCAAAATGCACTGCAATATGTCGATGAAGATTCGATAATCCAGGCCAAATGTGTCTAAAGGTTGAATCATGGCAACTGGACCGATCTTTCTTAATCTTCTGTTGGCTGCACCAGCTAAGCTTCTCACCCCAAAATGCTTTTTCATGAGGCAGCCATTCCTCAGAGAAGAAGAAGCTTCTTGGATGAGAAGCAAAATATCTTCAAAGGAAAGCAAGAAAGTCCAGTTGTGAAAAAAGCATCTTCGGGATAACTATGACCTGGATGACTGAGAATCTCCGTAGACATTAAGCTTCTCACCATTTTCAAATTTTTCAGTGTATCATGACCATCAGATACATATTGCTTCCCTGACATAAGAAGAACCACAGGGTTTTCCATAATTGTATTAGAATTCTGATAGCTTGGCCATAAAAACCCCTTCCTTCCTTCCTTCCTTCCTTCCCTTCCTTCCTGGATTTTATATATATATATGCATGTATATATATGTCTCTCTCTCTCTGTGTGTATATATATATATATATATATATATATATATATATATATATATATATATATATATATATATATATATATATATATATATTTTCGTAGATTCTCGCGGGTGTCTGTATGTGTAGGTCTAGAGTCTCGGGTTTCTTCCCGCGTTCCTTTCATCTTCAGAAAGTTGTGGCGACATTTCGACGAAATCCCATCCGTCATCATCAGGCCGGAGTATTCCTCCTGCTGCTTTCAGGAGCAATGCGTGGTCTGTCTGTTCCTTTCCTTCCAACTGCCGGTGGGGCTGTGTTCCGACTGGGTGGAGGCGTGGCTGCTTTCTGATTGGGTGGGGGTGTCCTCCGACTGGGTGGAGGCGTGGTTGTCTTCTGATTGAGTGGTGGCGTGGCTGTCTTCTGATTGGGTGGATGTGTGGTTGTCTTCCGATTGGTTGGAGGCGTGGCTGTCTTCTGATTGGGTGGATGTGTGGTTGTCTTCTGATAATCAGAGAAGCCATTGAAATAGAAAAACACCCAGACAGTATGAACAAGCGAGACGACACCTCCCGCCTACATGCCATTTGGAAACCAGCATTGATAGACAAACGAATTTCAGCAAACAAGGATTTAAAAAACCAACAAACAACCCCAAATGCCACCAACCCCAGCAAGACTCATCCACACCCAGAACAAAAACTCTCCCACACAGAAGACAGAACAAGTCAAGCAAAAGTGCTATCACCCAAGCAGAAGAACGCACACACGAACCTGACTGACCCATACCAGAGATGCATGGCGGGTCCTCGAACTCGGAGCCAAGCCAAAGCTCTGGAGGCCACTACACAGCCCACTCCTCAAGACACCAAATCACAACACTCAGGATATTACGACACAACAAAAAACCCCACCCATTCAGAACACACCCCACCCAATCTTCTCACTGCAAAAATCGCACACCTTTCTTTATTCTATTCTATCAATGGTCAACATTTGTTAGAATGTATGCTTGTGCACTGAGCCAACTACCTCAGTCTTTTCACAGTAGATTAAAGCTTCGTTGTTGTTTTTTCCCCCTCCCTATCAGATGGATCTTCAGCTTAAAACCTGGATATTCTTTCGGCTAATAGCTACATTGTGGGCATTTTGCTTTCTGCCTCTTTGTATGAGATGCCAGCTTGGTTTTATGCACTTGTAAACCTGACAAACCAGCATTAGAAACCACTCATATCTACAAAATGCCCTCGTTTTCCAAGAGCAGCTTCTGCTTCTGAGACAGGTTTGCAGCAAAGGGGCAGAGCAGGTGCCAGGAGAATTTTTCATCGCTTGAGCTACCTGTGAATAAAAGAACGTGTGTGTGGAAGATCCCAGAGTCTTTGCGAGCAGCAAATTTCTGAGTTGTAGGTAAACAGAGCAAGGGGTAAATAATTCCATGCTTTTGCCTGATTAAACCTTGGGCTCTGTACTCATGTGAAATGAATTGTTGGTATCGCTTCAACTGTAAAAACCTTCTCAAAATTGCCTTGACCAACATTTTGTTGAGAGTAGACTGCTGCAAAATTTCTTTTAATCTGAACAGGAATTTAAAAACTTTTCTTAAAAAAAATAAAAATAAAAATTGGACTGCACTCTGCATGAGATGGTACCTTGGAGGAATCTCATACATACTTCTCCGTAATCGTATTAGAATTCAGATAGCTTGGCCATAAAATAATCCTCCCTCCCTCCCTCCTCTTTCTTTCTTTCTTTCCTTCCTTCTTTCTTTCTTTCTTTCTTTCTTTTTTTTCCTTCCTTCCTTCCTTCCTCTCTCTCTTTCCTTCCTTCCTTCCTTCCTTCCTTCCTTCCTTCCTTCCTTCCTTCCTTCCTTCCTTCCTTCCTTCCTTCCAGGATTTTGTAACTTTATCAGATTCAGTAGGAGACCTAAGATTGTACAGGTGGCTATTTATTATTTATCCATCCATAGTCATTGAGAGTTGGAGGGGGGCAGCATGCAAGTTTCATAAATTAATACTATTAAATTAGTGTTAATTAAATAGCCAGATTTGTAAATTTTTCCTTCTTTTTTTAAGCATATCATCCAATGAAATGGTGTGGAATTTTGCCATTCTAAGAACTGAACTCAGAATATTGCATGGTTAGGAGGAGGGAAAAATTACTGTCTGGGAAAAGCTTCTTAAATCCCCATCTTGCAATATGAAATAACTTCACTTTAGGGATTCCTTCCCCGCCCCCCAGCCCACCCAGTCCCACAAAAGGATTGCTGTTCCAAGCTGAAGTTTTCCTGAGGCATCAAAAAAAGTTGTTGCTGAGAAGAACGGAGAGAGGAGGGAGCGTGTGTAAATTGATTCCCGCTAGAAAGGGCTGCAGCACTAAAGGCTAAAAAGAAAATTAAATGTAGGCTCTTAAATCATAAGGTGAAAGCAGTTTGCTCTGGGAATGGAGGTGGAAAACGTTCCCCCCCTTCCCACTTCTAACTTTTATCTCCGCAGTCTTTTAAACTACTAAAAAGGAGCAACATCTAATCCGAGAGGTAAATTGAGGAGTAAATTTATCCATTGTTAAAGCATTTGCACCAAATATGGTATATTGCCCATTTTGCTCTTCCCTTCATGGTAGCCTCCAGTTGGCATTAAGCTCTATAATTAGGTTAATCTGTTGCTCCTAACTATGAGGCCAATACCTTTGCTTCCTAGGAAATTTTCCCACTGATCGAAAACACCAGGCTTTCTTTTCCTTTTTTTTTTTTTTTTGCATTCAGGAATGCAAAAATCCACAGCTTTTACATTCTGGACTTAGCATTACTTGCACATAACAGTAATCAAACTCTTTATCCTGATACGTGCAAGGCTGTATCTCAGCAAACCTTTGGGGTGGATGGAGTGGTTTTCTCTAAGGGAAAAAAAAATCATAGTGTGAGAGCTCAGTTTTGTCGGAATTGCCATATCCAGGGGAAAGCTGCAGTGTTTTTAGGGATAGATGAGAAGGAAATTATTGTAATGAGAAGGTTTGTGAAGGTGTACTGTTGTGTCCTGGGTTTCTTGCCAGCAGGAGACAAGGCGAGAGAGTTCAGGAAGGAACATTGCTTTATTGAATAACAGGAACTGAACTAGTAACCAAGGCTTCTACGCAGCTATTTATACATCTGGCCACTAGGTGGCGGCCAATAGGTTTGAAAGAACCTATTCCCACCCTAGAGCCAACCAATGGTGGTCCTGGAGACTGCATGTCTGGGCAGCCTGCGACCGTTACACAGACTCCCTGATTAAGCAATCTCAAACAGCATTCAAAGACATGTGAAAACAGTTCAAGTAAAAAAGGCCCAATACATTACATGTAGTTTTTGTTTGTTTGTTTGTTTGCAGATGGTGAGAAGTATGCCCAGGTGACTGAAAAGAGTATTGGTTCGTTCCAGTGGTGGGATTCAAATATGGGAACAACCGGTTCTCTGTGTGGATGCCACTTCCGGAAATCCATTCTGGGCTTGGGCAAGAAAAAAATTAGCTACCAGTTCTGCCAAAGTGGTGTGAACCTAGCAGTTCCTAGAAGCATTTTGATTCTCGGTTGCTTAGAACTTCCAGAAAGTTATCAACTCCAGGAGCAGGCCCATGAGCTGATCCATTTTAAGCTCAACTGTAACATACTTCAGGCTACACTGAAGCTTGTAGATGGATCATTTCCTTCATTTATCAAAACGCAGCTTTATGGCTCATGGACTTCAGCAGCCATACTACTACTACTACTACTACTACTACTACTACTACTACTACTTTTTCTTCTTCTTCTTCTTCTTCTTCTTCTTCTTCTTCTTCTTCTTCTTCTTCTTCTTCTTCTTCTTCTTCTTCTTCTTCTTCTTCTTCTCCTCCTCCTCCTCCTCCTCCTCCTGCTCCTGCTCCTCCTGCTCCTCCTCCTCCTTAACAGGAAATATAAATGTTCTTCTTGGTGTTGCTTTTGTTGCAAAATTATGGGAGCTTTAGGCAGGACAGAAATGTTGTTCCTTATTTCAGCATGTCTCTGTTACAAGGATGGAATGCAATTGCAGATAATCTTCAATTTATGTTTGACAAACTGGGGAAGAGAAGCAGAGATGGTCTACAAGTACTGTGAGATGACTTCTCCTCTCATCCATATCTTGAGTGAGCTTATCGATGCAGCTCAAATGTGTATTGCTTCTGAAGGACAAGTGAAGGTGCTTATCTGAAGCAAATATTCCATATTGCTAGAAGGTTTTATGTGTACTGCTTTGAGTGGTTGACAGAAGGGAAGGGAAAGCTTCCTTCACTTTCTTATCCTTGACCTTGAGCATGTTTATTCATTTTTAGTGGTGATCAGAAAGGTAGCTTTGTAGCAACAAAAAAAAAAGAATTTTATTTCCAAACCCTTAAGAGAAGATAACATGATTTCAAACAGTTCTACCAAATTTCTCTTCTTCCACAACTATGAAAAATGTCTTTTAAAAAATTGTATTTATGGTATTGGGTTCACAGTCAATATGCATCAAGAAGCATAGAAGGTTTATTGATTAACACTGTGTTTTGCAATTCCCTTAATGCTGATGACCTTTTTAAATAAGAAGAGGCACATTGGTGCCTCTTGTGCTCATAAATGAAAGACTTGGATCCAGAGGAGCTAGATGAAGTGTTATTCACACAACAGAGATGTTCTTAGTACTCTTCTCCAACAATCCTCTACTACACTCATCAAATACTCTTCCTGAAGATCAGGGAACCTTTTGTATTGCAATCAAAATAGTAGAGTATAAAGTGGGGAGAGTTCTCTATGTTTTAAGGATTCTTGAAAAAAAGGAGAAGGAGGAGGAGGAGGAGGAGGAGGAGGGGGAGAAGGAGGAGGAGAAGGAGAAGGAGAAGGAGAAGGAGAAGAAGAAGAAGAAGAAGAAGAAGAAGAAGAAGAAGAAGAAGAAGAAGAAGAAGAAGAAGAAGAAGAAGAAGAAGAAGAAGAAGAAGAAGAAGAAGAAGAAGAAGAAGAAGAAGAAGAAGAAGAAGAAGAAGAAGAAGAAGAAGAAGAAGAAGAAGAAGAAGAAATCATGTTGAACTACGAGGATATTTTCTCAGTGCATTTTGTCCTGGACCTACAAATTTCAGTGAGGTGGGGAAAAACTACAGACAGACAGAGCCATTTCATTTTCCACAGAGTAATTCCAAAGGTATAGACCGTGCTGTCTCCTGGGGTTTTTTGCAGGTAGGGGAAAAGTGTGGCTTGTAATATAGTGCCTCTTTCATTTCCACACACCTTTTTCCCCCCTCCCTTCTTTACGGTTACAATCCTGGAGCCATCTGTTTGAATTTCTACAATATGCTGCATGTGATGTTCAATCTGGGAAGTGTGTGTGTGTCTGTGTGTGTGTGTGTGTGTGTGTGTGAGAGAGAGAGAGAGAGAGAGAGAGAGAGACTAGTATCTCAAAACCTACAGATATTACTATCTCATCTATCTCTATCTGTATCATCTCTATCTATAGATAGAGAGAGAGAGAGAGAGAGATAAATAGACAGACAGACAGATAGATAGATGATAGATAGATAGAGAGAGAGAGAGAGAGATAAATAGACAGACAGACAGATAGATAGATGATAGATAGATGATAGATAGATAGATAGATAGATAGATAGATAGATAGATAGATAGATAGATAGATAGATAGATAGATAGATAGATAGATAGACAGACAGACAGACAGACAGACAGACAGACAGACAGACAGACAGACAGACAGATTCAGGTGAGGAGAACATGTTGCAGAAAAATAAAGTCATCTGGGCACTGAGCTGATACAGTGCTTAACAAACAATGAAATTGCTAGTGAAGAAATAATTACATTGATACTGTCATGAATCAGATGACAGATGATTAGATGAAGAACTGAGTAATGGAGAGAGAGAAAGAGAGAGGGAGAGGGAGAAAGAGAGAGAGAGAGAGAAGAAAAAAAAAGAGAGAGACTAATATCTCAAAACCCACAAATATTATTTGAAATATTGGTGTTCCCGTTGTGCAGAAGAAAGCAAAAAGTAAAAGAGAGAGAGAGAGAATTCTGCTTCTCCAAATATGAAAATGTTGTTATAGCAGTAAGTCTTCAAACGAATATCTCCTCGGTGGCAAGTTCACCTTTCTTCTCCTTTCAAGATGAATTGGAACTATCACAACTCCCAAAGTTCCAGCTTAGATGACTTTGCAGGCCTATGCAGTTATCTCATTCGATAGCATTCCCAGTTCTCATTGGCTCTTTTATAAGACCTGTATTAAATAGAGAAAAAGGAGGGGGGAAAAAAACAATTACCGTAGTTAATTTCCACTTGTTGCTAAGGTCTACTGTGCATATGCAGTGCAACCGCATCTATTTGAGTGAGATATCTACTTCATTTCAGAGTGAATTATTTGTACTGCCTCTTTTCAAGATCCTTATTTTAATGAGAGGCTAACAGTGGCTGTTAAGCTCTTGAAATTGTTAACTCTACTGCTGGCACAGGTGTATAACCCTTTTATTACACAGGATGCCATAGGGAAGAACTCTTTCCCTGTTGAATTAGGGATAAAAAATAATCCTTGTCTTTCCAGTGTTCTGATGTTTCTGATGTTCTCCTATCTAAGGCTCTACAAATGGGCTGGATTAAATTGGCTCTCCTGGTTCAGGCTGATGGCAATTCTGGTAGCATCCGTTAATATCAACTTGTTAGTAAATTGTCACAGCAGCAAAGATGGTGATGATGATGATGATGATGATGACGACGACGATGACGACGACAACACTCTTACTTCTGGGTCATTGGATGATCCTTGGTAGAAGAATATCAGAAAGATAGGCGTTATTTTTATCCATATCAAATTGCATCAAATTTTGCAGAGGTTGAAGCTTATGTCATTGTTCTTTGATCCATACATTCAGAGGTAGCTTACAGATTAGTATTTCATGTATACTCATTTGGGAAGGCACATAGGAATTTATTAATATTTTATGCCACCTAACTCCCAAAAACTCTGGGCACTTCACACCAATCCCAAAAAACAACAACAACAAAAAAAAACAATAAAAGCAATGCATTTTTTTTTAAAAGAAAAAGATTGCTGGAATGACAGCTCAGATGGAATGAAGTAGATTTGAAAGAATAACAGCATCCTCCAAATTCAAATCGAGAGGTAGCTATTCTGTATGAGGCCCAGTGAAAGTAGTTTATTTCTGTTAAACACATTGGGGGGTGGGGGAAACACTGCTTGCTGAGCTGTGTTCTTCCACTGTATTTCTTCAGAGAAAATGAGTCTCATTTTTAGCCATTTGAATTCCCATGAACAGATTAGACCATTAGGCTTATCCTCTGAAGAACAAAGGAATGTGATGTTGATCTGACAGTATCCTGGCTGGCAGCAGCTAACTAAATTGGAGATTTGCAATTTGGAGACAGAAATCATATTTAAAGTCAAAACCTTCTGTTGCTTCTGACACTGATCCAGCATAATGGCGTCGGAATTGAATGAGGATTAAACAGATGACCTATGAAAGACAGTTAGGGGTTGATTATTGCTGCTATATTGGTTTCAGAGAATGAGAGACAAACTAGGCAAATTGATATCTTTTATTAAGCCAACATCTGGCATAGCAATACACACAGATTCTACTCCGTAGACTATCATGTGGAGTGGAGGAATACAGCTCATCCCTTGTTCTGCTGACACGAACAGACACAGTAATTCTGAGGTTCCTGATGCAGTTTCTCCAAGCAGCAATGCATTTAGGCAATTATTCCTTTCTTTTGCTAGCTCATTAGAAATAAATAAATAAATAAATAAGCAAATAAATAAATAAGCATCACAGGATGACTGGAAGCTGGCATCTTCAGAGCAAAGCCTTATCGCCAACACAGCCTACCACCAGCATTAGTATTTCCTGTATTAATTTCTAATTATTATTATAATAATACTACATTATCATCATAGGTATTCTTAGAAAATTAAAATGGCAAGCCTGCTGCCCTCGTGATATGGAATTATTTTTTTGTTCAAAAACCAAAAGTAAACTGGTTGGATCTGCCTTCATCTGCCAGCTGCTAAGTGAGGGTTTGGAAGTGGTGATAGCTGACATAGCCACCATTTTGTCAACAAGTAAACCTTTTCCACAGAGCAGCCATTTTCTCATTGGTCCTTCTCAAATGTTGTGGCAATAAAAGCACTGGTGTGGCGCATTGAATCGTCATATTTAACTAGAGATATTTTCTGCCTTTCTCAGTTTAAGTGACTACTGAGTTATAGAGAAACACAACCAGTTAGGACAGTGGTCCCCAACCCCGGGCCACTACAGGGCTGTGGCCTATTCTGAACTGGGCCATATGAGAGGTGAGTGGGTACACATGTGCAGCTCCACTCTTGTGAGCGGTGGGCTGACATGCACATGCAGCTCCATTCGTGTGAGTGAGAGGCTGGCGTGCACACTCATGCACGCACAGCTCCACTGCTCATGTGGCCCGGTTCCCTTCTCCCTCCGAAGCTGGGCCACCAGCTTGCAAAAGTTGGGGTCTGCTGAGTTAGGAAATGCTGTTTCTCTCCCCTTTGAGAGAAAATGCGAAGAGAGAACTACATTGATGGATATTTCTTTAATTAATTTAATTTCTTTACTTAAATTTAATTAAATCCAAGTAACGTTCTTTAATGTTAGCTAAGGTTTGAATTAAATCACATTAAAAGCATGACAAAAGTTTGAATTAAATCACATTTAATACAACGTTCTTACAGTGTTCTTTAATTAAACACCAGTAACATTATTCTTTGATATAATGTTGTTGGTTTTTTTAAATTAATTTCTTTCCTTAAGTCTGTGGGGTTTTGATTGAATGTCAGTATTGATGACTTGAGAAGTTTTTGAATTTAATTCCAAAGATTGGGAGGGGAGTTTAGTTTGAAAACCAATATAGCCTCCTGGAAATTGGAAATATGTATTGAAATGTTTAACACTCAATATAGATTGATATAAAATGGAATCTATTTCTAGGATTGGGCCGAAAGCTGCATGTATAAAAAGAAAGAAGAATGCTATAAACATTTCCTTTTTTTTTCATTTTTGTTTTGAAGCTGTATATCTGCCATTGAAGTTAAACAACAAGATGATTGGGCAGACTATAACATGGGTTATTATACAGTTTGTAATACACAAGGTTGATTCAATTCAGATTATATCATTAGAGATGGAAAAAGGAAAACAGAGGTGGGCTTATGTTTGAGTACGATGTTGAGAAAAATCAAATCTGCCTCGGCAAAGCCTTATTTCCATGCTTGCAAACAGCCGTAAATAGAAGGTGTTGTCCATGCATACAAATAAATACTTACCTTCTCAGACATACTGCCCTTTTTCAAAATACAACATTTTCACAAGAAGCATATGAAATAAGATAAAATTGATTCGATGCTATCAATATTAAAATAAGGAGAGGGGGGAAAAAAGCAATAAAGAACAGGCCAAAAAACCTGAGCAATCCATTTATTGCAGCCAGCCATTCTGCTTAACATCTAAACAAAACACACAAGGAAGGCTGTGAAACGTAATTGAAGCTTTTCTCCACATAAAGATCACTGTGCTTAAAAAAAAAAAAATGGGAAGGGACCAGATCATGTCTCTGATGGAAGAAAGCTACATCAGAAGATTGCCTTCTTTGTACATTTTCCACACTTGGTGTACAAATGACTATGGCCTCCAGGCCAGGGTTGGAAGTTGTGTATCGTGGCCTCAATGAGAGACAGGGACATTGTAATATGGACTGGATGGTTTCACTAACCTCAGGAAGTACAGTAAATTAAATTTAGCACATTGATAAAATCCATAGCAGATGGCTGTCGCTTGGCTAGTCTCAGAAGCTAAGCAGGATCAAAGCTCATTAATGTTTGGATGCAAAACCACCAGAAAATATCAGTGTTTTAGGATAGTTTATCTTTTGAACTTCTTATCCAGGATTTTTTTTTAAAAAAAATTGCAAACTATTTCAATGCCGTTAACAAACATCTCTCTATAGATGCATACATGAAGTTACCAGGAGAACAACACACTGGCAAGCCACATTTAATTAGTTTCTCCAGTATGTAATAATATGCCTCTATTAAATATAGATCTCTTTTGGCAAAGTAATCACAATATATAGGGAATTAACAATAGATAGACAATATTCTGTTCCTCCTTTCCTGGTGTGGTTGAAAATTAAAGAATCTGCAGGATAATCCTAAACCACAAATTTGCAAATTTAAGGCAATTGAATTGTCTGTTTTGCTCTCTCTACAAGGAAGTCTGTCCTGAATTAGAAACTACTGTTTTAAATGAGGAAAAAAAGGGGATAGCATTTCTGCAAATAAAACTCTCTCTTTTTGCTTTGTAAAATAAAATCTAAAAAACAAACAAACAAACAAACAAACAAAAACCCCACAGTCCAAGAAATGACTTTGAAAATGCAGTTCTAATAATTAAAATCCATTTAGCTACCAAGGATCAGGATTATCTGCCTATCAAATGGAGTGCTGAGTATGGAAGAAAGAGCTTTATACTCTGCAGACTCACTAAGAAGGCAACATCAGAAGTATTCAACTTTCAACAAGCTAACAAAGCATTGAGAAAATTAACCACAGAAGGCTGCAATTGGTGATCAAAATGCGCTGGAAAATTGTAAAGAGATAGGTTTCGGAGAATAACAGAACAACAGATTTGGAAGAGACCTTGAGGGTCTTCTAGTCCAACACTTTGCTCAAGCCGAAGACCCTATACCATTCCAGATAAGTGGCTGTCCAGTCTCTTCTTAAAAGCCTCCAGTGATGGGGCCTCCAGTAATGGAGTGATGAAGAAGAAAGACTGTATTTCAGATAGCAAAAGATACAGAAAATAACACCCTTTTGCTTCCATCACTTAACTACTGGAAATTTGCAGTCCAGATCTGAAAGCTCCAATGCTCAGTAAACCCTCCTTCCAGAACTAAAATTGTGATTTGTGAATACTTTTGTTTTTTATGTAATTTGCATTCTCAAAATGCAAACAAAAGAAAAGAGTGGAAGTTCAGTTGGGTTACATTTTTTTCCCCTGTGTTGATATTGCTTGCCCTACCTTAGGAACTCAGGTTGAGGTTATCCTATCTGGCCTTCAAAAATTTGGAGAAAGGTTAGCCGATGAGTCAGAGATCACTCGAGCTGTTCAGATTCTTGCAGAGATGGACATGGATTCTCTGAAGTTATATGTACCGTTGCTGCTACTAGCCAGACAAGGAACTTAGTTAGGACTTTCCCAGCAAAACAGGATGTCTGAATCTTTGGGATCGCTTGCACTTTGGGAGCTGAAATATATTTGTGGAGATGCAAACTGTTGAATTTACACATGTGCTCTGCTAAATGCAGACTCTGTGATTTATTTATATGTTACTTATATGTAAGGGTGTAGGTCAATATATATGTTGTATATAGTATGTTTAAATGTGTGTTATGTATTCATACACTTTGAGAGCAAGCAACTAAATTTCATATTTTTAATGTGTGCCATTGTGCCCACAGTAAAAAATGATAATAAAGTTTATCTCTCTCTCTCTCTCTCTCTCTCTCTCTCTCTCTCTCTCTCTCTCTCTCTCTCTCTATCTATCTATCTATCTATCTATCTGTGTGAATGAACTGAAGGGTTCCAGAGTTACCACAACACCTTTCCAATGGGATGTACTTCTTTTTAAATGGAATGGAATCATAAATGTTTCAAATACTGGTGTATTCCTGGCAAGAAATGCCATACACTAAGTAAATAAATAATTTGGCAAAGAGATATGGCTTATGTCTGATAATCCAGCTAAACATACTAGATTCTCCTCTTGTTGAGGAAATGGGCAGATTAACTTTACCAACAGTTAAACTTTACCAGCAGTTACAATAAGAATAAACATGTTTAACATGTTTCTATGAATTCCAGGACATACACCTTGTGGTAGCAGCTGGCCATTTCTTTTTGTGGGAGTAAATATTTAGAGCTTGCCTCTTCCATTAGAATTAAGCATGCTGGGCTGGCATTCCTGGAAGAGGGCAAAGTTAGAAGTGTGCCGCTATTACTATTCCTTTACACAGTGAGTTATGTTAATAACTCAGTGAATACAAAATTAGATCCAACTGATTTTGTGCTCATCAAATTTATACAGAATAACAGAGTTGGAAGGGACCTTGGAAGTCTTCTAGTCCAGACATGTCAAACACAAGGCCCGGGGGCCGGATCCGGCCTGCGAAGTGGTTTCATGTGGCCCGCGAAGCCATCCTGGAAACAGTGAGGGAACGGCCCCCGCTGCCTTGGCCCTGGCCCAGAGACCCTCCTTCTGCCAGAGACCCTCAGATCTGTCCCACTCCTGCCCAGGCCCCCATAGGCACCCTTGATGCGAACGATGTAGAGCTGGCCACGCCCACCCAGTAGGCCATATGCACTCTAGCCACGCCCACCCAGTAGGCCACGCCCACCCTGGCCATACCCACCCGGCCCCCTGAGGGCAACCGCGATGCTGATGCGGCCCTCAATGAAATTGAGTTTGACACCCCTGTTCTAGTCCAACATCCTGCTCCGGAAACCCTATACCATTTCAGACAAATGGTTGTCCGGTCTCTTCTTAAAAATATCCAGTCTTGGAGCACTCATAACTTCTGGAGGCAACTTGTTCCACTGATTAATTGTTCTAACTGCCAGGAAATTAGGTTGCTTCTCTCCTTGATGGATCCATTTTCCATCCGTTGCTCCTTGTCCTGCCTTAGGTGCTTTGGACGAAAGATTCATCCTAGTCCTTTTAATTAAACTAGGCATACCCAATTCCTGCAATCATTCTTCATATGTTTTAGCCTCCAGTCTCCTAATCATCCTTGTTTCTCTTCTCTGCACTCTTTCCAGAGTCTCAATATGTTTTTTTTTATATACACGTGTTTTTGTTTCAGTGAGTGCCTAGGTGTTACCCAATATTGCAAAGCCCAGCACTTTTCAGTTTTGTCCGAACACACATTCTGTGTCCAGTGCAACACTGTGAAATTCACATTGAGACAGGCTATCAACTAAGCACTTTCTCTCCATCATATTTATGTCTTAGCAGTGGAGCTTTACTCCTTATAAGCATGTTCAAGATTGCAGGCTCCGCTGAGTTTGGGAGCTTGATAAATCTGTCTCTTGGCTTAGCATGAGAAACAAGTCAGCATTTTTAGGGAATACAAAATTGAATTCAGTGGAATGAATGGGTCCATACAGATATTTTATTGCATATATGGATTAGAAAGAAAAACCAAGTCTATTGATCTATTCTTTTCAAGATGGAATTCTATGTCAATCCTTCTCTGGTCTAAATAGCATTCTGTAATCCAGGAGTAAGCTATGAAGTATAAGTTCTGTTTATAGCAAAATTGGACAACATGAAGGAAAGTTTTCACATAGTGTGATGGCAGTCCTTTATTTCTGACTGAACAGAAATTGAATACCAATATAGGAAGGTCTCTTAGTGCAGTTCCATTATTCATGCTTTGCACAATGGCCATAAAGCATGAACCTTGCTGAGAATAATGAGAAAAGCCTATTGTAATGTCAATTTGAGCTTAGAGTTTTGTCCCGGATACATTTACAATCTCAAATATACAGAAGTAGCCAATCAGATTGCAAGTTGGAAGGTCACAGTCAAATTTTAGCCACTTTTGAAGAAGCACTTTTCTTAGGAGGTCTTTCATTATTGGTTAATGCTGTGCTAACTAGACATACAGTATTATTATTATTATTATTTTACATTTTTTAAATGTACAACTTAGGACTCCCAGTCATCTCCTTCCATCTGGAGTGAAAGGTGAAGCTTGCTTCCGTTCTCTTCTTTTGCTTTGCACTACAGGCTGACAAGACTGGCCTCGCGTGTGACATGAGAATATGAGCTTGGTGGAGACTGGAGATTAGCCATTTGGGATATCTAGTGGAGACAGACTGTCTCTTGCTTCACCGCAAAAGAGTTTCTCTTAAAGCAGAGGTCTCCAACCTTTTTGATTTGGCGGCCCAGAAAGGGAGGCAGGCCCTGCTATGTCCACATGCTCAAATGGGACGTGCATTTTGCCCTGTGTGCACATGCACAAATGGGCTTTGAGCGCATGCACACACGCAGATGGCTGCATGTGAGCAGGTGTGCACAGGCAAACAGCCACACACGAGCTCATGTGCACATGCAAATGGGGCTGTGTTGGTGCAAGTGCTGTAAATAGGGTGGTGCTAGTGCTGGCAGGATGCTATGGGTGGCACTAGTGCTGTTGGGACATGCGGGGTCGGGTGACACTGGCACCGGCGGGATGCTCAGTGGGGAGGGCACTAGTGCTGGCAAGACACTTGGGCGGGGCGGCACTAGTGCCAGCAGGATGCTTTGGGTGGTGCTAGCACCGTTAGGACACTTGGAGCGGGGTGGTGCTAATGCTGGCAGGATGCTCGGGGCCGTGCTAGCAAGAGTGTGTGGGGGGGTGAGTGCACATGCGGCCCAGTGTCCAAGCAGCCACAGCCTGGTAGAGGGCCGCGGCTCACAGGTTCGGGACCCCTGTCTTAAAGTCCTAGTTTGAGTAACCAGAATAGATAGCTTGTGATCTAAATGAGGAATGGTGCTTGTTCAATTGTTTGCAAAGATCAAAGATTTATTTATTATATTTACTTAGCATATAGCATTAGTACAATAGCCAGGAGAATACAGTGCGAATGCAGAGTAGTAGTTTAGCTGCCAGTTGAGTAGCTCTGTTGTGGTATACATTCGTGCGCTTCCCAAGGTAGCTTTGCACCAGAAAGAAAGATGAGTGGCTCTTTTTGCAGTGTCATCCAAGACCTGTCCCTCCCACGTAGCCACCTTGCAAACGGGCATTCACAAATGGGAAGGTTCAGAACCAGCAGGAAACTGACCACCATTACAAAGCATCAACTCATCTCCCCGCTAAAGTGGTACCTATTTGTCTCCTTGCATACAACATGTTTTTGAACTGCTAGGTGAGTAGAAGCTGAGACAAGTGATGGGAGCTCACCCACCCATTCAGTGCTAGGACTTGAACCACTGGATCAAAGACCACCTCCAGTATCATTAAGCCATTGAACCAAGGTACCTTCTAAGGTCAATGATGTCTGAATTAGATATGTCTTTACCAAGCTAAAAATGCACCCAGACTTGACTTTAAGGGTTGCAGATAATGAAGAATATGATATGTTTGCACCTCTGCTACAATGTGTGAAACTATTCTAAACTTAAATTGGGTCACTGTAAAGCACAAGCTACTATGAGTTGTTCAGAGATAAAAGTAAGATAAAGATTTTAATAAATGAAAAACTTGCTGTTGTTTAAAAAAATCTGTACTCCCCTCACAGAGCACTAATGCAGATTTAATTCCCCCTCAGACTCTTGCATTATTACCATTATATAATATGGTCTGGTGATTGAGGTCAGGAAAGATCAGTCACACTTGATTAATATCAATCACATAAGAGCTTTTGAGCAGAATGCAACTTTCTTAACAGGATTTCTTTCTAACAGAATGCAAACCATCTACCTCTGCTGGAATAAATTTAATTCAACTTCTTCCAAGATCAGCGTTTCTTTTCTATCTTTGACTGGCATGAATTCCAATTGTTCTTTAATCTTGGGCAGCTCTAAGAAGATAAGATCATAGGCCAACCGAGGCATTATACTCCCCACGTGGACGTATCAAACTGACACCACATAAACGGATTCACAAAGCAACTTAGGCAGCCTTAGGTGCTCTGCGGTCTGAACCAGCTAGGACTCTGTGAACGAAAAAGAATGCAAGAAGGGGGGAATGTGAAAGAAGAGAAAGGAATTCTGATGAGTTGCAAAGAGACTGTAAAATAGAAAGAGTTGAGGACCACAGTGAAGTAGAGCACGTTTGATCTGCAAACTCTTGTCACTGTGGAAGTTACATCTATAAGATGCCATAAGCTTCTATGTCTCCTGTGACATATACTCATAGCATGATCTGGTAAACAGATAGAATATCTCAGTTTTATTCATGGGGCAGAATCCACACATTAATGTATTTGTTGTTGGGTTGTTGTTGTTGTTGTTTTGTAGTTGGCACTGCAAAGTTAGAAAACCCCATCCTAAATTCCTAAGAATGACCATGACCATTCCTTTTTTTTCCCTTTCCGTTTGCGTCATGTGGCTTGTATTTTTCTACGTGCTTAGTGTAAGAAATGATTGAATACACGATTAACATTTGTAAGACCCTCTTTTTTTCTGCCTGATTTATTTTCTGACAAGAGGACAACCCAGTCCAAATTCCCCAACATCTATGTGAGAGATAATCCCATGATCCAATGTCAGGATAATCCTTCCCCCAAAGGCTTAAATATTTGTCATTCTTCCTTAAATAAATAAAAAAATCCCTCAAGGTTTATACAATCTCAATTAAAGAGGGTGGGGAAAAAAAATAAGACTTGACCGGAAAATCCTAAGAGAGATTCATGACTAGCTTTGTCTCGCCTTTGGCTCCTGAGCAAAAAAAATTTGTAATAGAGATGATAAAGATATATAAGTTTTTATAATCTATGACTGGCTATGAGAAATCAACCTTTGAGTAAAATGTTGAAGGCAAAAAAAAAAAAAAAAGAGAGAGAGAGTCTGAAAAAAAGAGGAAGAAGGGCAAGCCTTTCTCATTATTATTAGAAAAAGGACCTTGATGAGCTGAGATTATTGTACTTTAAGCGAAATTGATTTTGTACATGATTCGATTTTAATCTAGTATAGATTAATCAAATTCTACAAGGAGCAGATATTTAATTTAGTACACTTAGGATGAAAAGGACATTGGTGCAGAGAAAAGTTTGATGCAATAAAAAACAGTATCTAATTATCAAGGTGCAGCTTCCCGAGTAACTCTGTTAGAGGCTTGCTCTGCTTGCCATTTGCTTCTGCAGAAAGGAAGAAGGCGGCGGTGGGGAGATGGTGGCTCTCTTGTCACTGCCAATGAAAGCAAAACGGAATGACTTTGGCCTGAAAAATAAAAGAGGGGAAGGGTCGCACATTGACATCTCCTGCGATTTTCCACTCATGTTTCTTTTTTTTCCCCCTGAACGTAGAGGAGTTTAAAGCACTTGCCCATTTTTGAACAATGGAAAGTTGAATGGAAACCTTCACAGGTTTAACCGTGGGGAGAAAAAAAAAAAAGATGCATTTGTTTGCTCAGGTTAACCAGAGGTGGAAAACTTTGGGTGTGCAGAGAGGAAGCCAAGATAAAAGCATGAGAATTTACACAGCAGTCGTTGGTTTTAATGGGGCCGGGTGGGTGGGTGGGGATATGTGCAGTTTTTTAGGGAGCTCTTCTCTCTCTCATAGGGACGCGGTGGCTCAGTGGGTTAGGACGCTGAGCTTGTTGACCAGAAGGTCAGCAGTTTGGCGGGTCGAATCCCAAGTGCCGTGTAGCAGAGTGAGCGCCTGTTACTCGTCCCAGCTTCCACCAACCTAGCAGTTCGAAAGCACGTAAAAATGCAAGTAGAAAAATAGGGACCACTACGGTGGGAAGCTAACAGCGTTCCGTGCGCCTTTGGCGTCCAGTCATGCCGGCCACATGACCACGGAGACGTCCTCGGACAAGCGCTGGCTCTTCGGCTTTGAAACGGAGATGAGCACCGGCCCCTAGAGTCGGGAACGACTAGCACGCATGTGCGGGGGAACCTTTACCTTTACTTCTCTCTCTCTCTCTCTCTCTCTCTCTCTCTCTCTCTCTCTCTCTCTCTCTCTCTTCCATCTTCATTCTTTAGAAGGCCTCCTGAGGATGGTGAAATTGTTGACTTTTCAATAATAATAATAATAATAATAATAATAATAATAATAATAATAATAATAATAATAATAATAATAATAATAATAATAATAAGAAGAAGAAGAAGAAGAAGAAGAAGAAGAAGAAGAAGAAGAAGAAGAAGTTGGAAGGGACCTTGGAGGTCATCTAGTCCAACCCCCTGCTAAGGCAGGAAACCCTATACCATTTCAGACAAATGGCTGTCCAGTCTCTTCTTAAAAACTTCCAGTTTTGGAGCATTCACCAGCTTTCCAACCTGCTATTCTCTGGGCTATTTTAGATGCATCACAAGAGCCAGTTCGTTCCTTCACCAAGAGATGTTTCCTCCTCTGATGCTTAATGTGCATCAAAATAGTATTATTATTATTTTTTGCTGGGCTGGAAGAGGAATTTACATTACAAGGTTTTTGTGTCCCGTAGGGTCCAGAAATGAAACACCACATGAGAATACTATACAAGAGCATTCTTTATTGATTAAGACCATACAGCTGCAGGCATATTCTTCAAACCGGTCTATCTGAATTAGCATGGAAGCATTGCTTCAGGTGCATCCATCAAAGAATGGGGGAATGCTAAAATCACCTTCTCATGCTTGTGTAGAAAACTGGAACAAACTTCAGATCTGCCCCCCCCCCCGCTCCAAAAAAAAAAAATCAAAAGAAGATGGAGGGATGGGAAATTAAAGTTCTGCAGAAGATAGCTTCAAGTATGATGTTGAAGTTCTCTGTCTCTAAGATGAAAGCTAAGCCTCACAAAACTTTCTTTTCTGTTTCACAGCCTTCCCCAGATCTGATTTTTTGTACCATTCACATGAATTCATACTCTCTCAAAAAAAATAGTGAGAGGCCAGCAGGCTGACATTTGAAGGCTCTGTATAGGCCAGGGGTAGGCAACCTTGGCTCTTTTATGACTCGTGGACTTCAACTCCCAGAATTCCTGAGCCAGCCATGCTGAGGGGAAAGGGAGAGGTTTCCATGCTGAGCCATGCTGGTTCAGGAATTCTGGGAGTTGAAGTCCACGAGTCATAAAAGAGCCAAGGTTGCCTACCCCTGATATAGGCAATATTTGTACTGCCCTAGAATTGGCTCAGGTGTGTAATACTTCTATCATTGTTAGGTGATACAAGCAAATCCTTTCCAGTAAAATATACTTGAAACTGAGAAGCGGATAGTTTTGTTGTGAGCATGCTGTAGATTAATTATTTGAATGATTTATAGTGCTCCTCGACTCCTTTTTACAACTGGTTGGAAGCATAAAGCAAAACACAACCAACACCCTGAAGGAAATCATAGAATGACTTAGGACATTATTGACATGTGTCAGTAATGGAACACAAGAATCCTGTTTATTATGAGATGGGTGATCAAAATGCTGTATTTATAGGCAATAGGAACTGCTTTAAAAAATTCAAGGCTGAAAAAAAAGCTTGCTGATTCTTGCTGCTCAGAATTGGCCTTAAAGTACTAGAAAGCATTAAAACATTCATCAGCCAACAATACTGTACATAAGGGCCCAGATGTTGTGTGAACAGGCACAAGAGATCTGGGTGCAAGTTAATAATGGATAAGAATTCAATTTGGCTTTTTAAGCAAAACTGACCCCCTCCTCACCTTTCAGACTTCTAAACATATTCAAATTACACATTTGTCTCTTGGTTCAAAGAGCACAGGCCAAAACATGCTTTCAGTCTTAGCAGGAAAACGGGGTTTGCATGACACACTTCTTAATTTGATCAAGTTCGGAGAAATAAGCCTGTCCTGCAAATTCCAAAACTGAATTAATTGATCCAGTCAATTAACCCACAGGAGTTAAACAGAGCCTGAAATTGACCTTGACTATCAATCTAATCTAACAGTCCTGATCAACTAGCTTCTCTTCTCCATTGTGTGAACTACCTATTGTTGTTTTAATTCCCCTTTCCATGGGGATAGGATTGTCTCTTCCACATCCATGAAGATGCATTATCCTAGAGCTGTTGTTGTTGTTAGCTGCGAAGTCATGTCTGACCCATCGCGACCCCATGGACAACGTTCCTCCAGGCCTTCCTGTCCTCTACCATCTTCTGGAGTCCATTTAAGCTCATGCCTCCTGCTTCAGTGACTCCATCCAGCCACCTCATTCTCTGTCGTCCCTTTCTTCTATTGCTCTCAATCTTTCCCAGCATTAGGCTCTTCTCCAGTGAGTCCTTCTTCCTCATTAGGTGGCCAAAGTATTTGAGTTTCAACTTCAGGATCTGGCCTTCTAAAGAGCAGTCAGGGTTGATCTCCTCTAGGACTGACCGGTTTGATCACCTTGCAGTCCAAGGGACTTGCAGGAGTCTTCTCCAGCACCATAGCTCAAAGGCCTCAATTCTTTGGCACTCAGCCTTTCTTATGGTCCAACTTTCACAGCCATACATTGCAAGTGGGAAGACCATAGCCTTGGCTATGTGCACTTTTGTTGACAGGGTGATCTCTCTGCTTTTTAGTGTGCTGTCTAGATTTGCCATAGCTTTCCTCCCTAGGAGCAAGCGTCTTTTAATTTCTTGGCTGCAGTCCCCATCTGTGGTGATCTTGGAGCCCAGGAAAATAAAATCTTTCACTACCTCCATTTTTTCCCATCTATTTGCCAGGATTATCCTAGAGAAGCCCACCCAAATACCGCCTCAATGACTTGATTTTTACTCTTGAGGTGAAAAGAAATGAGGGATATACTGTATGAACACATCTGAAGTATGGGTTCTCTCTAGCAGGCCACAAAGGTCAATCTCTCCATCATTGTTGTCCTCAGGAGGGGGAATAAATGTCAAGAAGCAACTATAAAAGTGCCTGATGAATGAATCTTTGAGTCATCAGGATCACAAGCTGCCAACATAGAAGTGTAGGGTTAGGTCATTCACGTAGTGCAAAAGATGTTAATAGTTTCATTTATTTAGCTAGGTGAACTGCTTATCTGTTGGAGTTTTACAACTTTAGAAGAAGCTTAGGAGGCAGATTTTGAAACTTAAAATGTGAGCAGAGCTGGTTCACCAAGTGAAGTTACTTCTCATGTGTGACTTATGAACTCAATAACAGGCACAGAAGACACTCGGAGTCCTGTCCTTTCATACACTTTCTGTTGTACAATTTCACAGTTCTTTCTCCAAAGCTTTGTGGGATAGAAACACCCGTGATCTGTAGAAGAGAGTTGAAAATTGATTCTCTGCGATACACATGCTGTGTTCTGCAAAACCGAAGGAAACTGTTTCACTCAGTTTGGGATTTAGAAGCAAAAAGGGGGGACGTGAATGGAGGCAAAGGTTTCCTATCTGCATGGAAGTAGTTTTCTGTGACAACCACATCCACAGCACGTCTGGAGGGTTCTTGAATTAGACAACAGGGATTACGTCAGTGTTTCATGCCTCTTATCCAGCTCTTCCTTTGGGAAACTCAGAATGACTTACATGGATTCTGCTGGCACAGTTCCATCCATGCATTAACCAAACTTCAGACCTACAGAGGCTTAACAATGCTTTAGCATCCGGTATACACAGACGGTCATAAATCAGACAGTGTCTTGTGACTGGCTGCATAGGATCCAGGGCTTCAGTAGCATTAAGGAGAGTTGAGACTGATACAATAACACATTGCTCTGGCATCCATACCGCCTACAATTTGCATCTGTTTTGCAGTTCTTGGTGCATTATCTAGCTAAAAGAACCAGCTAGATAAGAAGCACTCTGCTTCTTTGACCGTTGCTGAATTTCAACTTTGACAGGTTGCAATCAGCTTCTGACAGGACGTTGGCTTTGGGTTGTTGTTGTTTTTTGTGTCACATATAGGGTCATGAGAGACTGCCATATTATTTGACCCTGGAAAAAAGAGTGTTTGTCTTGCAAACAGTAAAAAGCTAAAGAAGTCTCTGAGGATTTTACTTTGCCAATCATGTCCGACTATAGGGATCGGTACGGAACTCTGTTGCAAGGCCATTGGGCCAGTACTGTCCAAAACCATTTCTGTGGTCATGACATCACAGAGTGCTGTTACATTCCCACTGAAGTTGTGTCTATTTATCTACTCTCACTTTGCTTGCTTTTGAAATGGTAGGTTGGCAGGAGCTGAGGTGAGGACAGGAACTCATCCCATCATGTGGCGCTTGGGTTTCAAACCCGGGTTGCTGGCTTTCCAGTTGACAAGCCCAGTGTCTTCACTGGTGAGCCACTGCATCACCCTGTCTTGCAAAGACTGGGAAGAATTAGCATCTTCTCTTCTCACAATTGTGTGCTTGTCCTCCTAGAACATGTTGCAGTCCAGTATGAATATTTTTACTGTATTTCAGCCCTTAAGACAATGTCCTTACTTTAGTCTAGCAAAGGATGGCCATGTCTATCTTTCTTGCTCCTGCATGGATAAAGAGTGCCTTGTATACAAAAATCAAATATATCTGGTTATCAGTCATGTGTTTGATACCTTTTAAATTGAAAACATTACAGATGGAGGGTGGTTTGGGCTTTCTGTTTGATATTTAGTACGGATTGTTGCATGTTATAGTATTCTTGCTATTTGTATTCCAAACTTATAGTACACTTACCTATGGGTGCAGGATACATAAATTTACTAATATTTAATATTATGGAGAACCACTAGTTACTTTGGTCTGGTGGTTAAGGCACCCAGGTATAAACCAGGGGATTGTGAGACAGTTGAGCAGTTGTGTGAGGGCTTTCTTATGACTCTACATTAATCTAATCATTAGCAGTTTTGTTTCTACTTTCTTATTAGAGAAATATAAGTAGGTAAAGGAATTGCTTTATTTATTACTGATGGAAAGTTCAATATTCAAAACCATAAAAGACAGAATCAGGTGTCTAAAAGACCTGAAAAATAACAAGACGAACTTGAATGGCGAATACGAGAGAGAGAAAGAGACAGAGAGAGAGGCAGAGACAGAGAAAAAAGAGAAAGAGAGAGAGATGGATAGATAGATAGATAGATAGATAGATAGATAGATAGATAGATAGATAGATAGATAGATAGATAGATAGATAGATAGATAGATAATGGAAAAGATGGATGGGTATATAGATAAACTATCAATCATTGTTAAGGTGAGGTGCCTCTAGCTAATGAAAGATTCTCTGTGTTTTAAAACATCATGAGTTGAATGTGAACAGCAGTACAACAGCTTCTAACAAAAGAATTGCTATTTTAGCATGCGCGAAGCATAGCTTCGTGATGAGACAACATTAAACATTTGTACCATGCTGCTCTGTATTTGTCTGCACATATTTGATGCAAAGTGTTCAGCACCAAGGAATGCATTTTAAACAGGACATTGAAAAATAGATTGTGTCATTAAGAAAGTAAGGAGGCTTGGAAACTAAGTCCTGGGCGTGTTTAGTATGGAAATGAGAAAAGAGAGGAGACATTAGCTCAATATTCAAGGATGATCATGCAACGGTTGATAGTTACAGAAGGCAGGACTAGAATCAGCAGGCAGAAATTATTGAAAAGCAGATATTGTCTAAGAAAGTAAATTCTTAGTAAATTCTAAGTAAATTTGATTGAGGAGCAGTTTACACTGTTTTGGGTAAAGTGTTGTTGTTGTTTTCCCCTTAAATGGAAATATTTAATCAGGTGTTGACAAGCCAGTTTGGTCTAATGGTGAAGACTGTAAACCAGGAGACAATGAGTTCTAGTCCTGCCTCAGACAAGCAAGTTGACTGGGTGACTTTGGACCAATCAGCAGGAGACAGTGAGTTCTAGTCCTGCCTTGGCATAGAAGTTGGCTGGGTGATTTTGGGCCAGTCATTCTCAGCCCAACCTACCTCACAGGGTTGTTGCTGTTGTGGGAAAAATAAGAGGAGGGAGTATTAGCTATGTTCACCACCTTGAGTTACTTATAAAAATAACAAAGGCAAATTTAAATATATATATAAAGGGAAAGTGTGAGCAAAGAAGATGGCCAAGGATAATAACTTTCCCCTTGTTGCAGATCAGTTTCATTTCAGGTATATTTCATATGCATGTTTCCTCACCTTTACTCAGATATATGCAACCATTCTTCGGCAAAAGAATCCAAGCAATTGCCTTGTCTTGCGGAAATAAGAGGGGGAAATGTCACACCGATAATTAACTTACAGGTGTCCTATTTTCACCTGACTGTGGCTGCTTGTTAACCCTCCTACAATGATGAAGGATGGGAATGGACAGGAAATTGGACACACATGCATATACGCACATATACACACAGAGAGCTAATGAGGAAAGATTGTGCTATTTGTTGCTATCTACAGCTGCATTTTTCATGTTTAGTTTGATGTAGGAATATTTTTTTTTTGATGGATAGACGC
Source organism: Vipera berus (assembly GCF_964194415.1). Lineage (NCBI taxonomy): Eukaryota > Metazoa > Chordata > Lepidosauria > Squamata > Viperidae > Vipera > Vipera berus. The sequence continues at coordinate 113,888,125 of NC_138206.1, forward strand.
TTTATCTTACATTTGAGGAGCTCCTCTGAAGCCTGGAATGGCTGACAGATTCAGGAGAAGTGTAGGAAACCAAATTATGTTATGAAAACTTGGGCAAGATTGCCTTGAAACCAGGATAATTTCCCTATTACTGATGAGATGCTTCTGCTATATTTTGACTTATGCCTCTGCTTTTTAATTACATCTCCAGAAACATGGAACTTTCATTATATACATTATTGGGAAATCCCTTCTAAGCTGCAGATAATTCATAATCCATGAATTATATGCGTTCTCTAAAACCTCTGCCTCATGATTCTTTTCAAAAACTTTCTCAATGAAATGGTACATTGTACTTTAAAAACAAACAAACTTTTAATTAGTGACTTAAGGTTCTGCATCTACTTTGGACAAACACACTGATCCCCACCAACCACACACACACAGGGTATTTTTTTTCCAGGCTGTGTTAGTAAACTCATGTTGCCATTCCCACCACCACCTGTTGAAGGATATTATGTAATCCAGTATGCTTCCAAATAGAAGCAAAATATGGTCATCTCAGTTAGTATTTGGTGAAATGGAGGCTCTATTGCAGGGGTCTTCAAACTTGGCCCTTTTATGACTTGTGGACTTCAACTCCCAGAATTTCTCAGCCAGGCACGCTGGCTGGGGAATTCTGGGAGTTGAAGTCCACAAGTCATAAATGGGCCACGTTTGAAGACGCCTGCTCTATTGCACTTCTAGAATAGGGTCTGTTAGAAATTGTCTCAAAGTTTTCTGGAATGGGTTGTTTTGGGGGGGGGATGGCGTCAACTTTGGTAAAGATTTTAGGAAGACAGATGAATGGGAAACTGCAATAGACATTAAAGAAAGAAGTAACTTTTTGGGATCATATGACTGGGGTTCTTGACAGCACTCAATGGCTCAAAAATCAAGACTTATTTACAGGTGTACAATATTGTTTAATCCATATTTAGGACTTGATGGACGTTCCAGTCAATCAGTGTTGCATGACTCCATCTTTTTCCTGCTTCTTCAAAGAATCCTTTCCCCCTGATGGACCCAATTATGCTTTTTAGGGAGTTGAATATGGCCATGCATTGCCAGGTTGAAACTTCAAGGGCACCAAGATCAACTCAACATTGCAAAGCTGGTGTTAAATCCATAATGTCACACTATCAAGAATATTCATCCTATGAAAATAAATCCAATCATAGCCAAAGTGTTTAATTCTGGTTTATTTTATGTATTTATTTTCCCCCCCTCTCTCTCTCTCTCTCTCTCTCTCTCTCTCTCTCTCTCTCTCTCTCTCTCTCTCTCTCTCTCTCTCTCTCTCTCTCTCTCTCTCTCTCTCTCTCTCTCTCTCCATTCCTCTGAAGCTCTCTCCTTTGCTTCACAGGGAAATAAATAAATTACCATACAGATAAAAATGTAGATCTGCTTTTGTCTCATCTGATTCCCCCAAGCCACCAGACCTTCACGCAAATCCTCCATGCACGAAAAGGTCCTGCAGAACTCAATAGGCGTTGGGTAAACCTCATAAGGTTCTTCCATAATTCTATTGTTCGGAAGGTTACTTGACATACCGCTGGGGTGAATCCTTCTGAACCATCAAACACCACAGTGTATAAACCACATATTACATTTTCCAGGCTAGCTTTTGTCCAAAGGATATTTCATTCCCCAGTGAATCTTTGCTCAAAGGTATAAGCAATCACTTTGACTTAATTTCATAACCATGCCTTAATTGTGACTCCATTGATTTTCATTCTCCCTCTCTCCCTCTCTGTGTATGTCTCTGTGTGCTTGTGTGTCTGTGTTTTGTGTATGTGTGTTTATGCATGTTTGTTGTGTTGACAAAGCTCTTGTGAAAATGTTATTTGCAAAATCATCTTTCCAGGCTACAGCAAATGTTTCAGAATATATCTTGCTATAGTTGATCATCAATATACACCAGCAGACTCTTTACGTTAGTAAATATTTCTTTCAAAGTTTCTTTTTAAATAAAATAAAATAAAATAAAATAAAATAAAATAAAATAAAATAAAATAAAATAAAATAAAATAAAATAAAATAAAATAAAATAAAATAAAATAAAATAAAATAAAATAAAACAAATTAACCACTGGAGGTGTTTTTCTGCAATATGAACGGGGAAAGGAAGAAAGTAGGGAGATGAAACAATATTTTATATCTAATTACTTCATTGATTCTAATAGGTATGGGTAAATATTGTATCTACAGATAAACTTTTCTTTCTCCTTTAGGCAGCTTAATCCCAAAGTAAATCTTACAGAAGGCCTTTTAAGAAATTTGATAATTTAATAAATCCAGTCACATAACATGATTTCACAATATGCATAAACATAGAACTTAGAATAATAGAGTTTGAAGAACCTTGGAATCTTCTAGCCCAAACCTCTGCTTGAGCAGAAGACCCCATATATCATTTCAAACAAAGGATTGTCTGGTCTCTTTTTGAAAGCCTCCAGTAACTTCTCAGAACATACAGTAACATCTCACTTATTATCATCGATATTGCTCATCCATACCTCTCACTATCAATTCTAAACTTTTTATAGGTAACACATATCACTTTATAGCTGAGTATAGCAGCCCAGATGATTCTTTACCAGAGGATCTTTGATTAATCATACACAATAAATCTTGCAATATCTCAAGGAATTTGGTTTAGAAGATGTAATAAAAGAGGTATAATTTTCTCCACAGCCTTTATATACAAAAGCTGCTTAACGAAGGATAAAATTTAATGGTTTCAAAACCACTTCGTTTACTTAGGCTAATGTTTGCTGCTATCAACTAGTAGATCACATAATAACAGATTTTATTTTCTTACTATCCTCAATAAATATTCAAAACTATGTTCCACTCTCCATTCATGTAGATTCTAGATTGTTTTCCTGAATTGTTCTAAGTAGTACTCTGTTGTTCAAAGTACCACATCTTCATTATTTATGTATCCATTTATTTTTAAGAGATGAAAATAAGGAAAACGTGGCAAAGCAGTCATTCTCCAAAGTTAACCAAACTCTGCTTCCAAATCCTCAGATAATTCTGTGAAAGGACAAATAATTTCCACTCTCTACAATTAATGGTTGAGAAAGAAATGATCAACATTTTAATCCCAGTAATAGTTATAAATACCTTCTCTCTTTTCTTTCTCTTTTATTTTGATAATGTAAAGAACACAGAATTGGGGAGAGAAAGATATACTGTACAATACTGATGATTTTTTTTTTGCCACAGTTCCTGTTAAAGTGCATCTTGTTTCTTGTCATAGACCAGGGGTCTTCAAACCTGGCCCTTTTATGACTTGTGGACTTCAACTCCCAGAATTCCTCAGCCAGCATGCCTGGCTTAGGAATTTTGGGAGTTGAAGTCCACAAGCCACAAAAGGGCCAAGTTTGAAGACCCCTGTCATAGACCCTGAATTTTAGAAGCAGCTTTGTTCTACATCAAAGAAAACACCTTTTCTATGTTGGTAATTCTAGACCTTTCTCTGTGTAGTTATTCAATACTTTGTCCATTCTGAGTGTTTATTAAATGTCACATTTATAAGAGAACATCTTCAAAATGATGACACGTGGCTACTTTTGCTTACATGTAGCAAACTCAATATCTTCACTCAGAGGTCTCTCATTCACTGCTTGTAACTCCACATTTTAGTTTTTTCTTTTTTAAAAAAAAACAAAACAAAAACATTTTACCAGCCTTAAAAAAAAAGCTTAAATTTTCAGACCAAAAGAAGATGGTGTGAATATTTTTACCTGTAACATAAAAATAAAGGCACCAAATGTTATGCAGGATAGAGGACTTTTTCTCCATTGGCACAGAATTTATTCAAGAGGAAAAAAAATAGACAAATTAAAACAGGACAGGTAAGAAGTGGCTTGCTTAACTCTAATGAGGAGTTACATCTACCTGAACTGGAATCTTGATCTATTTTCCTAGGTCTAAATTACCATAAATTAGCGGTGGCTCAGTGGGTTAGGATGCTGAGCTTGTCGATCAGAAGGTCGGCAGTTTGGCAGGTTGAATCCCGAGTGCCGCGTAAAAGAGTGAGCGCCTATTACTCGTCCCAGCTTCTGCCAACCTAGCAGTTCGAAAGCACGTAAAAATGCAAGTAGAAAAATAGGGACCACTACGGTGGGAAGGTAACAGCGTTCCGTGCGCCTTTGGTGTCTAGTCATGCCGGCCATATGACCATGGAGATGTCCTCGGACAAGCGCTGGGTCTTCGGCTTTGAAACAGAGATGAGCACCGGCCCCTAGAGTCGGAAACGACTAGCACGCATGTGCGGGGGAACCTTTACCTTTTTTTTTTTAGCTTCGTTTTACGGGGATAAAGAATAGTTTGAGATTGTGAAATCTGGAAATGTCCTTGAACTATGTCCTCCTCATTTTGGCCAATTAGAACTAAATCCAGTCCCAGTATAAACTTTATAGGGAAAGGGGAAATATGGAAGGCTCCATGGTGCTTTCCGAGCTTGCAGATGTGTCATTAGCCAAACTAGTTAACATCATCAGTATTCGTAGAGAGAGGGGTTTGTTCTCAATTTGTATTCTAGTGACTTCACGTGTCAGTGTTGATGGATGGTTGTCTTGCTGGGATTTTTTTGGTTGGGCTATTTATACTGTTGACTTGCTTGGCAGTTCTTTAGTGAGGGTATTGCTCACCTCTTGGCTGTTGGTCTCAACAATCAAGAAGTAAAGAGTTCCCCAGTGAAGGAAGTACCAAAAAACAACAACAACAGTAAACAGCCTAACCAAATTACATCCAAGACCATGAACACTGACAGGGCAAGCCATTAGAACATAAATTGAGAACAAACCTTTTTTTTTCTCTCTACTAGTTACCTAGTTTGGGTAATAAAACATCTACAACAAAACCACCAAGCTCAGAGAGCACGTAGGACCCCCCCCCCATTTCAACCCTAAGCTACAAACATATTCCTTTAGTGGGAAAATATGGCTCTGATTTATTTTCTTCCAAACCTCCCAGATCTAATTGTAATTAAATCACAACAACATCCCAAATTTCACAAGTAATTCACAGATTACGCAGATGTTCTCTCCTAATTATAAAATCATCAAAGTCTTTTCCTGAATTTCAAAATAGACAGGTTATTCTATTAGGGAGAAACGTTCAATCAATGTGACTGACATGTCCGTGAATTAGACAGAAGCACTGCAAGTTGGAATTGATTCTGGAATTTGCATCCAAAAAACTCTGCCATATTTGCCCAAAAGATGACAGCCCCCTTAAGAAAGGAAGATTAATGAGAAGAACTATAATTCCTTACCTCCTCATCTGGAATGTACAACTCCCACTCAAATCCTCCAAAAATGTGCATGTGACACATATATATGGACATATGTGTTCATAGTTACTATATGTTTCAAGTATGCGTACAAATTCTATCAGCTGAGTGTCCTGATTTTCTGATGTTCTCAGTCATGTGGAAAACATCTACATACAAAGAAAGTAATCATAGCTAAAAGAAATATTTCATTCTATGTTTCCTCCTCTAGGCACTACATAAAAATATATATCCTTGTAATATATTCATTATCATTCCTCCTTGTATAGTAACTGATGAATAAGGTTGATTCAAAATATGTACAAATAAATACACAGATCTCATAAATCCAGGGGTAAAATTGTTGGAACAACTGGGACTTGCTCACACAGAGATTCTGAAATAAACATTTTTTTTTTCCTGGATAGTTATCATTCATTTCCCTGTTTTTATGTATACCATATCAGAAATCTATTTCATGGAAACATTTCCATATCAATAGATTGATGGGCTGGATTCCAAGACCCATTTCTTATTTAAGGAATCGATTCCAAGAAATGCCATTCAATGTTGCCTCCCCAAAATGACTGTTGGGAAAACACTCGTGACAAGCTGAGAAAGGAAGAGAAATATCTAGCGATATTCACTAGGAAGTGACTGCGTGCATGCCAATAATCTGGCTGGTGATGGTAAAGCTTCTGTTTGTCGCTTGGGAAGGGGAAAATTTCAGTTTTCATATGTCACTTGGAGAGATGAGACAAAACTCTTTTTGAAGAACTTGCCAGTAAGTAAAATAATTGTGACCCCCTTTTTTTTTTTTTGAAAAGCGTTGGGTTCACATACTTCCAGCTGGTCTTCTTTTGACAAATATTATCCTAGGGTAAAATAGAGAGGCAGCTGATTGCTGTGATTATGGAAGTGTTATAATCACTTGCACATTAGATTGCTTCGGTGCCCTCTTTGTGGAACTGTCCAAGTTGTTGATTAATGTTTCCTTTTCAATTTGCATATCTCTAGAATTCCCAAGAAGTTTTATTTCTTTTTTTTTCTTTTCTTTTTCGGGAAATGGAGGAAAAAAGGTGTTTTTTGTTGTTGTTTTTGTTTGTAAAAGAACTAATCAATTAAATCATTGCATGCATGTAGCATTCTACCGATACACTAAAGTCAATGCTCCAATTTGATATGGAGAATGCAAAGCATTTTCAGGACCTGAACTTAATTTTAGGCCAACGATGTGCTGTAAAAAGTCATTTTGTTCCCTTGACTAACTCTCTCTCCCCCCACCAAACCCCCCAACCCCCCCTCCTGGTCCTCTGTGCTCATCAGCATCTCTTTAAATTGGAACATTTCCATGTTAGTCAGGGATACAAACCCTTCAGCCACTCGAGAGCTTATCTGGCAAGGGCTGGCTTGAACGAAACTATTGCTGATTTTCTTTTCAGGTTGTTATTACCATCCTCCTAAGCTGTCACCCAACGGTCACATTTTTTTCCCTACCCTGTGGCCACATTTATCTTGCCAGTGTCCCTGGGTCAAGAGCGAAATGAAATTGGGGCTTTCTAAAAGCAGTGCCTTTGATCCTGCCAGCAGTTGTGCGTTCCGTTCATTCTATCCATGCCCAGACACTGGGGGCTGTTTCCCTCGCTTTCACCAGAGATCACCCGAGGGGACACGAAGGGGATGTTGACAGATGTACTTTTTCAACACCTCCAAATAAGAGGAGGACAGCAGGGCCTTTTGATCGGGAATGGCTCAGTGGCCTCCTTTCATGGCTGCTGGCTTTCTCATTCTGAAAATATTTCCCAACCTCCCTCTCTCCCTTGCTGTCAAACCCTCAATGATATTTAACAGCGACCTCACTTTGCATCTGCTCTAGCAATGATGCCTCTTGACATGAGCATTCCGGTGATGTTCATGGGAACTCATTCTGAGGACATCATTCAAAGGAAGCTAGAAATAAAATTCAGGCACAGCTCCAATAGGCTGAGCTACCGAGATACTATCCCATGATTCTATTTTTATCAGCATGAAAAGAAATATGCTTAGCTATGGAAGTAAGAACAAAAAATGACAGAATAACAGAGTTGGTGGGGGGGACCTTGGAGGTTTTCCAATCTCTGCTCAAACAGGAGATCCTGTACCATTTCAGACAAATGGTCATCCAATTTCTTCTTAAAAACCTCCAGCGTTGGAGCACCCACAACTTCTGGAGGCAGGTTGTTCCACTGATTGATTGTTCAATGTATGGCAGTGAAAGTTGGACCATAAGAAAGGCTGAGCACCAAAGAATTGAAGCCTTTGAACTATGGTGCTGGAGAAGACTCCTGTGAGTCCCTTGGACTGCAAGGCGATCAAACCGGTCAGTCCTAGAGGAGATCAACCCTGACTGCTCTTTAGAAGGCCAGATCCTGAAGCTAAAACTCAAATACTTTGGCCACCTAATGAGAAGGAAGGACTCACTGGAGAAGAGCCTAATGCTGGGAAAGGCTGAAGGCAAGAGAAGAAGGAGACGACAGAGAATGAGGTGGCTGGATGGAGTCACCAAAGCAGTAGGTGTGAGCTCAAATGGACTCCAGAAGATGGTACAGGACAGGAAGGCCTGGAGGAACATTGTCCATGGGGTCGCAATGGGTCAGACATGACTTTGCAACTAACAACAACAACAAAACTGTCAGGAAATTTTTACTTAGTTCTAGATCGGTTCTCTCCTTGATTAGTTCCCATCTGTTGCTTCTTGTCCTGCCTTCAGGTGCTTTGGAGAATAGGTTGAACTCATGTCATAGCGCATCATATCTCATGATCAAAACCTGGACCCGTTTCACACAGAGGGTGATAAAACTGGTAGTGATGGAGGAATTCCTGCACCAATCTCAGCTTTGTGATGCTGTTGTGTAATGGAAACAGGGAGCGGAGAGCGTTGGAAAGAATAATGATGCTCCTTCCTGAATTCAGTAGCGCTGATGGATGTGGAGCACTGCTCATAAAAACCATATGCACAGAAGTTTCAAGGCATTCAAATAATTTATTTGGAGGGAATTCGGCTGCCCTGCAGAAGGCAGCTGGTGAGCTACAAGAAAGCAGCATAAATCACCCTCCAAGTGTGGAGGGCCAAAAGTATTACATAGTATTAAGGGAATAAAAAAAAGTTATTCAGCAATGCAGGGCCCGTTGGTGACACCAGCACTGAATGAAGCAGAGAGTTCTGAAGAGAAGGACTGGCCCAAGGAACAGAATCCATTGCTTGAGGGTAACAAAAAAGACCCCATAATAAATTTTAAAAAGTACATCCTGCTCAGTGGGTGCCTTCTCTAATGAAAAGCTACCTGTTAGTGATTGGAGCAGAGTGTGGTGTGTACTGATCATTTCTACGCAGAGAGAAAATAGCTTGTCTACGAAAGCTGTCACATTGTCAGACAGTTCTGGAGTTTGTGGATGTCCAGATCTGGATCAAAGCTAAAATTGCTCCCAATTTCCCCAGTTCTATGGTCCTCTCTGAATTTCTCCATTTTGGACTGCATTGTGGCTCATCGGAATGGACAGAATTTAAGGGCCAATCATTATTAGCCCTTAATAATAAGCAACAAGGGAAGGGACGTGGTGGCTCAGTGGGTTAAGACGCTGAGCTTGTCGATCAGAAGGTCGGCAGTCTGGCGGGTTGAATCCCGAGTGCCGCGTAGCAGAGTGAGCGCCTGTTACTCGTCCCAGCTTCTGCCAACCTAGCAATTCGGAAGCATGTAAAAAATGCAAGCAGAAAAATAGGGACCACTACGGTGGGAAGGTAACAATGTTCCGTGCGCCTTTGGCATCTAGTCATGCCGGCCACATGACCACAGAGACGTCCTCGGACAAGCGCTGGCTCTTTGGCTTTGAAACGGAGATGAGCACCAGCCCCTAGAGTCGGAAACGACTAGCACGCATGTGCGGGGGAACCTTTACCTTTACCTTTAATAAGCAACAGCTTCTTTTAGTTATATGGACACAGCAGTTTTACTTTAGAAAGTCAAAGGTGACAGCTCAGGTGGCTTCAGGGAAGTGTCTTTGTTTGGATTTGGGGGCTTCAGATAGAAGCACTAGCAATGGTTGCTGTTTTTTGTTTTTTTTTAAAAAAAAAAGCTTGTTGGCAGAGACTCTTTAAGCCTTTTCCTTCTGGCAATTCTCCCCCTCAAGCAATTTTTTGTTCTTTAAAAGTCTGTAACTCTGTCATTTATTTTTTTTTGAGCGGAGAGAGAACCAACTGGGAAAAGTTAAGCAATTCATTTCAGCCTTCCATTCTTTTGCTCCGAGGTGCTAAACCTGCTTCCACGGTGAGCCCCTAGGGAAATAATCACACTGTCATTTGGTCCCCAGACTGAAGCTGGCCTTCATTCAATCCTTGTTGTCATTTTTTTTTACATGCGGCAAAGAGATGCAGATCATCACTGCCAATTGCGTAGCCTCTAGGTAAAGGTAAAGGTTCCCCCGCATATGCATGCTAGTCATTTCCAACTCTAGGGGCCTGTGCTCATCTCCGTTTCAAAGCCGAAGAGCCAGCGCTTGTCCGAGGACGTCTCCGTCATCATGAGGACCCAGATTGTTGGGGGCAATAAGCTGACTTTGTAATACATAGAATGAAGGCTATTGCTAAGCACATTTGATTTGTGCTTAGATTGTAAGCTGCCCTGAGTCTTCGGAGAAGGGCGGGATATAAATGGGATTAAAATAATAAAATAAATTAAATAAATGTGGCCGGCATGACTAGATGCCAAAGGCGCATGGAACGCTGTTACCCTCCCAGCATAGTGGTCCCTATTTTTATACTTGCATTTTTCTGTGCTTTCGAACTGCTAGGTTGGCAGAAGCTGGGATGAGTAACAGGCGCTCACTCTGCTATGCGGCACTCGGGATTCGACCCGCCAAACTGCCGACCTTCTGATCGACAAGCTCAGCATCCTAACCCACAGAGCCACCACATCCCTTTTTGCATAGCCTCTAGGGATTGCCATTTTCAAATTTGCTTATTCATATATTATGTGGTGGATATGGTTGAAAGACCGCTTTTTCTGCTACATATTTAAAAAAATGCGAGAATTGTCTCGCTGGATGAGTTCAGCTAGCCAGATGGCCTGATGTTTTCAGAGGCAGGTTGCAAAAGTGAAAGTCTGTCTCAGTTTGCAACCTTTGAAGTCGGTATCTCCCATACTGAAACCTGGAACCTATTATTATCAACAGACACGTGGATCTACAACCATCCTACTAACCCTTCAGAATCCAAATCAATCACACAGCCAACCAAAGATGGGCACCGATCCTCAACCAATCGATGCAAGTCCCTCTCCCCACCACAGCAGTTTATCTTCCTTTTCCCCCCCCAATATTTTATTATTATTTTTTTATAATCACAAATCTTTAATATTTTATCAGCAACATATTGTGTGGGTTTTAATATTTAGCTTACTAATGCATGTTTAACTCCTTTCTCTCTACCTCATTTTTCTAGCCATTGATAAATTTTATCCCATGTTCTAAAGCATGGGTGTCAAACTCGCAATGTCACATGACGTGTCGTGACATATCTCGACTTTTTTTCCCATTGCCGGCAATGAGGTGGGTGCAGTTTTGCCATGACGCATCCGGCCCATGGGCTGGCAGTTTGACACCCCTGTTCTAAAGCATTCTGATTCTTCTTTCGCTTTCATTTTCATTGTCAATCTGTCCATTTCTGCACAGTCTAAAATTTTCTTAATTATCTCTTTCTCCACTGGTAATTCTTCATCTTTCCAATGTTGAGCAAATACAATTCTTGTTGCAGTTAACACATGTAACATTAAGTAAACACATTCCTTCTCATAATTCCCTACTATTATACCTAACAAAAATAATTCTGGTGTCATGATTCCGACAGATGAAACTCTTCAAAGAACTTTGAGGCATTGTTTACCTTAAAGAATCTTTATTTGAGTAGCATGGCATTGGCACATACATGGTCGAAGCCAAAATCTGAACTCCCCTCCCCTTAGCACATAGTATCAAGCACAATTCCCTCCTCTAATTAACAGTCATAAATCACATTCTCCAATTAGTTTGAAAGGCAGGCTTTCCCTCCAGTTCTGCCATTTCTTATCATCTCTTATTTCAAAAACTCTGAGTTCACACACGATTATAATACTGTTATGTCTAACTAACTATCATTACATTCCTTCCCCCCCCATCAGTATCATCTAATTCTAACTCTATTTCTAAGAGTAAAACCTAAGAAAGAAAATGGCTGCATCTCCATATGTTGTCAAAGCAAGAACATCCGATGTTAGCAGCATTGACATCTGGCTTGAAATCTATGTGTTTTTTTAGTCATTTCCTCTAACCTTATATGTATTCTTGACCAAATTCTTTTGGCTTTACGGCATGTCCAACAAAGATGTGCCTGGTTCAGCAGTTCACCTTCCAGTGACCCTGACTTGGTATAATATCTCCATCACAAGACCCATCACAAGCTTCTCATTGATGACTCACACCTAGCCCATCACAAGACCCTCACTTGACACACCCACACCTGAAGCCCTTATAAACAGAAGAAACCTGACATCCCCTAATCTCTACTAAAGATGTTACCTAGCCTGGTAACAAAACATTTGGAAACCAACCCTCAAGCTCGGAGATCAAACCTTCATCCTCATTCTATTATTATCTTTGCTGCCTTCAGTACAGGTAGTCCTTGACTGATGACCACAATTTAGCCCAAAATGTCTGTTGGTAAATGAGACAGTTAAGTGAGTTTTGCCCCATGTTTGGCCAGAGTTGTTCAGGGAATCACTGCCATTTTTATGTTAGTAACAAGGTTGTTAAGTGAATCTGGCTTCCCCATTGACTTTGCTGGTCAGAATGTCACAAAAGGGGATCACATGACCCCGGGCTACTGCAATTGTCATAGTTTAGTTTAGTTTAGTTTAGTTTTATTTGATTTCTATACCGCCCTTCTCCCTAGGGACTCAGGGCGGTTCACAGGGCATATATAAATAACAATACAAAAGTTAAAAGGAAATTAAACCAGTGCCCGATTAAAAACAACAATAATAAATACTAAAAATCAATTTAAAAACCCATATTCCCCCATCAGGCCAGACCAGCTAATTCAAATAAGTGGGTCTTCAACCCGCGACGGAAGGTTCGGAGGTCTGATGCCATCCGGAGCTCAACCGGCAGTTGGTTCCATAATGCTGGAGCGCCCACAGAGAAGGCCCTCCCCCTGGGGACCACCAGTCGACATTCCCTGACCGGAGGCACCCTGAGGAGGCCCTCTCTGTGGGCACGTACTGGGTGGAGGGAAGTTGACGCCGGCAGCAGGTGGGCCCCGAGGTAACCCGGACCCATGCCATGTAAGGACTTAAAGATCATGACTAGGACCTTGAACCAGATATGAACCAGGTGAATTTTGATCATGTGAGCTTGGGGATCCTATAATAGTCATCAGTGCAAAAAACAGCCATAAGACATTTTTTCCAGTGGCGTTGTAACTTCAAATGATCACTAAATGAATGGTGCTTGTAAGTCAAGGACACAAATCAAATAGATAACTGAGTGATTTTCCTGTGCTTGTGTGTGGACATGAAAGTTTTTTTTTTTTTTTAAAAAAAATTGACTTCATTGTTTGCTCGCAAGTTCAGTTTTGTTGTTCTCTTTGACAGTAGCATGAGAAGGACTTTGTGCAATTGAGTCATCATGGATTAAGTGCCAGAGATGAAAAATATGGGTTGCTTTTTCTTCTTCTGTCATACAGAATCATCCTTCTCTCTATGAACTCTGTTCTGAGTTGATCATATAGAACAGAACAATGTGTAGGTTTATACTTCATTGCTGTCAAACTTTGTTCTTAATCACCCTGCTTACGTAGTTGCCGGCTAAACAAATAATGGAGTCAGTTTTGAAAGAAAATATATTACAAATGCCTGTATTTATAGAGACTAAAAATATACTTTTTTTAAAAAAAAAAAAGTTATATTAACTCCATTTTTCATGTGGAGTTAACAAAAGGCAACTCTTAGGCTTGGAGGCTTCATATGTAGCATCAGGAACTAGTTGTAATTGCATAGATCTTTGGAAAATGTCAGAGTTTGCCATGAAACAGGTGGCAAATACATTTCAAAGTAAGTAAGTACATAAATTAGGTAGGTAGATAGTTGAAGATAAACAAATAATAATAATATTAGTAATAATAATAATAATAATAATAATAATAATAATAATAATAATAATAATAATAATAATAATAATAATAATAAGTTGGAAGGGACCTTGAGGTCATAGACAGACGGACAGACGGACAGACAGACAGACAGAGAGACAGACAGATGATAGATAGAAAGATAGATAGATAGATAGATAGATAGATAGATAGATAGATAGATAGATAGATCTGGCTTTTCAAGGTGAACCTCAAAATTTGAATGCAACATTTTAAAAGATTGTGTGTGTGTGTGTGTGTGTGTGTGTGTACATGTTGTTGCCAAAAATCTATAGAAATGTATCTGTGAAGGCACCTGCAGTTAAAAAGAATTTATCTTTCATGTCATGCCCACATAAAATAAACTTATAATTGATACTGAAATGGCAAAAGAGACCAAGGCACATTAAAAAGTGGCAAGGATTAAAACATTTATTGCTCTTTAATGCATTAAAATAACCACCTCCGAACAGCTTTTATTCTGAGCTATATAATAGTCATATGGGTGCATATTTATAACAAAGTAAGAAATTAGTAAGTATGCAAGAAAGAGAAAAATGATTTTACTGAACAATTTTTGAATGAATTTATCAAGTTTATCCTTGACAGATCAATGTATATTTGTGGGCCCAAGTGTTCACTTTTCAGAACATCATAACATGGTCTTCAACACTGCATATACTCTGCATATATACTGAAAATAATGAATGACCAACTGTCTATTTCTAGAGAGCACAGAGCTAAAAATTGATGGTCCTTTGATATGGCTTTTCCTTTTGAATCTGCAATATGACAGAGAAACAGGCAACTAATCTACAGCTATAAAATGAGAACTTGGGAAAACTTAAGATGAGTAGTTTTTCTTTCTCCCAGGACTAGCATAATTCATTTACAGGGCTTCAGATGTTTACTAGATGGTACAAGAAAAGTATTAGGCATTTCTTTATCACTCCCTGGATTTTGGCCCTTTATTAAATGCCTTGAAAGAATCTTAATGTTTGCTTGCTTTTGCTATTATTGTTTCAGAAAACCATCAGCCAGAGGTTTCCTCTTTTTTATTGTCCTGTCATCAATATTTTTCCCATTTAGACGGACCCAAAAAAAAAGAAGAACTCTGATACTTTATCAAACGAGCACAAGATGTTTTTTAAATGCTTTTAGACTGTGTCTTAGTACGGTTGGAACAATTTGTCATTCCATTCAACTAATTCCCGGGGAGTTTTACAGAAGACCAGAGAGGTCTAAAGAGATATAAGAGAATAGCCACAACTAGCTTTCCATTCTCTAATAACCATTAGGCATGCTAGCAACAAGAAAAGTAAATAAATACAAAGAAAAAAAAGCCATTCTTACAGATAGATATAGAGCCGAATACCTTTTAAAGTTGTTTTTATTTTCCTATGATCAAAAGAATGATATTATTTATTGCAGAGTGTTCTGAAAGAATTGCTCCATAAACACCCATATAAGCAATTTAATAAAAGCAAACCAAAAAAAAATGGAATTGTAAAATAGCAATAACAATAGCACTTAGACTTATACACAGCTTCATATTGCTTTGCTGCCCTCTCTAAGCAGTTTACAGAGTCAGCATAGTGCCCTGACAACCTGGCTCCTCATTTTATTGACCATGGAAGGATGAAAAGCTGAAGTCAACCTTGAGTCAGTGAGGATTGAACTTCTGGCTATGGGCAGAGTTAGCCTACAATACTGCATTCCAACCATTGTGCCATCATGACTCCTATGTAATTTAACATAGCATTTGTATTTATTTATTTTTTCCGTAAGTCAAACGTACGGTGATTTTTGGTTTGAAGGGAAGAAAGACCTGAAGCATTTTTGGGTATCTGCAGCATGTTCCATCCAATTTTTGAGATATAGAGGTATGGAAGGTTACAGGTCTTCAAGGTTTTGCAACAGGATATATTTTTATTTTACATTTCTGAGTGGTATTCGGAGAAAGAAAGGAAGTGCCAAAGCTGGTGTCCCATCCTGGATATGATTGTGAACATCCTTCTATGGATTGAATGTCAATGTGATCATGCAGCATAAAACTTCTATACGGAGCATCTATACCACATTATGCATCTAAACATATGAAGAATGTTTAAAGGAATTGGGTATGTCAAGTTTAAAGAAAAGAAGGACTAGAGGAGACATGATAGCAGTGTTCCAATATTTGAGGGGCTCCTACAAAGATGCGGTGGCTCAGTGGGTTAGGATGCTGAGCTTCTCGATCAGAAGGTCAAATCCCGAGTGCTGCGTAACAGAGTGAGCGCCTGTTACTCGTCCCAGCTTCTGCCAACCTAGCAGTTCGAAAGCACATAAAAATGCAAGTAGAAAAATAGGACCACTATGGTGGGAGGGTAACAGCATTCCGTGCACCTTTGGTGTCTAGTCATGCCAGCCACATGACCACGGAGACATCCTTGGACAAACGCTGGCTCTTCGGCTTTGAAACGGAGATGAGCACCGGCCCCTAGAGTCGGAAACGACTAGCACGCATGTGCGGGGGAACCTTTACCTTTACAAAGACTAGAGGGTTAAATTATTTTCCAAAGGACCAAAAGGCAAGACAAGAAACAATGGAAGGAAACCAACCAAGGAGAAAAGCAACCTAGAACTAAGGAGAGGTTTCCTAATGGCAAGAGCAATCAACCAGTGGAATAGCTTGCCTTCAGAATTTGTCAGTGCTCCATCACTGGAGGCTTTTAAGAAGAGACTGGACAACTATTTGTCTGAAATGGTATAGGGCAGGGGTAGGCAACCTTGGCTCTTTTATGACTTGTGGACTTCAATACCCAGAATTCCTGAACCAGCCATGTTGACTCAGGAATTCTGGGAGTTGAAGTCATAAAAGAGCCAAGGTGACCTACCCCTGGTAAAGGGTCTCCTGCTTGAGCAGGGGGTTGGACTAGAACAGGGGTCTTCAAACGTGGCCCTTTTATGACTTGTGGACTTCAACTCCCAGAATTCCTCAGCATGCTTGGCTGAGGAATTCTGGGAGTTGAAGTCCACAAGTCATAAAAGGGCCACGTTTGAAGACTCCTGGACTAGAAGATCCCCAAGTTCCTTTCCAACTCTATTGTTCTATGTTCTATTCTCTACATATGTAGGGTCTTCCTGATAGACGAAATTGGTAGGGAACAATTTTTTTCAGAGAACTTGAAAATCAACTGTCATTTTCTCTGAAGTCTTTATCAGGATTACAGGAAAGTGCACAATTCAGCTGCAGGGAACTTTTAAGTGTCTAAATACAGTACGCAAAGTTGTTTAGCAATGATGTGAGAGTCATTTATTTGCCAATGACTTCACAATGAAGTTAATAGTTCCTAAATGTGCACATGGACCTGAATGTTAATATTTCCAAGATGTGTCTGTGAATTGGAATGGTGTTAGATAATGATATCAATGTTGTTGTTGTTTTTCTAATTTGGATGATTGAATTCACAAATAAAGCTGCTATGAGTTAGAATATAAGAAGCACACCTAGACTTATGCATATTAAGGAGAAAGTATGCACAGAAGCAATTGCTATAGGGCCACCAGGATGTTTGCATAAATGTATTCAATTTTAAAGAGATGTGTATCTTCAGCTTGTTTGGGGGGGGGGATTTAGCTCCAAATAACCATATCAAGGGGCGGGAAACAGATATGAGAAAGAGACAGAGAGGGAGAGATGAAACCAAGCTATTTATATTTTACAGTTCTCTAGTTTCTGGCGATTTGCTTGCTGTATTCCTCCACACAAGGAATAACTCGGGCAAACTAAGAGCAGAAGATTTTTTGCTTGAATGTTTGTGGAATTTTAATTTTAATATTGGAGCTCAGCAGATAAAACAGACTTTGACTTCAGAAGCTATTTCCCACCTTTTTAGTGTGATTACCAACTAGGGGCAAAGAAAGACCCAAAGTAGAATTATTTGTTCTCAGGTTTGGTTTGATCGCGTCCAATTATTTGGGAAGAAAAAGAAAAAAAAATGGGAGAAAGTGTGTGTGTGTGTGTGTGTGTGTGTGAGAGAGAGAGAGAGAGAGAGAGAGAGAGATTAAACACACACACACACACACACACACACACACTCAAACAAACAAACAAACAAAAAAACACACATTTTTCTCACCTGAAAGTATCAAAAGGGAACATTTTGTGTCTCTCTGTTATGGGCCTTTCTTTATTCTTCATGTAATTTGTACATCAAACCTTGCGGTGTTTCCAGCAACTTGTTGAAATGACACACTTCAGAAGTTGCCACTTTTTTCATTTCAATAAGCATTTGTCTCACTTAATTATGACCAAACTGAAAAATTTCCCAAGCGCTAAATTGTTTTCTGCAATAACATCCACCTCTTCAGAGGCTTCTGTGAAAATATTGGGCTCCGCTTAGGCCCATAGCATGTCTTTGGGCTTAATGCTCAGGAGCTTAAGCCGTCTACAACTTACTGGTAAGCTACTCATACAGAGTTAAATCTATTTTTTTTCCCACCAAAGCAAATTTACACTTGAACTACAAAATGCTCCTCATGGAACCAATCCAGTTCTCTTTTAAGCAAAGGAATGGTTTAAATGTTCTGATGATGATGGAGCTAAATTATTTAGCTTGTATTGCTACACATTTCAGGGGGGGAAAATGTAGTCACATAAGCTGTTAAAAGCTGTTGTTCCCTTTCAGGGCAATGGGAGAAAGAAAGCGACCCTGTAAATCAAATTCATTGATTATTATCATTATTAAAGCTTTAAAATGAAGTTGACACATAGCTGGGAGATTCACAAGCATCTTGGTAGATGGATAGATAGATAGATAGATAGATAGATAGATAGATAGATAGATAGATAGATAGATAGATAGATAGATAGATAGATAGATAGATAGATAATGGATAAATAGATGAGAGAGAGAGAGAGAGATAATGGATAAATAGATGATAGATAGAGAGATAGAGAGAGAGACAGACAGACAGACAGACAGACAGATTGGCAAACAGACAGACCAGGAAAAAGTGGATTTGTTAATTGCTTGTCTGAAAGAGACCTAGGTAAAAAAAAGTTTGTAAGAAAGCAGAGGAAGTAATGGGAGGTATGTTAGACAACCAAGAGAAAGGAGGGGAACTTGTTAGTACCTTATCTCAGACAGGGTGGATCACTCTAGTTGGCAAACAAAAACAGAAACAGAAAACAGGAAGGTGAGATTCCAGTTGCTGAAAGAGATTCTGCCTTGTTGAATCCACTAATGCCTTTATGTGAGCTGGGCAGCTATAATTATTTGTTTGACAAATGAATAAATATTTCAAAAAGGTGGGCTAGAGTTTCCTATCACGATTTCCAGGATTTGGAAGCTTGCTCCTCTTCTTCTGTTAAAACTCCTTGTTAAAGTCGATGTGGGCCTTGCCTCCTTGACTACATCCTACAAAACCCTTGACATTGGGTTTATTTTGATGACCACAAACTAAACATGGTTAAAGTAAGTTTGCACCACAGTAGAAAGGTGTAAATCAATAGGAAAAAAACCCAATAAATTAATTAAAATATTTTAAAAAGTAGTGTTGTTCCCTCTTTATATATATAATGATGTATAATAGTAGCAGTAAGTTTATAAATTAACTGACCCCTACTAACATTTTTTGAGCCATCCTCACTCATAAGACAGAGTTCTCTTACTACCCTATTACCAAAAACATGTGTTGCTAAAACTAAAACTAACTTTTCCCTAATCTATTATACGTGTGCATATGGCATATATATATGCATGGACTAGCAATATACATTTACATCTCATCTAGACTAGTAGAAGCCAATAAAATATAAATGTTAAAAAGATCTGTGTTCAAATACCAAAACATGGAAGCACAGGATCATTTATATTTTTTTAAAAAATCAGATATTCAGAGATAAAAGTTGTTTAGTGATCAAGGAGCTGCTTCCATTCAGAATTTAACTGCTGATTTGTAAAAATTTGTAAAGTTTTATTAAAATAAATCTTTACAATAAATCCTTACTTTTTCTTTTTCTTTTTACAAATCAGCAGTTAAAGGCTGAATGGAAACAGCTCCTTGATCATTAAATAACTTTTATCTCTGAATATTTATTTATTCATTTATTTATTAAAAAAATAAATCGGTATGTATTCTTCATAACCCAAATTGCTATTAAAACTTCATTTCTATTATGCAGTTAAAAGAATACAAAGTTGATTAAAAAATATTTACACTTTATTGTAAAGGAGCTTGTGGCTATAAAGATAAAATATAGAAGTTAGTTTTAACAAAAGCAAATAATTGGAAGAAAAATAATGGGAATATTGAAATTATTCTTCCTTACTGTACAATGTGACGGTTTCTTAACAGGCACTTTTTAGTTCTTTGATTGTTTTGATCCAAAGGTAGATTATATGTTGAAAGATAAGAGGTATGTCATATTCCTTTTATAGTGTGCTGTTTAATGTGTAATACCTGTGAGAATGGAGCAACAGCTGGTACCAAACTTAAATAGTTTTTAGGGCAGTAAATAGTTATTCACAGTAGCCACACACAACTGATCTATATAATTACCACCTTAAGGATGAACTAAATGAAAATTTATAGTACTAGTCCCAGCAAGAGAAGAACAGTTAAACAGGAATTAGCAACTTTATATAAACAATCAAGTTGGTATCCAAGGAACAATTGTGAAGTTATATGCTTCTCTGTCTTGATTTTCCTGAGGGGGAGTTGTTCTTATTTAATTGGAAGACATATTTGCTTCCTTTATTTCTGGAGGTCTATGGAGATTCTCAGTCAGCTTCTTGGAGGAGAAGTGAAACGTCTTCAAGAAAAAAACAAAGAGTTAAAGTGTGATAGAATTTAATGTTTTATTATTGTTGTTAGCTTATTTTAGATTATGCTTGTTTGTATTATTATACCCTGTATTCAGCTCTGGGAAGTCGGGGAGGGGGAGGAGGGGGTTTTTTGTATTCAAAAATGTATTGTAAAACTTTTCAATAAAAAAAACAACAAAGTCCAGTTGCCTCTTGAAAAAAGGACTTTATTTCAATAGTTCAAAAAAGTTTTTTTATAGCACTCCAATGTCTATGGAGATTCTCAGTCATTGAGGTCATGGTTGTCCCAAAGGTGCTTTTTCCATAGGGCAACTGGATTTTCTTGGTTTTTGCTTCTCATCCAAGAAGCTTCTTCAGTTCTCTTCAGTTCTTTAATTCTTCTCTGAAGAAATTGAAGAAGCTTCTTGGATGAGAAGTGAAACATTTTTTCAAGGAAAAACAACAACAACAACAACAACAACAACAACAACAACAACAACAGAAAGTCCAGTTGACTTTTGGAATGACACTGCAATAATTTCCACCATTGGGTGAGATGGGATGCAGTGGTCAGGAGAGAAGGACTGGCCCGAAATTGACCATAGTCTGAGCCTCCACAGCTGGTCTAGTTTGTACTAGTCTTACATGTAAACATGATGCCATTCTGGGATGCTTCTTTTCAAGGATCATGGTGCATTTTCAGGGCTCACCAAGTGTACGAAGATAACCCTTTGAATGAAAGATAATTTTTGATGTCATCTTTGGAAAAGGTAGCATTGTTAGCTCAACAGAACCAAGTTTGTCTTTGTGGGTCATATCGAAAGCCCGCTTTGGACATTTTCCAGAAGTGGCCCGCTTTTAAACAGGTACACTTATACTCTTGGGATATTTAAAATATTTATGATCAGGAGTTATAAAAAGGTAAAGGTAAAGGTTCCCCTGCACATGCGTGCTAGTCGTTTCCAACTCTAGGGGCTGGTGCTCATCTCCGTTTCAAAGCCAAAGAGCCAGAGCTTGTCCGAGGACGTCTCCGTGGTCATGTGGCCGGCATGACTAGACGCCAAAGGCGCACGGAATGCTGTTACCTTCCCACCGTAGTGGTCCCTACCTTTCTACTTGCATTTTTTACGTGCTTTCGAACTGCTAGGTTGGCAGAAGCTGGGACGAGTAACAGGCACTCATTCTGTTACGCGGCACTCGGGATTCGACCTGCCAAACTGCCGACCTTCTGATCGACAAGCTCAGTGTCCTAACCCACTGAGCCACCGTGTCCCTTCAATCAGGAGTTATAGGGCACTCTAATGCCAGCAATGCTGGTTTAGCATAGTTTTATCTTTTTCTTGCTAATCTTAATTGCAGAACTGGATATGTCTCCTGTTGTAAGCTTTTGCACTGTTGTTGATTTTTTTTAACTTAAAAACAAAGTTGTATATACATTCAGGACTCTGCACAAATGATTATGGTTGGAAGGGTTTGAGTCCCAGGTTCTTTTAAAGCAAACAGGTGAATTTAATACCACACCTTTCCAAGTCATGGTTTCGAAGGAGCTAAGCTCCTGTTTCTAATTTAAATCCTGTAGTACTTTATCAAAGAATCGCCACATTTTCAGGTAGAACTTGAACATGATCCTTTCCCTGGAGCTGCCTATTTCAACCTAGGATTTGTGGGACTCTGTTATAGGCCTATCACCCTGTGCCCAACTTCTTTCTAGAGAAGGGAGCATTATTGAAAATATTCTAGTGCCTTCCATTGATACGCAGCTCAGCGGCCATTAAATTTCTGTTGTCTAAGCCTTGCTGTCTGCAGAAAGGGCTTACATATTTATTTTATTAGAATATTCTGCGAGGCAGGAGGTGAAAAAAAGACCCAGCTGGCTAAGAGCCAGAAATGGAATCAAAATTAGATTTCCTTATAATTTAAATGTAGGTCTGAAACCTTCCATTTCTCTCCCTCTCCATCTTCCTCTCTCCCTCCCTGTATCCCTCTCCCTCCCTCCCTTTTCCTCCTCTCCCTCCCTCCTTCTCTCTCTCTGCCTCTTTCCCTCCCTCCCTCCCTCCCTCCTTCTCTCCCTCTGCCTCTTTCCCTCCCTCCCTCTCTCCCTCCCTCCCTCTCTCCATCTCTCCCTCTGCCTCGTTCCCTCCCTCCCTCCTTCTCTCCCTCTGCCTCTTTCCCTTCCTCCCTCTCTCCCTCCCTCCCTCTCTCCATCTCTCCCTCTATCCTCCTCCTCCTCCCTCCCTCCCTCCCTCCTTCTCTCCCTTCATCTTCCCTCCTCTTTCTCTTCCTCCCTCTGTCCCTCTGCTTCTCTCTCTCTTTCCCTCCCTCCCTCCCTTCCTCCTTCTTTCCCTTTGTCTTCATCCCTCCCTCCCCCCTCTCTCTCCTTTCTCTCTCTCTCTCTCTCTCTCTCTCTCTCTCTCTCTCTCTCTCTCCCCTCTCTTTTTTTTTCTCTCTCTCTCACACACACACTCACACTCACACTGCAAACATTAATATTTATCTACTCTAGTTGATTTCAGCATTTGCTCCCTTAAGCCTGTTAGGCATATGGTGTTAGCCTACAATGTTGGGTTGAAAATATATTAACCATAATGCTATGTCTTTAAGTTGTTAATTGGCCAATGGGTGTGTAAGTGTTCTCATGGCCATAAGAGGAAGCTAGGAACGTAGCTTCTCTCTCTCTCTGAATTCACTGATCTCTACTATTACTGTTTTTGCTCTGCTGTTGGTTTACTACTGTTGTAAACTTGAACTGTGTATTGACCTCTGGACCGGTAAGAAGACTTTGTAGTTTGGATTACTCCTTGGACTGTTGCTATTGTGTATGACTTGGACTGTTTATTTTTGACTGTGCATTTTTGTTTTTACACCACCTCAAAGTAAAATACTTTTTGCTTTTAGAACTCAGTGTATTTCTGTGTGTGATTTTTACTGCTCTCAGTGCCCTTCCTTGTCTGTGCAACTCTTTGGTAGCACAAGGAGACCTCTGCACAATAAATTCCATAACACTGGTTATGGGCCCAGGCCTGTACTGAGAGTAAGTACACACAGTATTCCTAGCTGAGTTTGTATTTGGTGTAAAATGGCACAGGAACTGTTGTCAGGCATCTCCTGGATAACCCGGTTGGATGGGACAAACTATGTTTCCTGGTCCACAAAATGCTGCTTGCTTTTGCGCAAGGAAGGACTATGGGCTGTTGTAAATAACCCACCAGATACTACTGCTTGGGATCCAGATGACGAAGAGGATGCAAAGAAGTTAGACAACTTTAAACGTAGCAATGAGAAAGCTCTTTGCATTATTGGACTAACACTGAATGACCAGCAGCTTGTCCATATTCGTGGTGAGGAGTCTGCTGCAAGGTGTTGGGATGTTTTGCGAAGGCTTTATGTTCGTGACAGTGTGGGTGCACATATACACCTTACACGTAAGCTGTTTAGGGCTCGTCTGCAGAAGAATGGAGATATGCTGACCCATTTAAATTACATGAAGGCAACTTTTCAAGAGCTTCATGAAAAGGAGCTAATTTTTTCAGAGTTGCATCAGGTCTACATTATTCTGTCATCTTTGGATGAGAGTTATGATGGGTATGTTTCTTCTTTGGAAGTCCTGACCAGAGAGGAACTGACATTGACTAACATTACTGGGAGACTGCTGGAAGAGTCCAGAAGGAGGCGTGACAGAGACCAGCTGAGAGAGACACAGCCACAAGAGGAGCAGCAATTTACCACTGCTTACAACGTCAAGAAATGTTATTCTTGTGGGGCTAGAGGGCATATAGCCAAATTCTGTAGAAAGGGTAAAAAACAGAATGTGAATAGCAGTGGGAAGGCTAAGAAGGGCATTGGTTTGGCTATTTCTGGTGAATCAACATCCAGAAATAATGAATTGTGGGTTGTTGATAGTGGGGCTTCACAATGCATTACTAAAGTGAAAGAGAGGTTTGTTAATATGAAAAACAGCAACCAATATGTTTCACTGGCCAATGGTTGGAGGATGAAGGCCTCTGGTGAAGGTAATTCCTATTGTCCATGCATTGATGAACAGTTACCTATGTTATATATACCTAAACTAAGATTCAACTTGTTATCTGTAAGGGAATTGGTTAAGGTTGGGTTTGTGGTAACATTCAGAGGGGAGCAATGCACTATTGAGAGGAATGGAACCTGTGTAACTGCAAATTTGAAAAATGGTTTATTCGTTCTCACAAGTAACCAGGTTAGTACAGTTAAAGCTAACTCAATATGTGAGAACAAGAAGCCACATGATGAATGTATACATTTATTGCATAGGCGGTTAGGGCATGTAAACTTTAACTCACTACGTAAAACAGTGGAATTAGTAGAAGGAATTAAACTGAAGCCATGTAGTAAGTATTTGAATTGCAATGCCTGTAATCAGGAAAAGAGTAAGGCAACTCCTGCAAACAGGATAAACGGCTTCAAAACAACTGTACCTTTGGAAGTTGTGTTTGCTGATTTAATTGGACCCATGAAACAAAGTTTAGGAGGGTCATGTTATATTTTAAGTATATTGGACCACTACTCTAGATATGGTTTTTGTTATCTGCTTAAGTCAAAGGCAGATACTTTCCAACAATTTGCAAACTGGCTGAAGTTCGTGGAGAGAAAAACAAAGAGAAAGGTTCAGTGCATAATTACTGATAATGGTACTGAATTTACAAATAAGTGTTTTGTTGATATGCTACAATCAGCTGGCATTGAGCATAAACGTTCAGCCCCTTATAGACCTCAACATAATGCTTTTGTTGAGAGACGTGGGCAAACGTTACAAGCCATGATGAGAACCATGTTACAAGATTCAGGCTTAACAGATAGACTGTGGGGGGAGGCAGCAAAATGTGCAAACCATGTTCTGAATATAGTTGTTAATACTTCTACTGGTAAAATACCATATACTATATGGCATGGTAGAAGACCAAACCTTGATTACCTGCACACGTTTGGCACCCCAGCTTGGGTCCACATTCCTGCACAACTCAGGAGTAAAGGCCAACATAGGGCTAGGCAATTATACTTCGTAGGTTATGAAGCTAATCACAGATCCTATCGTTTCTGGGAATGAGGCACAACTAATGTATATAACAGTGCTAGTGCAAAGTTCCTTGAGCACGTTGGTTGGGATAGGTTAGAGCAAGTAACTGTTAATACTGATCCTCTAGTGTTTGAGGACTCCTCTGATAACGTAACTAGTAATGATAATGCATCTCCTGTAAATATAAAAGATGAAGAGGAGATAGGGGAGATAATAGAGGAATCAGAGGAAGGAAAGGAGTCTGAAATTCAAAGCCCTGTAATTCCTTGGCGTTCAATGCGTATCAGACATCCACCTGATCGCTATGAAGCTAGTATAGTATGTCAAGTTAGTGTAGAGCCATCTAACTATGATGAGATCAGGATGTATCCTGAAAAAGAACAGGCATCATGGAAAGCTGCAATGAACAGGGAGTTGAAGTCTTTGCAGAATCTTAAGGTTTATCAGAAAGCAAAACTGCCACCTGGTGAGCAAGCTATAGGTTGTAAATGGATATATAAAATAAAGAAGGGAGTAGATGGAACTATAACCCATAAGGCACGTTTGGTTGCACAAGGTTTTGCCCAAACTACTGAGGATTATGACAAAGTGTTTACACCCAGTCTAAGGGCGACTACTTTAAGAGCAGCTTTAGTATGGGCGGCTAAAAACCAATATATGGTTAACCATGTAGATGTTGAAACTGCATATCTACATGCTCCATTGCAACATACTATTTATTTAAGAATACCACCAGGATTGACCAGTGATAGAGACCATGATTGTTGGGAATTAAAGAAAAGCCTCTATGGATTGAAACAATCAGGCTATGAGTGGAACAAATGTATAGTTAATGAGTTAAGTGCATTAGGTTTTGTAGCCAGTAATGCTGATCCTTGTTTGTTTAGAAGAGAACACAACGGAGCATTATCTTTTCTCTTATTATTCACAGATGATATTGCAATAATAACAAAAACTGAGTTAGAAGCACAAACTATCATTTCAAGATTGCAAAATAAATTCACAATTAGAAATCTTGGAGAAATAAGCCACTATTTGGGGTTAGATATTGTGAAAACGAATAGGGGTTTTAAGGTGTCGCAAGCCAGTAAAATATCTCAGTTATTAAAGAGATACAATATGGAAATGTGTAAACCAGCAAAAACTCCGATGGCTATGGATTTTAAGGACACTAATGTTGAGAGTCCTGTATTTGATAAGACTATGTACCAATCTTTGATAGGAAGTCTTATGTATCTGAGTAATTGGACTAGACCTGATATTTCTTACTGTGTAAATCAATTAGCTAGGTACAACAATAATCCAACTGTTAGACACTGGCAATCAGCTAAACGAGTATTAAGGTATTTGAAGCAAACTATTCACTACTCGTTATATCTAGAGCCAAATCGTGAGTTAATCCTTACTGCATATGCAGATGCGAGTTTTGCCTCTGATTCAAACACTCGTAAATCTACTTCAGGGTTGGCTGTAATGTTGGGTGATTCTTTAATTGGATGGAAGTCTATTAGACAAAAACACATAAGCTTATCTACAATGGAGGCTGAATTTTCATGTCTATCAGTGTTATGTACAGAACTGCTAGTGTACAAACAATTATTGTTAGATATGGGTTTAAATGTAAATGATCCATTTATTGTGTATGAGGACAATCAAGCTGCGATAAAGATGGCTAATAGTGCTGCAGTAAGAACAAGATCTAAACATACTGATCTTCGTTATTTAAATGTCAGACAATGTGTCAAAGATAAATTAATACAGTTAGAGTATTGTCCATCTGATGTAAATATTGCAGACCATTTTACGAAGGTACAAAGTGCTGTGAAACACAATGCTAATTGTGAAAGAATGTGCATAAGATTGTAAGAGTTATATATTATTCTACCCAAAGGGGAGAATGTTAGGCATATGGTGTTAGCCTACAATGTTGGGTTGAAAATATATTAACCATAATGCTATGTCTTTAAGTTGTTAATTGGCCAATGGGTGTGTAAGTGTTCTCATGGCCATAAGAGGAAGCTAGGAACGTAGCTTCTCTCTCTCTCTGAATTCACTGATCTCTACTATTACTGTTTTTGCTCTGCTGTTGGTTTACTACTGTTGTAAACTTGAACTGTGTATTGACCTCTGGACCGGTAAGAAGACTTTGTAGTTTGGATTACTCCTTGGACTGTTGCTATTGTGTATGACTTGGACTGTTTATTTTTGACTGTGCATTTTTGTTTTTACACCACCTCAAAGTAAAATACTTTTTGCTTTTAGAACTCAGTGTATTTCTGTGTGTGATTTTTACTGCTCTCAGTGCCCTTCCTTGTCTGTGCAACTCTTTGGTAGCACAAGGAGACCTCTGCACAATAAATTCCATAACAAAGCCTGCAGGTAGCTCTCCGTCCTGTATTAGCAGCAGTAGTTCAAGCTATTTTTGCATTATATCATTTTCATGTCTTTCTCCTGGAAGGTGGATATTAATCAGAAGGTGCCATGAAGAGTTGAAGCAAAAAGAGGGAAGGAAGGGGGGGGGAGAGAGAAGGCAGCCAGCTATTGATTATGAAGTTGACTTACCAAGGGTCAAAATATCCGATTAGCAGGTTCATAAGCTGCATGGCTTTGGCTGGCTAGAAAACAAATGGAAATTCATTTAGCTGCAGCTGACTATGACATTTCTACATTTATATATATATAAAAAAATGTTTGTTAAGCATTCAGAATACACTTGCTTAGCCCCAGACACGGGACAAATCTTATTTCCTGTTTCAGCCTAAAAATTTACACACACACAAACACACACACACACACACACACACACACACATACACATACATACATACACACACACACACACATTCGAACCTGGGCCGATTGCACCTTAGGCAATTGTTCTAACCTTTAGGCCACTGGCCACAATCTCAGAATGGTATGGCTCACTGATGAGAACAAATAAGTTTGAAATGATCATATTAGTTTCCCTTTAATTCTTTGTTAGCAATCAAAAAAATACACAAATATGAGCTGTCACTGCTGTGACTACTGCCTGTGGATGGCCTTGTGTTAGGCTGAAACAGGAAATAAGATTTGTCCCGTGTTTGGGGCCTAGCAAGGTATTCTAAATACTTAACAAACACTTTATATGCATACATACATACATTCATACATACATACATACATACATACATACATACATACATACATACATACATATATGTGTGTGTGTGTGTGTGTGTGTGTGTGTGTGTGTGTGTGTGTGTGTGTAAATTTTAAATTGCTAACAAAGAATTAAGGGAGACTAATATGCATTTCAAAAGGGTATGGCTGACTGATGAAAACTAATAAGTTTGAAATGCATATTAGTCTCCCTTAATTCTTTGTTAGCAATTTAAAATTTACACAAATATGAGCTGTCACCGGTGTGACTAATGCCTGTCGATGGCCTTCAGGATAGGCTGACACAGGAGATAAAGATTTGTCCCATGTTTGGGGCCTAGCAAGGTAATCTAAGAGTTAACAAGCATTTGTCATATATATATATATGAGAGAGAGAGAGAGAGGGAGAGAAGCTGATACCAGCAAGTCCCATACTGGGGGAACATGGTCTAAAACACCCTGCAACAGAACTGTTCATGCTTGAAAAGATGTAAATTAATTACACAATTAATGGCTTTCGCCAGGCCCAGAGTAAATATACTTTGAAATCTACCTTATCTCTATCATGAAGTGCATAGTTTGGGGCTTAGTAATGGGCCCTTGGTTTCCCCTGCATTGAATTCAATTTCTTCCACCCTTTGCACGCATTTAGATTAGCCATGGGCTTGAATTAATGAAGAGGGGATTTGCACAACTGTCTGGGTTACCAGTTCTTGGAGATCTGAAACAAAAGTCTAACCAGGAAGCTGAAACAAATGGGAAAATATTTCCCTAGGTTTGAAGGCTATCAGTATCACCCTCAGGGTGAGTTTTCTGCACTGTTCTCCCTTATGCTTCACTTGAACCCACATCCCGGCAAATATTTTCCCTGATTTAGTGTTTTAGGGACCATTTAGTTAGTTATTAGTTATTAGTTCTCGGGAAATGTGATTAAATGCATGTGTATGTAGTTGAATCTATATTTATTCATTTATTTACTTACAATTTAGGTTTCAAGGCTGCCCCAGGCCATAGCGACTGTGGACAGTTTATTCATTTTAAATAAATATACATATTCATATCAATAAAGGAGAATATTTGTAACAGGGTTCAAAGGAAGAGTCCTTGGTGCTCTCTGAGCTTGGTTGTTTTCTTGCAGACACATCGTTACCCGGACTAGGCAACATCGTCAGAGCCCTGATGATGTTATCTAGTTTGGATTATGAAACGTCTGCAAGGAAACGACCAAGCTCAGAGAGCACCAAGGACCCCACAGTCATCATCATCTTCCTCCTCCTCTTCCTCCTCCTCCTCCTCCTCCTCTCCCACTCCCTTCTAGCACTGATGGTGTTCCCTAGTTGATTATGAAATGTCTGCAAGAAAACAACCAAGCTCAGAGAACACCAAGGACCCCATAGTACTTCTCCTCTTCTTCTTCCTCTTCCTCTCCCTCTTCCCCTTCCTCTTCCTCCTCCTCCTCCTCCTCCTCCTCCTCCTCCTCCCCCACTCCCTTCTAGCACTGATGATGTTCCCTAGTTGATTATGAAATGTCTGCAAGAAAACAACCAAGCTCAGAGAACACCAAGGACCCCATAGTACTCTTACTCTTACTCTTAGTCTTACTCTTACTCCTCCTCCTCCTCCTCCTCCTCCTCCTCCCCCACTCCCTTCTAGCACTGATGGTGTTCCCTAGTTGATTATGAAATGTCTGCAAGAAAACAACCAAGCTCAGAGAACACCAAGGACCCCATAGTACTCTTCCTCTTCCTCTTCCTCTTCCTCCTCCTCCTCCTCCTCCTCCTCCTCCTCCTCCTCCCCCACTCCCTTCTAGCACTGATGGTGTTCCCTAGTTGATTATGAAATGTCTGCAAGAAAACAACCAAGCTCAGAGAACACCAAGGACCCCATAGCACTCTTACTCTTACTCTTAGTCTTAGTCTTACTCCTCCTCCTCCTCCTCCTCCTCCTCCTCCTCCTCCTCCTCCCCCACTCCCTTCTAGCACTGATGGTGTTCCCTAGTTGATTATGAAATGTCTGCAAGAAAACAACCAAGCTCAGAGAACACCAAGGACCCCATAGTACTCTTCCTCTTCCTCTTCCTCTTCCTCCTCCTCCTCCTCCTCCTCCTCCTCCTCCTCCTCCTCCTCCTCCCCCACTCCCTTCTAGCACTGATGATGTTCCCTAGTTGATTATGAAATGTCTGCAAGAAAACAACCAAGCTCAGAGAACACCAAGGACCCCATAGTACTCTTCCTCTTCCTCTTCCTCTTCCTCTTCCTCTTCCTCCTCCTCCTCCTCCTCCTCCTCCTCCTCCTCCTCCCCCACTCCCTTCTAGCACTGATGGTGTTCCCTAGTTGATTATGAAATGTCTGCAAGAAAACAACCAAGCTCAGAGAACACCAAGGACCCCATAGTACTCTTACTCTTACTCTTAGTCTTAGTCTTACTCTTACTCCTCCTCCTCCTCCTCCCCCACTCCCTTCTAGCACTGATGGTGTTCCCTAGTTGATTATGAAATGTCTGCAAGAAAACAACCAAGCTCAGAGAACACCAAGGACCCCATAGTACTCTTCCTCTTCCTCTTCCTCTTCCTCTTCCTCCTCCTCCTCCTCCTCCTCCTCCTCCTCCTCCCCCACTCCCTTCTAGCAGTGATGGTGTTCCCTAGTTGATTATGAAATGTCTGCAAGAAAACAACCAAGCTCAGAGAACACAAAGGACTGTACATACATTCATACATACCTACAAAGTATGTTTAAAAAAAAAAGACAATTGGTCAAAAGACGTAACCAAAAAGACCAAACAGGGAGAAAAGAGTTTTGTGCTATCGATGGTAATTTTATTAACTTCCAATATTTATATAAAAAGCCTTCTTCTGCAATTTACAACCCTGATAATAAAAGAAGACATGAACGGTCAGTCACTAGGTGCATCTATTTGGAATGAAATTTAAGATCAGAATAAAATTTCAAGCGAGGCAGAATTAATTGCCACACCCAGCTCAAACGTTTGCTGGAAAATCAAGGTTAAACTCTTTTTCCTCAATATGATAAGTTAAGGAGAGGATCCAGATTCCAAGGAGGAATGTTTTTCAAGAGGTTATATGAGGCTAGGAAAGAATATGCCATGAAAGAGGAGCGGAAAACAGTTGGGGGAGAAGTAAGAAAAAAATAAACTGTTCTAGAATCTTATAAAGTTTTAGAAACTTTAAGAAACAAGGTGCGGGCTGCTTGGGGGCTAGTCGTAATGTAGCAGAGAACTTATTATACAGATAATCCTCAAATAATAATAATAATAATAATAATAATAATAATAATAATAATAATAATAATAATAATAATAATAATAATAGCAATAATAATAATAATAATAATAATAATAATAATAATAATAATAATAGTAATAATAATAATAATAATAATAGTAGTAGTAATAGTAATAGTAATAGTAATATAATAACAACACATTATTTAACAAAAGTTAATAATAGAAAAAAATAAAAATTGGAAGGGACCTTGTAGGTCATCTAATCCAACCCCCTGCTCAGGCAGGAAACCCTGGCCTATACCATTTCAGACAAATGGCTGTCCAGTCTCTTCCTAAAAACTTCCAGTGTTGGAGCATTCACAGCTTCTGGAGGCAGGTTTTTCCACTGGTTAATTGTTCTAACTGTCAGGAAGTTTCTCCTTAGTTCTAGGTTGCTTCTCTCCTTGACTAGTTTCCATCCGTTGCTTCTTATCCTGCCTTCTGGTGCTTTGGAGAATAGCTTGACTCCCTCTTTGGGGCAGCCCCTGATATATTGGAACGCTGCTATCATGTCACTCCTCGTCCTTCTCTTCATTAAACTAGACATACCCAATAGAGCCCAATGTTTATGTTGCTAAATAAAACGGTTGCAAGGCGAGCTTTGTCCCATTTTAAAACTTGCATTTGCAAAGCCAACAACACGGTTGTTAACTGAATCTGGCTTCCCCATTGATTTTACTGGTCAGAAAGTTGCAAAAGGCGATCACATGACCTCTGGTCTTTAATAGGTGCCAGTTGCCAAGCGTATCATGAGGAGACTGCAATGGTTGTTCAGTGGGGAAAAATGACCATGGTCATTTTTTTTTCTTTTCCCCCAGTGCCACTGTAACTTTGAAGAGTCACTAAATGATCTATTGTGAGTCACGGACTATCTGTATTGGTCCAAAAACAGATTAATGTGTGACAAATGTCAGAAGCTTGATTTAAAAATAAGCTCCTGGCTTATTTAAATTCTGACTAGTGCTAAATAGCACCTGTCACATGCGGTGTAAAAATATTAATTGTCATAGCAATGCGCTTGTAGGAATGCTTGCTTGTATGTGTGCGTGCATAGGGGACTCTTAGGATAACACGCTGCATACGCAGGTAGGTTTTGGCACTGTTTGCCTCCAGTCGCGTAAGTCATTCTGAAAAATAAATAATTATAGTCCACGAACCTTTTGAATGGTAAAGTCAAAAGCATCTCAAAGGCATCAGAGTGCCTGTATGTAATTATGGTGCCAAAATGATTTACTTTTGCTTCTAGAGACCTAACATTCGCCCCTCAAATTAACAGCTTTGAAGTTTGCCAATATGTTTCCTCTCAGATGTTCTCACTTCGGTTTTAATGGCTTGGCTATTACTGTTCTGATAGCTAATTAGGAGAGCTTTCTGTGTGCCCAAATTTAAGGTCCTTTGGTAAGTCCTGCTCTGCTCAGGTGTTAAAAAAAAAGCCAGATGTCTTCAGCCAAGGCATTTTTGCCGCTTTTTGATAGATGAAATTTTGAATCCCGTTGCCCTTTAAACGGGGTGATGGGCCAAAGATGCAAATTCTAAATAGAATTACTTTTCTCCAGCAGTTTGTCCTGAGGTCCATAATAACTTAAGCAACCATTTTAATCACTTGAAGTGGCTGACATCATACTGACAGAAACCCCAGGAGATGCCAAGAAGCCAAACAAAGTTAAATTCACAGATATATTCCAGAGCAAAAAATGAATTATAGAAGAGGGATTAAGCATGTCAATTGTTTTGTTATTTTTTGAGTTCTCATCCAGAATAGTAGCAGAATAACAGAGCTGGAAGGGACCTTAAAGGTCTTCTAGTCCAGCCCCCTGCTCAAAAGGGAGACCCTATTGCTAAGCACATTGGTTTGTGCTTAAATTGTAAGCCGCCCTGAGTCTTCAGAGAAGGGCGGGATATAAATGGGATTAAAATAAAAAAAATATATAAGTGATGGTGAAACTTTTAGAGACCAAGTGCCCAAACTGCAACCCAAAATCCACTTAGGCATCATTAGGTGCCAGGTGGGCATGGCCCATTGGGTGGGCGTGGCTGCAGTGGTAACTGCAGACTGGTTGGGACTAAAAAGTTTAATCAATCAATTCCAACTTTGTGAGATCATTTTTTTTCAGCTAAAAGTTGAAATTGATTGATTGAACCTTTTTTTTTTTTGCACATGGCGGTGGAGGCCTAAAGCGAAAAGGTTTTATAAAACCCAGCTGAAGGTCTAGGACTGGGGCGAGGGTGTGTGTGGCCACAGGGCTCTGCGTGCCACCCGTGGCATGCATGCCAAAGGTTCGCCACCACGGCCCTATACCATTCAAGACAAGTGTCTCCTCCAGACTCTTCTTAAAAGCCTCCAGTGATGGACCACCCACAACTTTTGAAGGCAAGCCATTCCACTTGTTAATTGTTCTCACTGCTAGGAAATTTCTCTTTACTTCTTCACCCTAGTTGCCCTGTTGCTCACTAAATGTTTGTTCATACTAAACAGAATTAAAAACAGTAGATGAAGATCTGGGTGGAGGTGAAATCCAAAACAGCTTGGAAAGTGTGGACTGATGTTGATCCATGTGGTCATAGCTGTATAACCAAGAGACAGAGAGAGGAAATTCATTCATTCCTGTTCAAGTGCTGATCTCTTTCCACAGGTGCAAATTCCCTGGGAATCATTTTATAGGAATATTTTGGTAACAACCATTCATATGACAAATAGTTGAAGCCTGCCCATCCACTGAAGGATGCCAAGCCTAAGAAAATCACATGGATTTCTTTACCCAACCCCAAATCATTTTTATTCGCTCTCTACCAAAAAAAACATTGCCCATTTTAATGCAATTATAATAAAAACAGTGAAGAAAAAGATTCAAGGAATTTGTAGAGGATCTTGACCAAGTGAAAAATAGGACTGGACTCCCTATATCTCAAATTATTGGAGGGGGGGGCGGGGAAAGAAGGACCCACAGATCAACCGCCAGGCTCACAATTATTATGGATTAACCTTCCCTCCTTCCCTGCAGGTAGGTGTGTTAAGTGCAACTCACGACAAAGCTGCATCTTGCAAATGCGTGAGACTAAATCTCTATTTGAACATCTGGGGGCTTCTTATAAGTATGTTATCGACTCCTTTCCCTCTTATATTCTGTGCTGAGGATATGCCGGCTCCATTTGTTGCATTACTGAGCGGTGGCTCAGTGGGTTAGGACGCTGAGCTTGTCGATCAGAAGGTCGGCAGTTTGGCGGGTCGAATCCCGAGTGCCGCATAACAGAGTGAGCGCCTGTTACTTGTCCCAGCTTCTGCCAACCTAGCAGTTCGAAAGCACGTAAAAATGCAAGTAGAAAAATAGGGACCACTACGGTGGGAAGGTAACAGCATTCCCTGTGCCTTTGGCGTCCAGTCATGCTGGCCACATGACCACGGAGACGTCCTCGGACAAGCACTGGCTCTTTGGCTTTGAAATGGAGATGAGCACTGGCCCCTAGAGTCAGAAACGACTAGCACGCATGTGCGGGGGAACCTTTACCTTTTTATATATAAATCACTTCAACAGGGTCAGCTAGGAAGCCTGGTGGAGAAATTCCAGGACAATTGTTGGTTACCAAACTGACGTTCTGCTATTTTCAGCTCATCATGTTGCTATGGGGGTCTCTCTTGGAGTGAATCAATGAAGAAAACACCTCTGTCTCCCAAAGAATGTGTGCTGCATTCTAGGGAAGCTAGTACAGTTCAGCACTCTTTAATAATTATTATTATTATTATTATTATTATTATTATTATTATTATTATTATTATTATTATTATTATTATTATAAAACTTTTATTCATTAAACATGAACCTTAGTCAACTGAACATTCAAATTGACTGGCACTAATGGTTGACACGGGTTGCTGCCAGCATCGTAGGTATCAACCAGGTATCTCCTTGAAATGTATTATTATTATTATTATTATTATTATTATTATTATTATTATTATTATTATTATTATTATTATTATTATTATTATTATTATTATTACTATTATTATGACTATTCGCACAGTCAGCCAGCTGTTCAGACTGGATTTGGCATTTTTGTCTACCTATTGAATCCTTACCAAGGACCTGGGATAGGCAGATGTGGATATTCGATGGTTTTACAGATATTGTCGCAGGATGGAAGCAGTTCCTACTAAGGCTGCCTTTTGCAATTGACTAATGGCAAATTTGTCAGTGCCGATGATGGTGTTCAAGTGGTGCTCCAGTTATTTTGGGATTGCACCCAAGGCGCCTATTACTATTGGTACCACTCTTGCTTGCCTTTGTCACAGTCTTTCTATTTCTGTTTGTAGGTCTTTGTATTTTGTTATCTTCTCCAGTTCTTTCTCGTCTAGTCTGCTGTCTCCAGGCACTGCCATGCCCACTATCCAGACTTTTTTGTCTTTCTTATCGACAATTGTTAAGTCCAACATCTAGTGCGGACCTTGTTAACCCGGGCAACATCCGAACCGGTATGGCTTTCTGAAATTTACATCTCATCTTATTTTTTATGGGAGAGACACTCTTTGTCTGACTCCTCTGATGAGACCTGTCCAGTGTGGTTGAACCTCTGGCATAGCTCTCATCTTCCTCAGAGTACACAATCCCCACAACCACATCAAGGTAGTGCCTCACTGGGGGATGATGATGATGATGATGATTAAATCATCACACAGTCAGCCAGATGTTCAGACTGGATTTGGCATTTTTGTCTACCTATCGAGTCCTTACCATGGACCTGTGATAGGCAGATCTGATAATAATAATAATAATAATAATAATAATAATAATAATAATAATAATAATAATAATAATAATAATAATAATAATAATAATAGAAGAAGGGACCCTGGAGGTCTTCTAGTTCAATCCCCTGCTCAATCAAGAGACCCTATACCATTCCAGATTCTTCTTTAAAGCTTCTTTAAAGCTTCTTTAATTGCACAGTCAACCAGATGTTCAGACTAGATTTGGCATTTTTGTCTACCTATCGAGTCCTTAGCAAGGACCTGGGGTAGGCAGATCTGTTGTTGTTGTTAAGTTTTACATAAGTCTCACTTCTTCATTTTATCTCTCCCTGCCAGTGCTCTAGCAAGAGTGTGTTAAGGGGGAAAATAGGATAAGGGACTGTGATAAGCTGAGGTAGAACTCACATTGATTCATGGAATGAGAAAGAAAGAAAGAGACCTCTTCATTTCAGGGCTTCCCATTCTGATAGCACCGCAAGTAAACAACCAAAATCACTGTCCCTCTCCTGTGTAATGTTCTGCTATCTTTGAGAAACACTGCCACATGAAACCTTTACCTTGCTGCTCACATGGAGTGGGTGCCACAATATATGAAACACAGAGGACAAATCCAATATGCTGTCTTGAAAACAAAAACAAAAAAAAAATTAAACCACATGTAGTCAGGGGAAAAAAAAACAGTAGATATTTTTTTCAAACTTTGGGCAATTAACAATGAACGAATGAGATGTGTGCTTTGTGTATTGGTCTAGAGAGTTATTAATTTGTTAACTGATTTTTAGTGGCTCTAGGGAACATGGTAAATGATGTACTGTATACTAAGTCAAGTGTCACTTGGTGTTGTCCTAGGACAAATTCTACAGAAACACCAAATGCATTCCAATACCCTAGGCCAGGGGTGTTCAAACGTGGCCCTTTTATGACATGTGGACTTCAACTCCCAGAATTCCTCAGCCAGCCTCCATTTTGTTTGTTAAATTTAAGACAGGGGTCTTCAAACTTGGCCCTTTTATGACTTGTGGACTTCAGTTCCCGGAATTCCTCAGCCAGCTTGTCTGGCTGAGGAATTCTGGGAGTTGAACTCCACAAGTCATAAAAGGGCCAAGTTTGAAGATCCCTGCCCTAGGATAAATATTTCTATATGTATTGTTGCACTGTTCACATCTTTATTTTTTAAAAAATTGTCCTACCCAGACTATTCAGGTGAATTCCACCACATGGTAGGATCCACCCTTTTTGACCCTCTAGCAGCAACCATGACATTATTATTCTTACTCATATCCAGGTGGTGATGATGTTATACATTCAATCATGTCCAACTCTTGGCAATTCTATGGGCCAGGTCTCTCCACATCTTCCAATCTTATCTTTTGAGTTGTTCTATACTCTGGCTAAAGGGATGCGGTGGCTCAGTGGGTTAGGACGCTGAGCTTGTTGAACAGAAGGTCGGCAGTTTGGCGGGTCAAATCCCGAGTGCCGCGTAACAGAGTGAGTGCCTGTTACTTGTCCCAGCTTCTGCCAACCTAGCAGTTCGAAAGCATGTAAAAATGCAAGTAGAAAAATAGGGACCACTACGGTGGGAAGGTAACAGCGTTCCGTGCACCTTTGGTGTCTAGTCATGCCGGCCACATGACCACGGAGATGTCCTCAGACAAGCACTGGCTCTTCGGCTTTGAAACAGAGATGAGCACCGGCCCCTAAAGTTGGAAACGCCTAGCACGCATGTGCGGGGGAACCTTTACCTTTACCTTTTTATACTCTGGCTAGTGTCAACCTTGATTGTGTCTAGCTACCATGTTCTTTGGCAGCCTGGTTTCCTTTTACCACTAATTCTTTCAAGCATAATTGCTTTCCCCGGGAAATTCCCCTTAATGACATGGCCAAAATAAGCAAGTTGCAGTTTTGTGATTTTAATATCCAGGTGTGTGGACATTTTAGGAGTAGGAAAAAACTATGCAGAGTTTGGGGTGAAAACAATAGATTTTCAACTTGTGTGTTTGTCGGGAATGCTTCAGTAGGAAGAAGTATCTGACTAACAGACCTGGGACTGAGAAGTTCAACCACGCTTGGTACTTGGGTAGGAAACTTCCAAGGAATCTGAGTACTGTAGGCTGGACTGGGAAATTGAAAAAAAAAGGAAAAAAAGATGGTTGTACTGTTGTCAAGAAAACTAAAAGGAACTATCTATGACAGGAGTGTCAAACTACCGGCCCACGGGCTGCATGCGTCATGGTGATACCGCGCCCACCCCATTGCTGGCAATGGAAAAAAAAAGTTGTGATACGTCACATGACGTTGTGAGTTTGACACCCCTGATCTATGAAGTCACAAGGAGCTACATTTGGTTGAATGGAGACTTTACTTTTACCTGTGTCTTTACTACTGGCTACTTGTTCTACTATTCTGCTTTAAATGTCAGACCTTTGTTATGTACAAGATGTGCATATGAACAGGTCAAACCAATAATAATAATAATAATAATAATAATAATAATAATAATAATAATAATAATAATAATAATAATAATAATAATAATAATAATAATAATAATAATAATAATAATAATAATAATAATAATAATAATAAAGGATTTGAGGACCCAGATTGTTGGGGGCAATTAAGCTGACTTTGTAATAATGCTGCTTGGGGTGTGTGTGAAAGCCCTAATAAGCAGGCATATACATAGAATGAAGGCTACTGCTAAGCTTGTAAGCCGCCCTGAGTCTTCAGAGAAGGGCGGGATATAAATGAAATTAAAATAAAAATAAAATATTTTTTTTTTATCTACCTATTGAGTTCTTACCAAGGACCTAGGATAGGCAGATGTGGATATTTGATGGTATTACAGATATCGTCCCAGGATGGAAGCAGTTCCTAGTAAGGCCGCCTTTTGCAATTGACTAATGGCAAATTTGTCATTGCCAATGGTGTTTGAGTGGTGCTCCAATTGTTTTGGGATTGCAGCCAAGGCGCCTATTACTATTGGTACCACCCTTGCTTGCCTTTGCCACAATCTTTCTATTTCTATTTGTAGGTCTTTGTATTTTGTTATCTTCTCCAGTTCTTTCTCGTCTATTCTGCTGTCTCCAGGTACTGCCACGTCCACTATCCAGACTTTTTTGTCTTTCTTATCGACGAATAATAATAATAATAATAATAATAATAATAATAATAATAATAATAATAATAATAATAATGATGATGATGATGAAGCAATGATGTTACATTATATATAGGTTTAACAATGTTGCATGCCATTTTATACGTACTAACCTGGAGACTGTAATTTTTTTTTTTGAGTTAAAAAACTTGAAGCCATTGTTCCAAATTGTTCTGTTCAACCTTGTAGCGTCCTACCTGAGAACAGGTCTCATGAAATCAATAGGACTTATTTCTGAGATGTCATTTTCTGACTTATCCAGTCCTTAATTCAAAATGTCAACAACCCACACCCTCCAAAGGGGAGGGAAACTGCTGCTTATCCTTCTGACTCTTCTTATATTAATTAGCTTTTTTAGTTTTTGTTTTTAAAGTCAAAGAACAGAACATGTTCCTCCAGGTTTCCTACAACTGAAGTCAGGTGTGTGGCGAATTTGCAGGGGTCTACATTTGTATTTTGTTTTATTTTTATTTTTTTTTGCAGAACTTGACTGCCTAGCTGAAATCCTTTAGTCCCTGGTATGCCAGGGCATTAGACAGAAAATCAACTTATTTTTCAGTTGGAAAAATGGACACATCTGCTTATCAGCCTTTTAATGAGACCAGCTTTAGCTTGTAGTCAATATGCATGAAATCAGACAGACTTTGGTACATGTGAGCTGCTGAGTAGATGCTTTGAATGCATTTAGACTGTGTCCATTTACACCTTTTCAACTATCCATATTCCCTGCTCTATACTCTATTCCAAATCATTTTCTAGCGAGCTGGCTGACACCCGTCCAAAGTAACCATAGCAACAAACTCAGATAGCAAGAAACCCAGAATGTCCAGGTTAAAATACCCTCAACTTTTAATACCAACAAGTTAAGCAATTAATCCCCCAGTGTATATGCTCTTGTTGATTGTCAACCCGATGCCTTCCTTGAAACATGGAAGGAAGATAGATAGATGATAGATAGATAGATAGATAGATAGATAGATAGATAGATAGATAGATAGATAGATAGATAGATAGATAGATAGATAGATAGACAGATAGATAGATGAGAGAGAGAGAGAGAGAGAGAGATCACCCAGTGTATATGCTCTTGTTGATTGTCAACCTGATGCCTTCCTTGAAACATGGAAGGTAGATGGATAGATGATAGATAGATAGATAGATAGATAGATAGATAGATAGATAGATAGATAGATATAGTCAGATAGACAGATAGATTAGAGAGAGGGAGGGAGAGGGAGATCACCCAGTGTATATGCTCTTGTTGAGCTTCAACCATCTTTAAGCTGCATATAAAATATGGTGCAACAAACCCTGCAGAAATATTGACATTATATATCTCATTCTATAGCTAAGATGACATTAACCATGAATAGACTGCTTTATCTATTTCAGTGTCTTTCAGATTCTTAGCTTTTCTTCCCCCCCCCCTCTTAAATTTGTTTTGGAGGGGAGGAAGGGATTTTAATATACTTCTCCATTTATTTTTGAAAGGTACAGATTTTTATCTAATCATGCATTTTTAAATTAGTACCCAAATATGTCTCATATGCCTTTATGTTTATGAATTCTTCGGTGCCCCTAATAAGAAGTGTTTTACACTTGGAGAACTGCACTACAAAGAGCCCCCAAGTTTTCGTTCCCTTGTGACTGCTTTGCTTGTATTATACCTATGGTTATATCTATATACAGGGGAAAAATGTTCTATAAAGTCTTTGTTATGGCAGTCAGGCCTCATTTCCTTCATAACTGTTATTGCCAGAGTCTCACAACGGGACTCAGAAGCTTAACAGGGATTTCTTGATGGTCCTGAGGATCATCAAAAGTGGAACTAGTTAGACCTAACAAAATTCTCAGGTTTCCTTGCCAAAAGTCCAGCACTAGATTCCTTTGGGTTGGTGGAAAGGCTTAGTCCATTTATGTGAATTTATCAAGCTGTTCCCTACATGGGCCTGTGTTTAGGGGAAAGATTCTGGGTGAGTGTCTATATTCCTTTATTATCCAGCCCTGCTTTCATCTAATGTCCAGCCTCCCCATCTGTCTCTCGATAGACGTGGTGGCCGAAACAACTGGACTGTAAAAAGCTAAG
The DNA here is from genome assembly GCF_964194415.1 of Vipera berus. Lineage (NCBI taxonomy): Eukaryota > Metazoa > Chordata > Lepidosauria > Squamata > Viperidae > Vipera > Vipera berus. The sequence continues at coordinate 113,929,881 of NC_138206.1, forward strand.
AAAAGCGGAATAGTTAAGAATGATGAGCTGGCAAATGAGAGGTGAAAAAGAAGAAGCGTGGTGCAGCAATTGGTTTGATTTGGGGAATAAATTGCTATTTTCAGATTCAATTTGTATCAATAGGCAAAGCACTGTATATACCTGCAGATTCTGTCACCTTCGCTATCCCCAGCTCCATCGCGGTGAGTCTTAAACAATCTCCCATCTATTGACAATAATTATTTTTTTTAAAAAAAAAAATTGTAGTCCTTTCAGCATTGTTTTATTCTCCGATGATGATGGTGGCGGTGATGCTGATGCCCCTCCTTTTTCTGCCTTGTGAAATGTTCCCTCATTTAGAGCAGAAAGATTTGATATTTGAGAAAGGGTTGGTAGGCTGAGGTTCGTTGAATAATAATAATAATAATAATAATAATAATAATAATAATAATAATAATAATAATAATAATAATAATAATAACAACAACAACAGCAATAACAACAACAACAAGAACAACAACCACCGCGACCTGGCCATCGAAAGTGCGCAATTACGGATGAAACGCGTAATAGTGATACCCATTGTCATCGGGGCACTGGGAACTATGTCCAAAAACTTTACAAAACACATCAAGAAATTGCAACTTCCTGCAATAACTCCAGCAAAGCTACAAAAAGCTGTGCTACTCGGAACATCTTACATTTTAAGGAGGTACTTGGTTGATACCTAGGATGCTGGCAGCAACCCGTGTCAATCATTAGTGTCAGTCAATTTGAGTGTTCAATTGACTGAGTTTCATGTTTTATGAATAAAATAATAACAAGAACATGAACAAGAACAAGAACAAGAACAACAACAACAACAACAATATTTATTTATTTTATTTATTTAGTTGCATTTGTATACCGCCCTTTCCCTGAGGAC
>NC_138206.1:113935784-114025541 GCF_964194415.1 Vipera berus
GTTAGATAAATTGGGTAAGTGAAAAACAAATAAGCATCACTTTGAATGGGGAAAGTAGAAACCCTCTCATGTAACTCAGTTCCTGGTGAATTCAGCTCCCGGTGAATACCTGTCTACCTGTAATTTTTATGACAATATTATAATGTCTGTCCATTTGTCTATCTCTATCTGCCTGCCTCCCAGCTTTGTCTGTCTGTCCGTCTATCTATCTCTTTGTCTGTCTGTCTATCTATCTATCTACTGTATCTATTGTATGAGAGACAGATATAACATGATAGCAGTGTTCCAATATTTGAGGGGCTGCCACAAAATAGAGGGAGTCAAACTATTTTCCAAAGCAGCGTAAGGCAAGGCAAGAAACAATGGAGGGAAACTAATCAAGGAGAGAAGCAACCTAGAACTAAGGAGAAATTTTGTAACAGTGTTCCCAGTGGAACCAGTGGAATGGTTTGCCTTCAGAAGTTCTAGGTGCCTTATCTTTGGAGGTTTTTAAGAAAAAACTGGACAGCGGTATAGGGTTTCCTGCTGGAGCAGGGGCTTGTACTAGAAGACCTACAAGGTCCCTTCCAACTCTGTTATTCTGTTTGTGCATCTCTCTCTCTCTCTCTCTCTCTCTCTCTCTCTCTCTCTCTCTCTCTCTCTCTCTCTCTCTCTCTCTCTCTCTCTCTCTCTCTCTCTCTCTCTCTCTCTCTGCCTCTCTCTGCCTCTTTCTGTCTGTCCGTCTATCTGTCGGTCTGCCTGCCTGCCTGCCTATCTATCTATCTATCTATCTATCTATCTATCTATCTATCTATCTATCTATCTATCTATCTATCTATCATTCCCATTGATGCTCAGTCCAAATAGTAACAAACTGTGCTTTGGGTTTTCCAGATAGACAAAGTTGATTATGGAGTAAAGCAAGCAATGCCCACAGAAGGACACAAGCAAAATTATTTGAAAATCAGTTATAGGTGTGGGTGTTCATAAGCCGATGAGTGAATACACACATTTCTGATGGCGAGACACAGAAGGGATTCGCTTCTCTGATGTATGGGTTTCATTAACCTTTTTTAATGCCTGAAGATTTTTTTTTTCTTCCCAAGCAGTTTTGTACAGCCTTTAGAAGTTTTGTTAGTTAATTCATCCTTCCTAGTGTGGTAAGGGGAATCCTTAAGGTAATAAATAGAGACATAAAGCACTTCAAGCTATGAAGCACAGACTAGAAAGCCAAAGGATGAAGTGTAGAAAGATAAGCTCTAAGGAATGGCTATTGTTAGTTTACACCTAGCATGGGATTCTTTTCCTCGTTTCCCCAGTTAAGTCAGCACTTATCGCCAGATCAGCGGGCTGCTAATATATGATTAAAGCCTTGTTCCATGGGAGCAACTTAGATGAAGAATTAAGAAGAAACGAGCACTTGAAGATTGGTTGGCTCTCCTGGGGTTGTCCTTGCTGATTTTGGAAGAAGTGGGACCAATGGTTGGCAGGAGCTTAAAGACGATTGAGGGGACAAGCCAAATGCGGGCAGGCTGTGATTACAGTAATGTCTTGATAGATCTCCTGGGGATTTGGGTTTCCCACTCTTAACATAAAACCAAAGCAGCCTACATCAATTAACCTTTTGCATAAATTGCAGGGAAACAAGAATCTCGGCTTTGGCAAAACCCCAGATCGGCATCAATGGCTCAAAATTTGCTGGAAGAGGGGGGAAAAAAAGGCTGCCCACTGAGACTTGTTAGGCCTTCTCCTAGCAGGAATTTCACACATGAGAGACTCCTGTATTTATACCCTACTGATATTTCTTGCACAGAAGTATCTGCATCTAACTATAGAGTTTAGGAGGGTGGTGGTGGAAATCAAAATAAAACTTTCTGTCATGGTTCCGGTGCTAAGACCAACAAAATCAGAATTCAGAGGCTAGAGGTTTCCTCAAAGGACATGTTTATTGGTTACAAAATACCGGCATGGTCAAAAGTGAAACCAAGTCTGTAATGCTCTCTACCCCTTCATGGATTACTGCCTTGTCGTGGCGAAGGGGCTTGCGTAATTCAATGAAGCCATGAGCTATGCCGTGCAGGGCCACCCAAGACGGACAGGTCATAGCTGAGAGTTCTGACAAAACGTGATCCACTGGAGAAGGAAATGGCAAACCACTCCAGTATCTTTGCCATGAAAACCCTATGGACAGTACCAAAAGGCAAAACGATATGACGCTGGAAGATGAGCCCCTCAGGTCGGAAGGCGTCCAATATGCTACTGGGGAAGAGCAGAGGGCTAGTACTAGTAGCGCCAGAAAGAATGAAGCGACTGGGCCAAAGCCGAAAGGACGCTCAGCTGTGGATGTGTCTGGTGGTGAAAGGAAAGTCCGATGCTGTAAAGATTTTTTCTCCATAGGAACCTGGAATGTAAGATCCATGAATCAAGGAAAGCTGGACGTGGTCAAACAAGAGATGACAAGACTGAACATCGACATCTTAGGTATCAGCGAACTAAAATGGACAGGAATGGGTGAATTTAATTCAGATGACCATCAGGTATACTACTGCGGGCAAGAATCCCTCAGAAGAAATGGAGTAGCCTTCATAGTCAATAAAAGAGTAGGAAAATCAATACTGGGATACAATCCTCAAAATGACAGAATGATCTCAGTTCGAATCCAAGGGAAACCATTCAATATCACAGTAGTCCAAGTCTATGCCCCAACCACCAGTGCTGAAGAGGATGAAATTGACCGGTTCTATGAAGCCCTACAGCACCTTATAGAACTAACACCAAAAAATGATGTCCTTATCATCATGGGGGATTGGAATGCTAAAGTAGGAAGCCAAAAGATAACTGGAATAACAGGCAAGTTTGGCCTTGGAGTACAAAATGAAGCAGGGCACAGGCTGATAGAATTTTGTCAAGAGAATACGATGGTCATAGCAAACACTCTTTTCCAACAACCCAAGAGACGGCTCTACACATGGACATCACCAGATGGTCAACACAGAAATCAGATTGACTATATGCTCTGCAGCCAAAGATGGAGAAGCTCTATACAGTCGGTAAAAACAAGACCAGGAGCTGACTGTGGCTCAGACCATGAGCTTCTCCTTGCAAAGTTTAGGCTTAAACTGAAGAAAGTAGGGAAAAGCACTAGGCCAGTCAGGTATGAATTAAATCATATCCCTGTTGAATATACAGTAGAGGTGACAAATAGATTTAAGGAATTAGATCTGATAGACAGAGTGCCTGAAGAACTATGGACAGAGGTTCGCGACATTGTACAACAGGTAGCAACCAAAACCATCCCAAAGAAAAAGAAATGCAAGAAAGCAAAATGGCTGTCTGAGGAAGCTTTGCAAATAGCTGAGGAAAGGAGGAAAGCGAAAGGCAAGGGAGAAAAACATAGATATGCCCAATTGAATGCAGAATTCCAGAGAATAGCTAGAAGAGATAAGAATGCCTTCTTAAATGAACAGTGCAAAGAAATAGAAGAAAACAATAGAATAGGGAGGACCAGAGATCTTTTCAAGAAAATTGGAGAGATGAAGGGAACATTCCATGCAAAAATGGGCATGATAAAGGACCAAAATGGCAGGGACCTAACAGAGGCAGAAGAGATTAAGAAGAGGTGGCAAAATTACACAGAAGAACTATACAAGAATGAGCTTAACGTCCCAGATAATCACAATGAGGTGGTCACTGACCTCGAGCCAGACATCCTAGAATGTGAAGTGAAGTGGGCCTTAGAAAAGCTGAGCAACAACAAAGCTAGTGGAGGTGACAGTATTCCAGCTGAGCTATTCAAAATCTTAAAAGACAGTGCAGTAAAAGTGCTACACTCAATTTGCCAGCAAATTTGGAAAACTCAGCAGTGGCCACAGGATTGGAAAAGATCAGTTTACATTCCAATTCCAAAGAAAGGCAGTGCCAAAGAATGTTCAAACTATCGCACCATTGCACTCATTTCTCATGCTAGTAAAGTCATGCTTAAAATCCTACAAGCTAGACTTCAGCAGTATGTGGATCGAGAACTACCAGAAGTGCAGGCAGGATTTCGAAGAGGCAGAGGAACTAGAGATCAAATAGCCAACATACGCTGGATCATGGAGAAAGCTAGGGAGTTCCAAAAAAACATCTACTTCTGCTTCATTGACTATGCTAAAGCCTTTGATTGTGTGGATCATAACAAACTGTGGCAAGTTCTTAAAGAGATGGGAGTACCAGACCATCTTATTTGTCTCTTGAGAAACTTATATGCGGGTCAAGAAGCAACAGTGAGAACTGGACACGGAACCACTGATTGGTTCAAAATTGGGAAAGGAGTCCGGCAAGGCTGTATACTGTTGCCCTGCCTATTTAACTTATATGCAGAGCACATCATGAGAAAGGCAGGGCTAGATGAATCAAAAGTTGGAATTAAGATTGCTGGAAGAAATATCAACAACCTAAGATACGCAGATGATACCACTCTAATGGCAGGAAGTGAAGAAGAACTAAAGAGCCTGTTGTTGCGGGTGAAGAAGGAGAGTGCAAAACTTGGGTTGAAACTTAATATTAAGAAAACCAAGATCATGGCATCTGGCCCTCTCAATTCATGGCAAATAGATGGGGAAGAAATGGAGGTAGTGACAGATTTTGTTTTCCTGGGCTCCAAGATCACTGCAGATGGGGACTGTAGCCAAGAAATTAAAAGACGCTTGCTCCTCGGGAGGAAAGCCATGGCAAATCTAGACAGCACACTAAAAAGCAGAGACATCACCCTGTCAACAAAAGTGCGTATAGTCAAGGCTATGGTCTTCCCAGTTGCAATGTATGGCAGTGAAAGTTGGACCATAAGAAAGGCTGAGCGCCAAAGAATTGAGGCCTTTGAACTGTGGTGCTGGAGAAGACTCCTGCGAGTCCCTTGGACTGCAAGGCGATCAAACCGGTCAGTCCTAGAGGAGATCAATCCTGACTGCTCTTTAGAAGGCCAGATCCTGAAGCTAAAACTCAAATACTTTGGCCACCTAATGAGAAGGAAGGACTCACTGGAGAAGAGCCTAATGCTGGGAAAGATCGAGGGCAATAGAAGAAGGGGACGACAGAGGATGAGGTGGCTGGATGGAGTCACTGAAGCAGTAGGCGTGAGCTTAAATGAACTCCAGAAGATGGTAGAAGACAGGAAGGCCTGGAGGAATGTTGTCCATAGGGTCGCGATGAGTCGGACACGACTTCGCAGCTAACAACAACAAATGCTCTCTAAGCTAACTGACAGAAAGACCTTGATTCCCAGGGGACCCAAAATTGTTTAGACTAACAAAAACACTCCGCACCCCCTTCCCTTTCTTGTGGCAATGGAGAACAAGCAAAATGGCTTCAGCCAGGTTGCAGAGTTGACACTTTCAATGGTAGACAGTATCACTGTCACAGTGGTAGAGGAAAATTAAATAGGCCAATCCTAGAATCAGCATACAGCTGGAAGGGACCTTGGAGGTCTTCTAGTCCAACCCCCCTGCTCAACCAGGAGTCCCTATATCAGTGATAACAAACCTTTTAGACACCGAGTGCCCAAAACCACCCATGCCCTGCCCTCCCACCCACCCACAGGGCCACCCACAGCTTCCACGGCCTGCCACAGATTGCCCAGACAGCCTAGCAGTGCCATGGCAGCCACGCCCTCCGCCTGCTCCTCGCAGCAGCATCTGTGCGCGACGGGGTGCGAGTGCAATGTCTTGTCTCTGCTGCCATGTCCTTGGCTGCTTGGGGGTGATTCTCCTCTGGGGGGGCTGCTGGTGAAGAGGGGACCGTGGGGGGAGGTGGGGCTGGGGCCCACAGAGTGCCGCCTCTGGCATGCGTGCCATAGGTTCGCCACCACTGCCCTATATCATTTCAGACAAGTGACTGTCCAGTCTCTTCTTAGCAACCTCTGATTAATTGCCCTGACTGTTGGGTGGTTTCTCCTTAATTCCAGGTTGCTTCTCTCCTTGATTAATTTCCACCCATTGTTGTTTTTTTTTTTGTCCTGTCCTCTGGTGCTTTGGAAAATAAATTGAACCCCCCTTCCTCTTTGTGGCAGCCTCTCAAATACTGGGATGCTGCTATCAGGTCCCCCCTAATCTTTCTTTTCTCTAGACTGGCCAAACCGAATCAGAAATAGAAAGAAACAAGAGTTTTCTTGGAGATATGCTCAACCATAAATTGGATCTGTAAAATAAGGTTAAAAAGAGTGGGTTGCTTTTAAGTAAAAAAAAAAAAAAAGGTTGCTGGATCACACAACCATGGGGATACTGCAAAGGCCATATGTGTGAAAAAATGGTCGTAAGTCACTTTTTTCAGTGCCCTTGTACCTTTGAATGCTCACCAAACAAACTATTATAAGTTGAGGATTACCTGTATTCCTTCTTTAGTAAGGCCAATGAAAGAACTTTCCAAACATTGTCAAACTTTTTTCTCTTCTCTTTTTTTAAATCCTCTGAATTTTGAAATGCAGGTTGAGGGTGCTTTTAAAATGTTTCAAATTCTGTTAAATTCTTTTTAAACCATATTTTTTTTTCCTTTTCTTTTTTTAAAGTAATACCATTTTACTGTTATTGAGTTGTCCAGTTTATGGGGAAATATGAAATATAAATCCTTTTGAGAAGTGGATTTTCGTGTATTTGCTTCATATCATTTTAAAATAATAGGATTGTTCCTTCTATATGAATGTTGAATCATTTGTAACAGAAAGTAGTAATGAACCAAATCATTGTGATTGTTATCATAGAAGAGTTACAGCTATATTAGGAGTAGAATTTTGAATAAATAGTAAGTATAAAATGCAACAGATTTGCACAGATTAGTGATCAGCCAACTTATGTGTAACCAGTAGTTCAATATTTGGTCTTTTGTTTGTTTGAGTAACAATTTAGTTTAGTTTATTGACTAGCCCATAGGCCATGTCAAAATACAGAGTTCCAAACACAAATTATTAATAAAGTCCTATATAAAAACAATTTAAGATGGAATTGGAGTGTCTTTGAAGATTATCAGTCATCCAGTTGTCCCAAAGGTACTTTTTCAGAAGTCAACTGAAAACTTTCTTGTGTGTGTGTGTTTTTAAGAGGTCTCACTTCTCATCCAATAAGCTTCTTCAGCTCTGACTGGATAGTAGGGAATGGAAGGATTTATAAGCCATGAAATTGGAGTAAAATACAATAATTTCATATATAGATAAGTGAAATAAGATAAAATTATGTTTCAGTATCACCCCTACAATCTACCTCAATCATTCCCACATATGCTGATCTCAGCCAGTACTTGATTTTATTCAGGTACTGTGCCATATTATTATTATTATTATTATTATTATTATTATTATTATTATTATTATTATTATTATTATTATTATTATTATTAGGGACGTGGTGGCTCAGTGGGTTAGGAGGCTGAGCTTGTCGATCAAATGGTTGGCAGTTTGGTGGGTTGAATCCCAAGTGCCGCATAACAGAGTGAGCGCCTGTTACTCATCCCAGCTTCTGCCAACCTAGCAGTTCGAAAGCATGTAAAAAATGCAAGTAGAAAAATAGGGACCACTACGGTGGGAAGATAACAGCGTTCCGTGCGCCTTTGGCATCTAGTCATGCCGGCCACATGACCACGGAGGCGTCCTTGGACAAGTGCTGGCTCTTCAGCTTTGAAACGGAGATGAGCACCGGCCCCTAGAGTTGGAAATGACTAGCATGCATGTGCAGGGGAACCTTTACCTTTACCTATTATTATTATTATTATTATTATTATTATTATTATTATTATTATTATTATTATTATTATTGATGGTAGAGGACAGGAAGGCCTGGAGGACGTTGTCCATGGGGTCAAGATGGGTTGGACACGACTTCACAGCTAACAACATATTATTATTATTATTATTATTATTATTATTATTATTATTATTATTATTATTATTATTATTATTATTATTATTATTATTATTATTATTATTATTATTATTGCCACACTTATGTTCTTTCAATTCGGGGTTCCCAATGGGTCATTTGTTTAACACAGGGGTCTTCAAACATGGCCCTTTTATGACTTATGGACTTTAAGTCCCAGTGCTTTGGAGAATAGCTTGACTCCCTCTTCTTCTGAGATATTGGAAAACTGCTCTCATGTCACCCCTCATCCTTCTCTTCAGTAAACTAGGCACACAAACATATGAAAAACAGTTGCAGAAATTGTGTATGTCTATCTAGTGAAGAGAAGAACTAGGGGTAATATGATAGCAGTGTTCTGATATTTGAGGGACTGCCACAAAGAAGGGGGGGGGGGTCAATCTATTTTCCACAGCACCAGAAGGCAAGACAAGAAGCTATGGATGTGACAGTGAGTGTTATGTACTGGGCTTTTGGAATAGCACCACGTGCTTTGCTGGAGAACTAACGGTTCTCCAGCAACCCAGACAGGACGTCTCCGGTCCTGCAATTGGTCAACTTTGGGTGGCAAACATGGGTTCAATCCGATTGGTTGCTACTAGAGGGTCTGGCTATATATTGTGGCAGGGTGACTCCAAATCCTCAGTACAGTTTCAGCTTAAATAAAGAATGAGTTTCTCTGTACTCAACTGCGTGTCTTCATTCCTGCTCATCAGAGCCCACGACATAACAGTGAGAACAATCAAACGTGGCACAACTTGCCTTGAGAAGTTCTGGGTGCTCCAATACTGGAGGCTTTTAAGAAGAGACTGGATAACCATTTGTCAAAAATGGTATAAGGTCTCCTGCTTGAGCAGGGGGGGGTGGACTAGAAGACCTCCAAAGTCCTCTCCAACTCTGTTATTCTGTAAATTCCGAATAACTAACAGACATCATTCAACAGTAATACTGGTGTATATTTTCTTGTTAAAATCAAATCTCGTCCCTCTTAGGTATTAATGCGATACTGGCCTCTTTCCAACTCTCTGGCAACTTTCCTCCTCATAAGATAGAACTCATCAGGTTTTGTAAAGGTTCTAAAAGTTCATCCTCAAATCATTTATAATAAGAAGCTGATAATCCATCTGGTCCAGGCACCTTTCCTGGTTTAATCTTTTTTATGGCTTCAGAAACTTCCCTTTACTGTTATAGGCCCATTCATAATCTGTCTCTATTCCTCTCTAATCCTCAGTAAATTTTATTGGTATCTCTGTTTGCCAATAATATCTACTTCTTTTGAAAAGGAGATTTGTCTCTCCTTCAATATATGATGCACATTTGCAGTCTTTAAATTATTGGGAAACCCATATACTCAGACTGTAATAGCAAGTTTGCAAGTTTTAAAATATTCTTCCATTTGTGCTTCATAGTACAGGTTTAATTGGGCTTATTGGCGATGGAGATAATAACGTTCCTCAAGATTTTATATGACCTGATCAATATTGGTTGCCTTACTTTATTTTCACTTTTAGGAGGCACCGAAAACAAACTTTTTTTTTTAAAAAAAAAAAGGTTTTCCCTGTCTAATCCTTGATGAAATTGGATCGATGCAAAATTGACTCTGTTCATTTCCAAGTTGAACATTCTCATAAAAAGCGAAGTGAACGACTGTCCAATATGTTAAGTAATTTCTTATATTTGTCTGTCCCTACAAGTCTGATGGAAAGAATCAAAATGTGTGTACAGATTGTGGGCTTTCTTTCTTTGGATAGATTTTTCTTACTAAATTTTATTGTAAATTTGGATGATTGAATGGATTGGGCAGATACATGTGTGCATGTGATTAACAACCTGTATAATGTCCTAGATGGCCATGGAACAAAAAAAAAGTATCCTGCAAGTAGACAAATATCACCCAGCATAAGGTCACAAACAAATTTGTAGTTGCAATAAAGAACAAAGCAGAAGATAAAGAGATTAGCAAAAGGGATGTCTCAAACCAGTAAAAAAAAACTCTCTTTCATTAGTAATAATTTTTCAGCCTCATCTCAGAAAAGGGAAATAATCCATAGATAGCCAAATGAAAAGTTCATCAGACAGCCTTTTCTACTTGCAAACCCCTCTACTCCTTGAATCAATGGAACTGAACTTTAGTAGATACCTATGGATTGAGTGGGACGCGGTGGCTCAGTGGGTTAGGATGCTGAGCTTGTCGACCAGATGGTCGGCAGTTTGGCGGGTCAAATCCCAAGTGCCGCGTAACAGAGTTACTCGTCCCAACTTCTGCCAGCCTAGCAGTTCAAAAGCACATAAAAAAATGCAAGTAGAAAAATAGGGACCACTACAATGGGAAGGTAACAGCGTTCTGTGCGCCTTTGGCATCTAGTCATGCTGGCCACATGACCACGGAGACGTCCTTGGACAAACGCTGGCTCTTTAGCTTTGAAACAGAGATGAGCACCGGCCCCTAGAGTTGGAAATAACTAGCACGCATGTGCGGGGGAACCTTTACCTTTACCTTTATGGATTGAGTAGATCTTCTGAGAAACGTTTGTAATAATAGAATAACAAAATTGGAAAGGACCTTGAAGTCTAACCCCTTCCTCAAGCAGGAGACCCCATAACATTCTGTTCAGGTCTCTTCTTAAATGCTTGCAATGGTGGAGCACCCAGAACTTATGGAGGCAAGCAGTTCCACTGGTTAATTGTTCTCACTGTCAGGAAATTTCTCCTTAGTTCTAGCTTGCTTCTCTCCTTGATTAGTTTCCATCCATTGTTTCTTGTCCTGCCTTCAGGTGGTTTGGGAGAATAGGCTGACTGCCTCTTCTTTGTGGCAGCACCTCAGATATTGGAACACTGTTGTCATGTCACCCCCCCCCAGTCCTTCTTTTCATTAGACTAGCCAAATCCTGCAATTGTTCTTTGTATGTTTTAGACTCCAGGCTCCTAATCATCTTTTCTGCTCGTTTTTGCACTCTTTGTTGCTCTTCTCTCTACTAATGAAAGGGTACAGAAGATTAATATGTTTTATGAATTTCATAGTTACCTGGAGGAGGAAGTTTAATCACAAAGTATGTATAAGTATTTCTTGAAACCTGCCCCCTAGTACATGGTTTTTGTAAAGTATTTCTGTAATAAATTGGGTGGGGGGAGAGCTACTCTTTATTCATGGAATACACCACATTCCTTTATCACAATACTGAAGAAATTAGAACTCCTACTCCTCCTCCTCTTCCTCCTCCTCCTTCTGCTTCTGCTTCTTTTTCTTCTTTTTCTTCTCCTCCTCACCTCCTCCTCCCTCTCCTGCTCCTTTTTCTTCTCCCTCTCCTTCTCCTTCTCCTTCTCCTTCTCCTTCTCCTTTTTCTTTTTCTCCTTCTTCTTTCTGCAGTGAGCAGTCTTCAAAATTTATGTGGTCATGTCAGAGGTTTATTGGAGCCTCAAAAGCAGATTTAAGTCATTCACTTTTACATTGTCAAGACTGATCCTCTTTTTATTAGCTTCCCCAACAGATTAATAACGTATCACAAGTCATGATTCAAATTATTAAATGGATAGCACTCCCTCCCCCATCCCTATGTGTTGGAGCTTATTATTGAAATCAGATACAAAAAATGCTTTGAGCAAACTTACCTAGTAATCTGTTCAGAATAACAGAGGAATGGAACTGCTTGTTCCTTCTCTGGCACAATGCAGCCATCTTCAGGTGTCCCTGTGTGTGTGTGTTTATATGTGTGTGTAAACATATATGAGCACTTCTAAGTGGATGGAAAGAATGGGGCCATCTACACAGCCTTGTCATGTCTTCTTCAGGCTACAGAGGTTCTACTAAGACAGGGGTCTTCAAACTTGTCCCTTTTATGACTTGTGGACTTCAACTCCCAGAATTCCTCAGCCAGCGTGCCTGACTGAAAAAATCTGGGAGTTGAAGTCCACAAGTCATAAAAGGGCCAAGTTTGAAGGCCCCTGGTATAGCATCTCTTGTTTGAACAGGGGGCTTGACTAGAAGACCTTGAAGGTCCCTTGCAACTATGACATTCTATGTTCTAGAGTATCCAGTACCACAACTCTCTCCCCCACCCATAGCACAGAAATTCTTTGCTAACAATGCCACTGCTTGTACTCTTTCTTGATGGTGATAATGTCAACGCAACTAAGCCAATGATAGAATTCGGATTGGGGTGGATAGGAATCAGAGCCAAGATTTACCATCCCCTTGAAAATCCAGACAATTCCTATCTTCTTAGACAACTCCTGTTCAGCCTTATTAGACTAAAAAATCTGAAGCAGACTTGTATTCATGTCGATCTATCTTGAAGTGCAGCTCCCTATATGACTTGGGACCATAATCAAAGATATCACGAATAGAGTTGTATTTGCAGAAACAAAAATTGAGTGCAAATACGTTTAACCTTCGGATCAAGAGGTTCTGGGTACAAATGTCAGAGAAAGAAAAAGGGTAGAACTACGCAGACTAAACACTCTACTTAAAAAGCTTGCCTGAAAAAAGTTATTGTTGGGGGCGTGGTGGATATTCAAATATGTGAACAACCGGTTCTCTGCATGGATGCTGCTTCTGGAAGTCCATTCTGGGCCTGGGCAACAAAAAAATTAGCTACCGGTTCTGCTGAAATGGTGTGAACTGGCTGAATTCCACCACTGGTTTGGAGTCCTTGGTGCTCTCTGAGCTTGATTCTTCTCCAACAGATGTTTCATTATCCAAACTAGGTAACAGCATCAGTGCTAGTGAAGTTATAGCTGTAGAGTGGACAAATCAGAATGTTCCATCACTGGAAATGCTTAGTTTTGTTTTCCCTTATATAAACATAAAGGTAAAGGTAAAGGTAAAGGTAAAGGTTCCCCTGCACATGCGTGCTAGTCGTTTCCAACTTTAGGGGCCGGTGCTCATCTCCGTTTCAAAGCCGAAGAGCCAGCGCTTGTCCGAGGACGTCTCCGTGGTTATGTGGCCGGCATGAGTAGACACCAAAGGCGTACGGAACGCTGTTACCTTCCCACCGTAGTAGTCCCTATTTTTCTACTTGCATTTTTACGTGCTTTCGAACTGCTAGGTTGGCAGAAGCTGGGATGAGTAACAGGCACTCACTCTGTTACGCAGCATTTGGGATTCGACCTGCCAAACTGCCGACCTTCTGATCGACAAGCTCAGCATCCTAACCCACTGAGCCACCGCCCTCCTATATAAACATATACAACTATTACAGGAGTGTTTTTATACTTTTGCAGAATGTATTTCACAAAAGGTATTTATGTAATTTCAGACAGTGTAGAACCTTAGATGGGCTCATCCCAAAGCAAATCTAAAAAAAAAACAGATTTCAAATTTTCTTATTTTCTTTAAGAGTCAAATCCAAATTTCTTGAACACTCTTGCTCGCTAGTGACTGTTTAAGAAAATGCAGGATATTTCTGGGGGGGGGAATCAATGGTTCATTGAACATTTTCTAACTTTCATTTGAAGAGGCCATTTATTTGTTGTCTTTATTAAATTAAGGACTTTGCAGACATCTCCTTCAGTGCTGTAGCCATTTTGTCATTGTTGTAAACTGAAGACTAGATTTGCCATATAATTTCTGTAGTACTTGGGCTTTCTCCAAATACTCTAGGGGACAAGATTTAGTCATTAGTCTATTCATAAAGCCACATTTGGGTTAATATAACAGAGAACAGTTTGATAAGAATAACAGAAGAACAGAGTTGGAAGGAACCTTGGAGGTCATCTAGTCCAACCCCCTGCTCAGGCAGGAAACCCTATACCATTTCAGACAAATGGCTATCCAGTCTCTTCTTAAAAGCCTCCAGTGATGGAGCATCCACAGCTTCTGAAGGCAAGCCATTCCACTGGTTAATTGTTCACAGGAACAGTTAGGAAATGTTTCCTTAGTTCTAGATTGCTTCTCTTTCTGATTAATTTTCATCCTTTGTTTCTTGTCTTGCCTTCTGGTGCTTTGGAAATTAGGTTGACCCCCACTTATTTACAGGTTGAACCCTCCCCCTCTTATTTTAGCAGGCCCTCAAATATTGGAACACTGCTATCATGTCCCCGTGGGCCTTTTTTTTCTCTAGACTAAACATACCCAATTCCTGCAACCGTTTGTCCTATGTTTCAGCCTCCACGCTTCTAATCGTCTTTGTTGCTCTTTTCTACACTCTTTCCAGAATCAAAGAGAATTTTGCATTCAGGCAAAGTTATCCAGCCCAACTAGTTGCAGTGATTGATACAAGCTTAGATGCCTAACTCCATTGAATCGTGTAACTTACCGTACACTCCAAATACAGTATACTGCTCAAAAAAATAAAGGGAACACAAGATAAGACATCCTACTATTAAATACAGTACATTGTGTTGTTTAAGTGCTTCCTTTATTTTTTTGAGCAGTATATATTGCATCGATTTCTATTCAATAAGATTTTTTTTTTAAAAAAACCTACTTTATCCCCACAAAGCAAGCTTCTAAGAAATATTACAGCTTGCACTGGGCTTCTAATGGCATCCTATAAGCATATGTTGAATATAGGTTTGCAGAGAGGAAGACCAAAACAATGAAGTTATGTGGATAATAAATCAAGGAATTAAAAACCAACAAACTCATGCAACATTTATTCTGGCAGGCTGTTTTAAGAGAGAGAAACTTTGATCTGTGATTCATATCTCCATTAGCCAAGAGAAATGATTAATTCCTTCCCAAGCTACTGACCCAACTTGTTCCTATGACGTTGTTTCAAGAAAACTGGTGGTTTTTAAATAGGGAGATGTATAGGGAATAGAATCACTAGGCTGGTAGCAACTTAGCTGGCAAAAGACTTGACATGTTGCATATTTCTGTCTGAATGAAATGATCCGGTTTTTTTGTTGTTTTTTTCTTCAGTGTGTGTATTTCTGTATGAATGATACTTCCAGACATGTATGGCCATTTGTGAATGCTCCAACACTGGAAGTTTTTAAAAAGAGATTGGACAATCATTTGTCTGAAATAGCATAGGGGTTCCTGCCTGAGCAGGGGGTTGGATTAGATGACCTCCAAAGTCCCTTCCAACTCTGCTATTCTATTCTATTCTATTCTATTCTATTCTATTCTATTCTATTCTATTCTATTCTATTCTATTCTATTCTATTCTATTCTATTCTATTCTATTCTATTCTATTCTATTCTATTCTATTCTATTCTATTCTATTCTATTCAACTCTAATTCTATTCTATTCTATTCTATTCTATTCTATTCTATTCTATTCTATTCTATTCTATTCAACTCTAATTCTATTCTATTCTATTCTATTCTATTCTATTCTATTCTATTCTATTCTATTCTATTCTATTCTATTCTATTCTATTCTATTCTATTCTATTCTATTCTATTCTATTCTATTCTATTCTATTCCATTCCACTCCACTCCACTCCACTCCACTCCATTCCATTCCATTCCATTCCAATCCATCAAAATACAAACTCATGCTATAGATAAGATCCTTTCTATGGTAGTTCCATATATGTACATGTGTGCATGCAAAAGATTAAGAACAGAGACAGGGTTTAAGCTTCAGCTGCAGTGCAAACTCCTTTAGCGTATTATGCTAGGTGATGTTTCCAACTAAGTGGGGTTGAAATGCACACAGAAGGGTGACTCCTTTATAGTAGCAGTGGAAGTGTTTCAGGTTGAGAGTGTCAAGTTAATGTGAGCAAGTAGTGAGAGGCTGCTTGCTAGAGAAGTGGAAAATGTATAGAGCAAGCGATGCAAGAAAACACTTATCAAGCCTTTAATCCTTTTCTGGAGATAAAAAAAGGAAGCATTGTTGACCATCACCTAAAACAATGAATGGGTAAGGATGCCATAACTGGACTGCAGAAATCCAGAGCTTATTTTAGAAAGTCAAAAAGGGTAAATATTTCCTCTGTCCAGATATGTCTACTCTTAGTTGAGGGAACTAGAATTTTCCAAAGACACTTTTACAATCATGTGGCTGGTATGACTATATGGTATAGGGTTTCCTGCCTGAGCAGGGATTTAGACTAGATGACCTCCAAAGTCCCTTCCAACTCTGTTGTTCTATTCTGTTCTGTTCTGTTCTGTTCTGTTCTGTTCTGTTCCGTTCCATTCCATTCCATTCCATTCCATTCTGTCAAAATACAAACTCATGCTATAGATAAGATCATCAAGCTCCCTTCGTCCTGTGCGCTCCCACAGGGAGGGTCTTCTCAGGGTGCCGCCGGTTAAAGAATGCCGGCGGATGACACCCAGGGGGAGGGCCTTCTCTGTGGGGGCGCCTGCCCTCTGGAACCAGCTGCCCGTGGAGCTTAGGACTGCCCCCGACCTTCGATCATTCCGCCGAGACCTGAAGACCTGGCTCTTTGAGCTTTCCGGCTCAGGCTGAGTTTTAATTGGGTTTTTACTGGGGTTTTACATGTTGCAGGGACTTAGTTTAATCTTTTTAAAATTGGTCTTAATTTTTGTATTAATGTTTTAAAAATTATACCCTGTAAACCGCCCTGAGTCCTTCGGGAAAGGGCGGTATATAAATTCAATAAATTAAATTAAATTAAATTATTTTTTTCATGGTAGTTCCATATATGTACATGTGCGTATGCAAAAGATTAAGAAGAGAGACAGGGTTTAAGCTTCAGCTGTAGTGCAAACTCCTTTAGCATATTATGCTAGGTCAGGGGTAGGCAACCTTGGCTGAGGAATTCTGGGAGTTGAAGTCCACGAGTCATAAAAGAGCCAAGGTTGCCTACCCCTATGCTAGGTGATGTTTAATTTAATACTAATGTTGAGGTGAATACACAATCTTGAGAACTACAAGGGAAATTTCCAACTGTTGTTTATTAGGGAATGCTTTAAGGTTACAATATTTGCAAAAAAAATGGTTTACTTCTTTCCAGGTTTCTAGCCACTTCGATTGAGTTGCTCTTTAGGAGGTAAATTATCAACAGAATCTTGACTGTTTGTGTCTTAACATTTTTTCCCAGGACTGATGTTGTTATGTAGTTGGGTAATAAAATGTCTGCAAGAAAACAACCAAACTCAAAGAGCACCAAGAATACTACAATTCGATCCTGACCTACACATACTTGCTTCTCTTGGTAGAATAATTCCATTCTAATGAAACAATATTCCATTATTCTTCCAGACTTTCCACAACATTTTACACTGCCTTCTTGTGTTCATCTGGGTTTCTGAGCCCAGATGCAGTAGCCATCTTAATGAATCCCTTCTGTGCTCTCCTTGTTTAATGAAACAATAAACAGAATTCTAGGTTTCCTTTCCTACCCTATTGTTAAAATAGTCTCAGTTGCTTGTTTTCAAAAAGCAACAGAATGTTTTTCTACCCCCCCCCTTTGAGGAAGAAGACATTTCACTTCTCATCCTAGAAGCTTCATCAGTTGTGCTGAATTGATGAAGCTTCTTGTATGAAAAGCAAAATGTCTTCTTCCTGAAAGGAAGGGGGAAAAAAACATACAGTTGTCTGGTTGCCTTTTGGAAAAGAACGTTTGATACAACCATTGTTCTGTACCAGCCTGCTACCGGCCCTGCAGAAAAAGCAGGGTCAACCCCTTTACAAACGGCAAGAGGCTGGAATTACGCCTGCCAAATTTATAGCTACAAAAACAAACAAGACACGAACCAAGAAACAGGAGCTTTAAGAAACATGAACCATCCGAGCGGTTGCCTTCAGCAAACCAGCCCTCCCAGACATTCCCCTTATATAGAGTTCAGGGCGTGGCTTCTCTCTGCCTCCTTCCGAGAAGCCCCATTGCCTTCCTCTGTTTACTCCTAATTGACTGCCTCCTGCGTCGGGCGTCCTTGAACAGGGCCAGCTGTGGGTCATCTTCATCCACACTGTCAGGCTCACACAGCTGGGTCTCCGTGGTGACCAAGTGGGAGGAGCCTGGCTGAGGGCTATCATCAGCAAGATCTTCAACCCCCTCAGCAAGGTCTTCAACACCCCCCTCCTCCTCTGAGTCGTCCGACCCAACTGCCGAACCCACAGGCTGACCCTGAATCACAACAACCATGACCTGGATGACTGAGAATCTCCATAGACATATTGTTACAATATTTTTTTTTCATAAAAACCATGTAGCCTGTTTAGATATTATAACAAGTCTTAAAGGCCCCATTACAGTTACTACTCAATGAATTATGTATAGGAAAATGAACTTCTTGCCTAGAGGGTCTTCAGGAGAAGAAGAAGGAAGGAAGAGAGAATTAAATGTAGGCTCAGCTAGAGTAGCCCATTTAAAAATCCAATATGAATTACCATAAATTCAGTCGGAATCTTTGTTTTAAACTGGAAAGGATGTGTTCCCATTTCTGTCACACTTTTATAACATTGCTTTAGGCCAGTCACTTTAAAAACAACAACAACAACCAGCTAGTTTTCTTTGTGCAGTATGGGAATTAATAATATTAATTTACCTTGTGGTTCTGAAGATTGCCAGAAGTGAAAATGCTGGACATCAAAAAGGACTGTACAAACAACAGCGATGGCAAGGATAATTGTTTTATTGGGATCACACCACCCACCAATTTTCAACCTTCTTACCACTTCTTTTCCGAATTCACTGCAGCTATTTTGATGTTAGTCCTGGAACAATCTGTTATGCACTTTGTGCATTAACTATGGTTCCTTCTATTTTATTTTATTTATTTATTTAAAAAAAAAAACCTTTGATAGAAATCTAGAGATTTTGCAAGGAACTTTGCTTAACTATATGGGGCCATTATTCATTGTCTAAGCATAGTTTTTCATCTTCTGAACAAATGATTGGTAAAGGGCAGGAAGCTGTGTTACACAGCTTGGTGGTTTTGAAAGTCTCTGAATTTGCCGCATCATTTTGGGGATCTGTCTATTTACATAACGGTTTCCTGGTCCAGTTGGGTCTGACTCGAGGGCATGGTGCTCATTTTCAGTTCTTGGTTAAGGCATTGATCATTGTCTGAAGACATTGCCATGTTCATGTGGCCAGCATGGCTCTACACCAAAGGCACACAGAACACTGTTACCTTCCCACCAAAGTGATACCTATTAATCTACTTGCATTTGCATGTTTTTGAACTGCTACATGAGAAGGAGCTGGAGCAAGGAACGGGAGCTCGCTCCATTGGGTGGCGCTCAGGTCTTGAACCTGGTCTGTCAGCTTTCCAAGCTCAGCTTCTTTAACTGCTGAATGATTGCACCTCCTTCTGTCTATTTGTTGTTGTTGTTGTTGTTGTTAGTTGCAAAGTCATGTCCGACACATTGCGACCCCATGGACAACGTTCCTCCAGGCCTTCCTGTCCTCTACCATCTTCTGGAGTCCATTTAAGCTCACACCTACTGCTTCAGTGACTCCATCCAGCCACCTCATTCTCTGTTGTCCCCTTCTTCTATTGCCCTCAACCTTTCCCAGCATTAGGCTCTTCTCCAGTGAGTCCTTCCTTCTCATTAGGTGGCCAAAGTATTTGAGTTTCCACTTCAGGATCTGGCCTTCTGAAGAGCAGTCAGGGTTGATCTCCTCTAGGACTGACCGGTTTGATCACCTTGCAGTCCAAGGCACTCACAGGAGTCTTCTCCAGCACCATAGTTCAAAGGCTTCAATTCTTTGGTGCTCAGCCTTTCTTATGGTCCAACTTTCACAGCCATACATTGCAACTGGGAAGACCATAGCCGTGACTATAAATCTGTCTACTTAGCTTGATAGAAATAGAAATAGAAATACATATTGATATAATTATAACTGATATACATGATCAGATAGATAGAGAGAGAGAGAGACAGAGAGAGAGAGACAGAGAGAACTAGCGACACACAGAGAGAGATTCTTTGTTCTGGTTTTCAGCATTTCAAGTGTTACTTTGCTGGGAATGGATTGGAAGTAGATCCTTCACTGATCCCAGTAAAAAAGAATACATTCATATTCTTATGCACATCTAGTTAACTTAATTAGAGAAGCTTACTAAACAACTTCCTAGACCGTTAGCCTCTTCTGCTGACTGTTTTTTTCTTTTTTTGGTGCGGATGACTTTGCAATGTTCAATGAGAGTCACATGATACAGTGTGTTCCCCGATTATATGTTGAATTCTCACGATTGTTTTGTTTCACTGGATATCCGAAGAGAACCGATGACCCTTAGAGAGTAACTGCTTAGAGAAGAACTCGCTAAAGTTTAGATTGCACATGCTCAGTGTACTGTATGTTTACCTAGCCAGGGATCAAGGCAGACCAGGCCTACCTCTGCCAAGCCTTATAGAGGTAAAACCACTTACTTGGATGAAATTTCACCAATCTCCATAGGTCTCCTGGGACTACTTGAGCCTGTAATGGGAGGGGAGTTCCAAATTCGTTGAAAAGCAAAACGAGTCTGTTTCTTGAATGTAAAATATACATGTAAAATGTTCAAGAAGGACAGGTGAAGCGTTTTGATTTGTTGTTTTTTTCTAAAATTATGGCTTCTCTAAATACAGTTTTATTCTTTTTTTTTTTCACAAGCATCCATTCAGATGCTACCTTCTCTATTTTTCATTAACGTAAAAGGAGCCGTGGCGGTGCAATGGTTAGAATGCAGTATTGCAGGCTAATTCACTGTTCACTGCCAGGAGTTCGATCCTGACTGGCTCAGGGTTGACTCAGCCTTCCATCCGCAAGAGGTTGGTAAAATGAGCGCCCAAATTGTTGGGAGGTCAATATGCTGATATTGCAAACTGCTTAGAGAGACCTGTAAACCACTATGAAGCGGTATATAAGTCTAAGTGCTGCTGTTGTTGCTATTGCTAAATGCAGGTAGCCTTTGACTTATGAGCCCACATTTTCTATTGTTAAGTGAGACATTTGTTACTTGTGTTTTGTCCCATTTTACAAAATTTCTTGCCCAAGTTGTTCAGTGAATCACTGCAGTTGATAAGTTAGTAAGTGTTGTGATTCTTTGCCAGCCTGTGGATCCGGCAGCTGAGTCTGAGGAATCAGATGAGGAGGAGGGACCTGGAGTGACGTTAGAGTCAGAGGAAGGCTCTGAGGAGCTCCAAGACTTACAGTCTGATGACGAGCCTGGCCCCTCTACTCGTGCTCAGGCTGAGACACAGCTGTGCTGGGAGTCTGAGTTGGACAGTGACGAAGCACAGCTGGGAAATATCCAGGATGCGTGACAGCGCAGGCAAGAGAAGCCAGTAGGACAGAGGAATGCAATGAGGTGGCTCCAAAGGCAAGAAGGCATTAGGAAAGCCACGCCTTGGCTGCATAATAAAAGGGAAGGTCTGGGAGGTGCTGGTTGAGGATCGAGTTTTTGTGAACTGTGTTTTGTTTGCCTTGGACATTGACTCAGGTCTGTGAATAATAAAAGGGGTTTTTTTTGTTTTTGTTTTCCTTGCGGTTCCAGCCTGCTTGTTGAAAGAGGGGTTTCTCCTTGTGAGCATAACAAGGACTGACATAAGCTGGGACGGAAAAGTAACCTGGTTGTTAAGTGAATCTGGCTTCCTCATTGACTTGGCTTGCCAGAAGGTTATAGAAGAGGATCCCATGATCCCAGGATGCTGCAACCATCATAAATATGAATCAGTTGGCAAGGATTTGGATTTTGATCACATGATCATGGGGCTGCTGCAAAGGCCGTAACTGTGAAAAATGGTCATAAGTCACTTTTTAAAACTGTTGTAAGTCAAGGACTATCTTTATAAGTAATAGATTTTTTTTCTGACTGTATAAACTGACCCTTCATGCAGTTAGACTGGAAAAATTCCATAGTAGATACTGAACTTGTCGGCCTAATGTAAAACACACACACACACACAAAACCCTTTCTATGTATTATTTACCTCAGTTGTTCCTGTACAGTGCAAGTATATTGCAGTAACTCTGAAAATACGTTGTTTTATTTACATTTTTTTTAAAAAAGTACAGTCTTTCCATGCCTTATCTATGTAGGCTTTCAATAAATGAAACCTTCAAAGCACTCAAATTCTTACTTATAAATTAAAACAAATGACGTTGTGATATAGTTAAGCCAGTAATAATGAATAAATAATTGAAAAGCACAAGTTTTGAATTCCTGTCTGATAAGATTTCTTTTTCCCTGCATCAAACTCTTTAAAGTAAGATGCTTTTTTAAAAAAATAAATAAATAAATAAATAAAATAAATAAATAAGAGCTCTCTCTTTTCCTGACCCGACATGGGATAGCTAACATTCCCTTATCTTACTACTGCATAAAACAATATATGCTATGTTTGTCTCAAACTCTCTGATACCAAAAAAAATGAAGCTCAACCCTCCTTATCTTAAGAAAACACATTGGCTGAGTTTGCTCAAAAAGTTTCACTGGGTCATTTAAAAACCAATCTTTGTCATACAACACATTAATCATGACTAATTTTACCCATCGTTATTTTAAGGAGAAGTTTAGAGCACTGTGCAAACTCTTTGCAATGGGCTGCTTTATATTTCACTGTATTATGTCAACCCAGCAAAGACTAATTTCAATATTTAGCTTCAGCAGGCTGGGCACTTGCAGCAATTAAGCATAACAAAACAAAGTTGTGTAAATTTGTGTTGCCGGTGTGAAAGAAGATTTATTTATTTACCTTCATTTTTAAAATATCTTGTCCGGGACTGTTATGAACCTTCAATGTATGTCGCTGTTGCAGATATCACTTATCATTTGAGCTAGTTATAACAAAAGCAAAGGGTATGATACCTCAAGCTTTGATAACCAAGGCCAAGGGACCCATAATCCTTTGTTGAGTGTCTCCATTTTCTGGTGATTATATTTCAAAGGTAAAAGCTATAGGAGAAGGAGAGAAGTATCCTGAAGCTAATACATGATACCAGAATAAAACAGAGTAGAGTAGAGAAGAATAGAACAGAACAGAACAGAACAGAATAGAATAGAATAGAATAGAATAGAATAGAATAGAATAGAATAGAATAGAATAGAATAGAATAGAATAGAATAGGGTAGTGTAGGGTGGAATAGAATAGAATGGAATAGAATAGAATAGAATAGAATAGAATAGAATAGAATAGAATAGAATAGAATAGAATAGAATAGAGTAGAGTAGAGTAGAGTAGAGTAGAGTAGAGTAGAGTAGAGTAGAGTAGGGTAGGGTAGGGTAGGGTAGGGTAGGGTAGGGTAGGGTAGGGTGCAATAGAATAGAATAGAATAGAATAGAATAGAATAGAATAGAATAGAATAGAATAGAATAGAATAGAATAGAATAGAATTCAGAATGAATAGAATAGGATGGGATGGGATAGAATTCAGAATGAATAGAATAGAATAGAATAGAATAGAATAGAATAGAATAGAATAGAATAGAATAGAATAGAATAGAATAGAATAGAATAGAATAGAATAGCTTTATTAGCCAAGTGTGATTGGACACACCAGGAATTCAATCTGTGCACTAAGAAGTCTTGTAAATTGTCTTCATCAATAAATGCCACCTGTTCCCTAGGAGAGTTTCTTGCACAACTTTTGGCAGCTCGCAGACCTGTCTGGATTTTACAGGAAATCCTGTCTTTGCTAAAGAGTCTACTGATTCTGGCATCTGTTCTCCCAGGAGGACCAAGAGATATTTCAGAAAGACACCGAGCAAGGAGACTCTGTCACTGTGTTGTCTGCCTAACTGAAGCTTTGGAAAATTAAAGCACCAGAGCCGGATAAATTATTGATGCCCTCGTGAATGCTTAAGCAGACAAACACACTCTGAAATACAGTGGGGGGGGGAGGAAAACATTATCACCCCATGATCCCCTCTTTTTTTCTCTGGCCACTTTTCCTTCCAAGGGTACCAAAACACAGCCCCTTCTAGCAGCCCCAAATTCCACTTGGAGGATTTGTTCCCCAGGTTTTGTTAGCTTCAGCAGTTAAGAGTCGTCTTCTGTTGGTTCACTTGCAGCCTTGAAGAATATATCAGTGACTGTCCAAGATTACCTTTTGCCTCTTTGTATTTACTGATGTTGTATGCTTCAAGGTTTCTGGTGCCCTTGAGAAGCTCTAACCGTTATTTATATGCAAGAGCACACCAGCTATTTATTAAGATAGAAACTGAAGGGCCTGTTTGTTAGAGGGGAGGAGGGTGGCCGACAGGAATATTCTACTTAATATATAACATAACATTAAATTACAGGTATAAATTGTCCAGTGTCACGCTTTGGAACTTTAAAACAAGAGTTGCAGAATAAAACTCAGAGTAAGCAGTGTTGAACTTGGGCAACAGTGAGTTTTCTTACTCTTCTTGTCCCTATTAACTACTTATTGTTTCCCCCCCCATAATTGCAAGCATTTTAAATCAACAAATAGCTACCATTGAGCTGTTATAATCCATTTCTATTATTGCAGGTATTGGAGAAAGTTTCGGGAAAATTGCACCAAAATTTAACACACTGACACACACACACACACACACACAACTACTGCCAATAGAACCATTGGATTATTGATATCTAATTTAATCATGGCTAACTTGAAGTCAAGGTTGCTCAAAGCATTAACTGAATATAGATAAAATATAGCTCACTCAAAAACGTACAGTCTTCATAAATATAAACCATTTTAACACACATGTTTCTAAATGATGCAGAACTGGATAAGTAGCAAAAATATGTCCAAATCTATTGATACATCTATTTGTATGTCTATATCTATATTCACCTAGGAAGGAAATTGTCTAGAAATATGCCAATCCTACCTTGTGTGTGTGTTTGGGGGGGAGGTAATAAAAATTAAGATAACAGAATAACAGAACAGAATAATAGATGGGACCTTGGAGGACTTTCAGACCAACCCCCTACTCAGGAAACCTTATACCATTTCAGACAAATGGTTGTCCAATCTCTTTTTAAAAACTTCTGTTGGAACATTACTTCTGGAGGCAGGTTGTTCCACTGGTTAATTGTTCTAAGTGTCAGGAAGTTTCTCCTTAGTTCTAGGTTGCTTCTCTCCTTGATTAGTTTCCATCCATTTTATCTTGTCCTGCTTTCAGGTGTTTTGGAGAATAGCTTGACTCCCTCTTCTTTGTGACAACCCCTGAGATATTGGAACACTATCATGTCATCCCTTGTCCTTCTTTTCATTAAACTAATGTCCATAATTATCCAGATGCCATCTTGAGTTGTTGTTTTTTCCCCCTGCCTTCTCTAAATGTTGATGATTTTATGTAGGCATTAGGTGGAACTCCTTTGAGGAAGAATTTTAATAAATAGAGATTCACCACACTACTAAAGAGTATAGAAGAAGTAGTCTAGAACTATCCACCCACTCTACTACAGTGCTACACCATGTAGAAGAAGTTCTGTGCTGTTGGCTATCAGCAGGTATTTTAGGAGGAGATGTCCTTCCATGTCCACATTGTATTTGGAAGCAATTTCAATTTCAAACTAGACATACAGTATGTGTGATATTTTATGGAACTATTTCAGTATTTTGTGGAATATTTTTAATGAATGCAAGGCATGTAGCCTAGGTTTTGCACTGGGCAAAGAATAAAAGCAAATAAAACATAAGATTGAAAAAAACTGATTATCAGAGAAAAGAATGCCATTTTTGTTTTCATGGCACCTAGTTTTTCAACTGAATATATTTTGGTTCTTTTACAAGCAAAGACCAACCGATTTTCTGGCCTACTGTATTACTACCTTGTGTTATAAATTGGCTGCAGCTTTTGTTGATGATGGTCAATATACAAATGATTGTATTCAATCTGAAGTAGATTTCCATTTATCTGTTACTCTACTGACCCCACATTAGCTTTTGTTTACAACAATACAATTTCTTCTGTGGGCGTGACCAGGTGATTATCTTGATTTGCTGTTCAAGTTTCTCTTTTCAGATTAATTTAAATTGATAGTCTGAAGCCCTGACAGGCATATCAATGGGTGTGTTAAATCTTATTTCTGTTGCAGCTGTTGTTGCTTGAAGCACTCGCTGTTATGTTAGACAGATGAAGTAAAAATAACACAAAATTGCAAATAGAGCCTAATATTTAATATCAGTTGCATCAAGAAATACAATTCTGGTCAAGCACAGCTACAGAAACAGTCACCTTGAATCGTGAGATAGGTGGCAAATAAATTTGATAAATAAATAAACAGCAAATAACAGTACACCTGTACAGAACACGGATTGTGTTGAGAAAGTTAACAGAACTAGCTCTCTCAAATTCTGAGCAGGTCAGAATATTTCTTTATTTCTCTAGATTTTACAAGAAAGGATAACTAGAATCGAATGTGAAGGGAAAAAAGCCTGAGTCTTAAAAGTAAAGACTCCCACAAAAACAACCCATTAATTCTCCTGTCTTAAAATTAATGCCAGAAAATAATCAATACATCTACAGATGATGATACACTATCTAATTACTCTCAGACTTAAGGATCAAAATCCTGCTTAAAATGTCATATCTTCCAGAAATATGGGATATTTAGGGCAAATTTAAGAAAAATAAGAAAGTGTATTGAATGCATGACCAAAGAATTATTGGGAAGATAACCAAGTATATGTCTTAGCTGCCTTTTACAAATGTTGGGAATCTGATGGGGGACTTTAATAAATTTGAGGGTCCTTACATTACGAGTTGACACAGGGGGAAAATGTCTTTTCTTGCCATTTTAACATGAATTAGGCTAAAATGTCCATTTGAATCAACAAATTTGGGGAATGTCATGGACATAATATATCATAATGTCATGAGAGGCTCTCATTATGTTCTCATAATAATATTCTCACCATAAAATATGGATTAGATGATACCTAGGCATGATTATTCAGCCAGTTACAAGTTCATCTAGCTGTTCCTGACCATGTTATGTTCAACAGTTGGCTTAAAATTACACATTCTCCCCACTTAGTCTGCCTCAGTCAGGCCCTGCTTAGAGTGAAGAAGGAAGTTGGAGACTAATCCATAAAGGACAGTTAAAGAAACTGAATAGATTTAGTCTACAGAAGATAAAAAAGAGGGAAGATGGAGTCTCAGTTGTTTGATATCTGAAGAGACATCTAGAGGAGATCGCTATTGTTTTACATTGCTGCAGAAGTCAGGAATAGAAACAATGTGCTGAAATTATACGGAAGTAGATTCAGGTTAGATATTAAAAGGAATGGTAAGAGCTACCAACCCATGCAACAGGCTGTATCCGTTTGCTGGACATCCCCAACAGAGGGTGCATAACCATCTTCTTGAAATGCTTTAGCACAAGATTTTTCAAATGATAGAATAGAGTAGAGTAGAGTAGAGTAGAGTAGAGTAGAGTAGAGTAGAGTAGAGTAGAGTAGAGTAGAGTAGAGTAGAACTGGAAGGGACCTTAGAGGTCTTCTAGTCCAGCCCCCTTCTCAAGCAGGTGAACCTATACCATCTCAGACAAGTGACTGTTCAGTCTCTTAAAAACCTCCAGTGATGGTACACCCACTATTTCTGGAGGCAAGCTATTCCACTGGTTAACTGTTCTCATTGTTGGGAAGTTTCTCCTTAATTCCAGGTTGCTTCTCTCTTTGGTCAGTTTCCAACCATTGTTTCTTGTCCTGCCTCTGGTGCTTTGAAGAATAAAGTGACCCCCTCTTTGTGGCAGCCCCTCAAATACTGGAATACTGCTATCATGTCTCCCCTATTTCTTCTTTTCTTTAGACTAGCAAAATGCAAGTCCTGCAGCTGTTCTTAGTATGTTTTAGTCTCCAGGCCTTTGATCATCTTAGTTGCTCTTCTCTGAACTTTTTCCAAACTCTCAACATCTTTTTTTGTAATATGGTGACCAAAATTGGTTGCAGTATTCCAGGTGTGGCCTCACTAAGGTTTTATAAAGCAGTACTAATACTTTGTGTGATCTTGATTCTATGCCTCTGTTTATACAACCCAGAATTGTGTTAGCTTTTTTGGCGGCTGCTGCACGCTCCATTGGAACTCCAGGAGTTCTGCATTATTATTATTTTTTTAAAAAACAACACCAAAAAAAACCACTAGCAGATTTTGAAAAATAAAAATAAAAAATTGAATGCCTCTTGTTTACCCGAAGTTTCAGTCAGTAAGATCTTGGATTCAGTGGGTTTTGAGCCCCATCCATTTTAAGGGTTACCAAGCATATCAACCGATCAAATCAAACAATTTTCTGAAAGTAAAGTACATCTCAAAAAGCATGCTTTAAAAAAAATGAAACAGAGCAAAACGTTTTGAGCTCCACAACAGGAGAAAGGCCCAAATTTTATTAGATAATATTCTGTACAGGTAGTCTGTCCTTTAGTGCAGGGGTAGGCAACCTTGGCTCTTTTATGACTCGTGAACTTCAACTCCCAGAATTCCTGAGCCAGCCATGCCAAGGAGAAAGGGAGAGTTTCCAAGCTGAGCCATGCTGGCTCAGGAATTCTGGGAGTTGAAGTCCACGAGTCATCAAAGAGCCAAGGTTGCCTACCCCGGTCTAGGCCTAGGCCGCTTTATGACTCATGGACTTCAACTCCCAGAATTCCTGAGCCAGCCATGCTGAGGGGAAAGGGAGAGGTTTCCAAGCTGAGCCATGCTGGCTCAGGAATTCTGGGAGTTGAAGTCCATGAGTCATAAAAGAGCCAAGGTTGCCTACTCCTGAATTCTAGACAGTTCAACTACTCTATCTAGAGGTGCTGTTGATAGTTACACCTACTTTCAGCCATGGGACCGTGCATATATTTTAGTCTAGCCTATATCACAGGGTTGTTCTGCTTTAGTGACTGTTCAAAATTACAACAGCACTGAAAAAAGTGACCGTTTTTCACACTTACGACCGTTGTAGCATTCCCCATGATCAAAGTTTGGATGCTTGGCAGCTGCTTCATATTTATGACAGTTGCAATGCCCAGGCTTCCTCTGGTCTCCTTTTGTGACCTTTGGACAAGCAAAGCCAATGGGGGAAGCCAGAGTCTTTTAAGCACCATGTTCCTAATTTAATAACTGCAGTGATTCACTTAGCAACTTAACAACTGTGGCAAGAAAGGTCTCCAAATGGGCCAAAAGTCACTTATACAACTGTCTCACTTAGCAACAGGAATCCGGTCGTACTTTGAGGACTACGTGCACGCCGTATATTATAACCTGCTCAGAGCTATGGCTTTTGGGGCATATGCTTTCTTTGGCTGGTCGTATATTTCAAATTGAAAAGTGACCTGCATTCAAGCCTGGGGGGAAAGAAGAGAGAGAGAGAGAGAGAGAGAGAGAGCGAAACAGGGAGAAGCGGAGTTAATAAATTCATGCATCCCTATTGCCTGTCATTTATGAGCGATGGTTCTTTTAGTATGTTATGTGTACATCATTCTCCGTATGCACGATTCTGAGAGCATTGTCTGCTCTTAGGTTTGAATGGCTGTGCCCAGGCATTTGAAGGCTGCGATTCTGCAGCGGAGTATGTGTGTGTGTGTGGGGGGGAAACAACCTTGAGCGCTCACTGAATCAAAGGCAGAATGGAAACTCTGCCTTCGTTCCTGTTATCATATCGTGTGGTTACAGATCTTGCCTAGAGGTTTGAATACGTTGCGCCCCTGTATTACACACACACACACACACACACACACACACACACACACACACACACGATATAGCATTGTGGTTATAAGATTGCCGATAAGAGGAGAGTCCCGTCGGTGCAGTACTAAATTTCATTCTTGACATGCAGAAAATGACAAGCTGAACCTATTAACCTTCTGCTCTTTAACAGTAAATATGAACATTCAGCAAGTATTCCTCCTGCCAGCCACTAAGATAACTTTATTAAAACTTGGATCACCCGATGACAACATGACATCAAGATAAATGGGGATGCTTACAAATGCATTTAGGCAGTCCTTTATTACTGGAGTGTGTTGAGAAAGAACACAGGTGCTCAAATTGGAACCAATGTATCTCTGTACAGTAGGTCTGTCCTTTGGCTGTCCTCCTCCTCCTCCTCCTCCTCCTCCTCCTCCTCCTCCTCCTCCTCCTCCTCCTCGTCTCTTTGATATTCCCCAAGATGTACAATAGGACCACCACTGAGATGTTATCGTACATGAGAAAGGAGAGCTGGGAGCAAATCATTAACATTTTTGATATGCTAATGATTTTGTAACTGAGCACATGCAAAGATTTACCTGTAAAAGCAAAGCTTTCCTGAGATTTATCTGAAAATTTGAATAGATATGAACATTTTTCCTTCTTCTTTTCCTCCCCAAAATATTGGCTCTCTCTTTCATTGTTCATTATTTACGTAATAAAGTCTCCCAGGACAATAATGGTCTTCAATAATGCTCACAATATATATATATATATATATATATATATATATATATATATATATATATATATATATATATATATATATATATATATATATATATATATATATATATATATATATATATATATATATATATATATATATATATATATATATATATATATATATATATATATATATATATATATATATATATATATATATATATATATATATATATATATATATATATATTGTGAGCATTATATATATATATATGAAACAATGTCTCTAAGTTCTGCATTTATTCAAAGAAAGATGGATGTCTAACTGATCACTAATTTATTTTTACATTTTAGGCTACATATACCTCGTAGGTAATAAATTGATTATAGACACCCTAATCCTAACATGCCCCCATTATTATTATTATTATTATTATTATTATTATTATTATTATTATTATTATTATTATTATTATTATTATTATTATTATTATTATTATTATTATTATTATTATTTTAAAATATCAGTGTCCTGATAGTACTGTTTTTTGTTTCCCCCCCCCCAAACTACTGTTTTTCAGCATGGCTTTTAATAAACTCCCACTAACGCTATTCACTTTATTCTCTCAACAATGTTCACGTCTGGCTTTATCCCTTGGTTGCGTGTAAGATGCATCGTGTGCGTGTGTCATAATGTCATCATGCCCATTTGCATTCCTTTGCAGGATCGGGCTGTGTTTCCCGCAATGTGGCTTGTGGCAGCTGCCTGTGGTGCCATGTTCTATTAAGTTCTTGCTAGATGAGGGGTGGGTATTCTCACTATGTTGTAACCCTGTAAATGAACACAGAAACCAAATCTCAAGGTGGCATAAATAGTATCAGATGTCCAGACTACTTTTGATCTGAAATGTGACTCCTTGGTTGCACATCAACCTACAGTTAAGTGTTTTATTTTGTGCGGGGTGGGGAGTGAAAGTGAGCTTCTGTGCTTTAAGAAAGAGAGGGGGGGGGGAAAGTTCATGGAAAGTGTTACATTTTCCACATCAAAGGGACATCTACAGCTGCGATATATGAAGTACTACAGTGGCTTTCTTAAGTCATTTTACAATGGATAAACCTTTTTTTTTTTGCTTGGCCTGAGTATGTTTTTTTTTAACTTTGGGGGAGGAAGCGATTATAAGTTTAGGCGATATATAATTGTTTTGATCCAGCTAGTATTAGGAATAGAATGGAGCTGAAGAACCTACACTGTCTCAGACAGGTGATTGTCTCATCCAGGGGTAGGCAACCTTGGCTCTTTTATAACTTGTGGACTTCAACTTCCAGAATTCCTGAGCCAGCATGACTGAATTCTGGGAGTTGAAGTCCACAAGTCATAAAAGAGCCAAGGTTGCCTACCCCTGGTCTAGTCTCTTCTTAAAAATCTCCAGTGATAGGACACCCACAATTTCTGGAGTTAAGCTGTTCGACTGGTTGATTGTCCTCACTGTCAGGAAGAGTCTCCTTAAATCCAGGTTGTTTCTCTCTTTGATCAGTTTCCAATCATTGTTTCTCAATCTTCCCTCTGGTGCTCTGGTGAATAACCTGCCCCCCTCTGCCTTGTGGCAGCCCCTCAGATACTGGAACACTGCTATCATGTCTCCCCTATTTCTTCTTTCCTTTAGACTAGCCAAACCCAAGTCCTGCAGCTGTTCCTTGTATGTTTTAGCCTCCAGTGATACCATTCTACAATTAGATGATTTTCTCATTTGTCTCTTTCCAACCCATGGTACAAAATACCATGACACCACTGTACATGGTATACAAAGAACGGTTACAGGAATTGGGTATGTCTCGTTTAATGGGGGGAAAAAGACTAGGGGAGACATGATAACAGTGTTCCACTATTTGAGGGGCTCCTACAAAGACAAGGGGGTCCAACTATTTTCCAAAGCACCAAAAGGCACAATGAGAAATAATAGATGGAAACTAACCAAGAAGAGAAGCAAACTAAAACTGAGAAAAAAAATTCCCAACAGTGAAAGCAATCAACCAATGGAAGAGCTTTCCCTTCAGAAGTTGTGGGTCCTCCATCACTGGAGGCTTTCAAAAAGAGACTAGACAACCATTTATGTGAAATGGTATAGGGCAGGCATGTCAAACTTGTGACATCACGTGATGTCGTGTGATGTATCACTTTTTCCCCATTGCCAGCAATGGGGTGGGCGCGGTTTCAGCATTACGCATCCGGTGGTTTGGCATGCCTGGTATAGGGTGTCCTTCTCAAGAGGGGAGTTGGATTAGAAGACCTCCAAGGTCCCTCCCAAATTTATTCTATGTGCTATGTTCTATAAATTGCAAATTGTCCTGGAGAGGGAGGAGACAAAACAGAGAGAAAGCTATGGATGAGCAGAGTGCTAAGTTTGCTACCAAAAAGCAAATTCATGGGTAAACATTACATTTGATCTGCTGCCTGGAAGTGACAAGCTTTTTGCTTATTAGTGAAGGGATTGGAAAGCTAAGAGCCGAAAAATAGCTCCTGAAGCGGCAGTGCAATTGAGGCTTCGGAGATATACTAGGTAGTTTTCTAAAATGTTCCTTCCAGGGTATCCAGAGCTTGTGTTCAATTACTCTCTAAAATTAGGTTGGAAGCAAAGGATGACACCATTGTGTGCCATTCCCATCCATGCAAGCAGGATGTAGCTCAGCCTTATTCAACTCCATGCCTGGAGAGATGATTCAAAAGGTGTGAGTAATCGGAAAGCTGAGTGATTCCCAAGCACTCTCACAGCACTTTTAATTTGTGTGAATGGCTTCAGATAATACGGGGAGATAATTCACACAGAGTTTGGCTGACATGGGAGGGTGGCTGGAGGTAAATCAGGTGTGCTTCTTGCATTGTAGACTGAAGACCTGGGAGAACTTGACAGAACGGTGGAATGACTTTTGAGAATGGATAGTGTTTATGTCTGGTTTATTTGCTTCCTGATTCCATTAGTGGCCTTAGAAGTTCTGGATGAGCCCCAAAGAGGTATTGCCTACATTGCCAAGGTTCCTACATTCCCTTCTAAAGATAGGAGAAGATGTCTGACCACAGTCTTTAAGTCAGCGGTCTTCAAACTTGGCCCTTTTATGACTTGTGGATTTCAATTACCAGAATTCCTCAGCCAACGTGCCTGGCTGAGGAATTCTGGGAGTTGAAGTCCACAAGTCATAAAAGGGCCAAGTTTGAAGACCCCTGCTTTAAGTGAAGCAGAAGAAGAAACCCCAAACTTCCTGGATTAGAGAAGTTTGCTAGCGGTCCTTTTTGTTGTTTATTTTCTGGTTAAATCACACAGAACAAATATTGTTTTGTGACATTGTGATTTCAAGCAAATGGAATTTTCAGGGATAAAGCCCCAGGGGAAACTGGGAGATATCTTTTGCACAGTCGTGTATTCCCGTGCACTCAATATATACAGTTTTGTCCAATAGAAAGGATGCTGAATGAAAGTTGATGCAGCTTCTCACTGTTGCAATGTACTTATGGCATTTAATGCATCGGCACAGATGTAAGCAGAAGTGTTCCTGTTTCAGATATGAGTATGATTTCAGCAGATGTGAAGTTAAGAAAGGTAAAAAGCTCTTTACATTACTGAATTTGGTCACCATGAAGATTTCAGTGTCCTTCAAAAGATTTGATCAGAGAAGAAACATCTTAGATGTTAGTCTCACAATATTTAATCCAGCTAGCTGCTAACCAAGTCATTTTTTATTATTATCATCATCATTATTCGGTTCACTTCTACACTATTAGAATATTAGAGACCAGTGAGCAATTCAGATAATGCCAAAAAAGACAAAAATCTGTAATGTATGTGTGCTTGTGTGTGTGTGTGTGTGTGTGTATTCATACACCATATGTATTTGATTAGAATTATACACATATAGACACACACAAAAGACACAGAGACACTACACACAGAGATGGCTAACACGCAAGGGAATTAAGAGCAAAATATGTACCCTACAATATTGAATGAGGTTTTTCCTTCAGAGAATACCAGATGTTGGACACAAAAGAGAGAGGGTGGAAAAGAAAATGTCATGGTTCCGACAGATAAAACCATTCAAAAGAACTTTGAGGCATTGTTTTCCTTAAAAAGTCTTTTATTTGAGAAGCAAAGTATCGACACTACATAGTTGAACCCAAAAACTAAATTCCCCTCCCCTGGATACAAAGTTTCAAAGTACAATTTCCTCCCCTCAATAACCTGCCATAAAGCACATTCCCCAATTAGCTTATAGCACAGGCTTTCTCCTCTGATCTCCAGCCCGCCAAAACTTTTATCAGCTCCGGACCCAGTTTGTTCTTGAGTTCCCATGGCAGAGTTATTACTATGGCTAACTGAGCTGCTTGCACCAACTAATTCTAAAAGCAAGAAAAAGGGAAAAGAGAAAATGGCTGCTTTTTCATCTTGCTTTGTCGAAAGCAAGAACATCCGATGTTAGCAGCGTTGAAAGAAAACAGATCAGAGTAGACTTTATTCACTTTTTATTGTACATAGTAGCTGTATTATACTGTATAGTAAAAAAGTGAAGGTAAAGGTTCCCCCGCACATGCGGGGGAAGAGCCTTGGTGGAGCAGTGGGCTAATGCCTCCTTAAGTAACACCAGCTGCCTGCAATTAGTGCAGGTTCGAGTCCCACCAGGCTCAAGGTTGACTCAGCCTTCCGTCCTTCCGAGGTAGGTAAAATGAGGACCCAGATTGTTGGGGGCAATAAGCTGACTTTGTAAAAATGCCGCTGGGGGGGGGCGAAAGCCCTAATAAGCAGGCATATACATAGAATGAAGGCTATCGCTAAGCACATTGATTTGTGCTTCTTAGATTGTAAGCCGCCCTGAGCCTTCGGAGAAGGGCGGGATATAAATGGGATTAAAGAAAAAACAAAAATAACATGCATGCTAGTCGTTTCTGACTCTAGGGGCCAGTGCTCATCTCCGTTTCAAAGCCGAAGAGCCAGTGCTTGTCCGAGGACGTCTCCGTGGTCATGTGGCCGGCATGACTGGACGCCAAAGGCACACGGAACGCTGTTACCTTCCCACCGTTGTGGTCCCTAGTTGGTAGTAAAATGTTGAATTTCGTCAGTTCTCCAAAATCTTTAAAATGCAGTTGCCTTCTGAAAGGTGTGATATTTGTTTTGATCAGCTAATAATGGAGTTTTGTTTGGCTCTCTTCTGTTGTGTTCTCCTTGGAGAATTCACCAGTGTGTGATGGTGATAAAATGCGAACTGAACACTTGTCAAAGCTGTTCTTACAGTGTTTTCCTTTATTTCTGTAAATATTACAGGTCCACCTCTTGCACTTTAAATAAGTTGGTTAAGAAGACAAAACTTGGGGTACTTAAAAGAGAGAAAGAAAGAAAGAAAGAAAGAAAGAAAGAAAGAAAGAAAGAAAGAAAGAAAGAAAGAAAGAAAGAAAGAAAGAAAGAAAGAAAGAAAGAAAGAAAGAAAGAAAGAAAAAAACAACTAGATTTGTTCCCGTTGAAGGTGCAAATTTTCTGACATTTTTCCCCCCTTCCCTAAGGAGCTGACAATTATTAGTAAAGGTCAGAATTTTCAACAAAGTGTTAGAAATGAAAATAACAATGAAAGATCAGCTCCCACCCCAATGAAAATAATTGCCACAGAGGAATCAAAAATCTCTAAGAGAATGAATAACATGAGCTGTCACAAAAAACCATCTTCTCTTTTGCATTAGCTTAGGAAACTTTCTGCCTGGACCAGTCTCCATTGAAGAAGAGATGTTGGTTTATAGGCATAGAGAAAATTCAATATCAGGCTTGAAGCATTTGATAATAATCCATTGTATGCACATTGGAGACTTTGGTTTTTATCTCATGTGAAGCATTCCATACTGATTGTCAGTTTAGATTCTTCACTATGCTTCAACTCTGGATGGTGTTGCAACTCTGATTTCCTTTTTACAATTGTCCCCCTGAGTAGAAACAGCTGTCATAGGGGAAAAAAAAACTATGCATGAATAAAAGTGTATGCTTTTGCCATGCTTGATACACTCCAGACTACTAGTATGGCAGATTCTGCTTGAAAAATGGACCAAGGGGAGATTTATGCCTCTCTCAAATCATTTCCAGGGCGAAGGCAGTGGGTATAATGGTTATTGACCAGCTGAAGATTTATGTTCGGGTTGAACTGTCATCATTCTTTTGGACAATGGATTGTTTCTTACACATATCATAAATAATGGGCAGTATTTCATTCAAACTGATGAGTCCAAAGGATTGTGCATTGAGGGGAAAGAGGTTGCCTAACATAGAAAATACTGTATCTTGCCACTCAAAATGGGAATGTTCTTGCTATGTGATCAGGCAGAGAGACATGGGATGAACATGGCAATGAAGGTGATCTTGGATTAGTTGAGAACAGTGGATGCCCATTCAAGAGTCCCAAAGAAACTTGTTCCATGGTGGCAACTGCATTCCAAACCCTGTTTTTAAGGGGGTATTAAGGAGTAGAATAAACTTATTTAGTACCTGAAAGCTTGGAGTCTTGTTATGTGTGAAGTATCAGGACCACGCATTAAGTTTCAGTTCAGATGATTTATTGCTCAAGTCTCTAACAAGAATTTAGTCAACTAACAGTCATTACTAAATTGGCACCAGGGAAGGATGAACAGAATTCAAAAGGGATTGGATTTAGATTGCTTGTGGGAACATAATGACCCTAGGTTGATTCCTCACTTCACTCCACACCCAGGATCTATCTGCTACAGGTCCCCATTTTCTCTGTCAACTGTCCTCCATTGTCTTGAAGAACTTAGCAAGCCACAAAATGATGCTAGCACACTTTTTTTAAAACGGATTTAAGGTCAATTTAGCATTGTCTTAGTCTTCCATATCATCTTTAAAAAAAAAAAACAAACTTAAGAAATTGCTTCTGAAAGTATATCACAAGTCCATCTGGAGCAGGTCATAGAATGAAACGGTTAAAATAGATATAGGTATAGCCCTCAAGAAGTTGTTGTGGTTTGGAGTTTTTTGTTTGGGTTTCTTGGGCACACTAATTCCTGTTTGGGCTAAAATATTTTGTATTTCTGTGAATGAGGAACTGTCATCAAACCTGATGGTGATTTCCTGTTTTGCATTGATTGGGCCATGGAAGAAAGAGTCTCAAAAAAAAAAGTTTGTGGGTATTATGTAAAATCTGAATTTATTGCCATAGTAAAACATTTAGCAATCCAAAATCAGTTTGAGGGAATCTGTACTTCTTCATCACCAACACACACAAATACTACTCTCTCTCTCTCATATACAAACACAAAAACAAAACATCAGCCATTTACATTTTATTGACTATAGCAACTGTTAGAAGAAAAATCAGGGCACGTTCCAAGCCGGGAATAGAAAATGGAGACTGCTTAGGAAAAAAAAGATCCAATTTATTGAAGAGCAGAACCAACAGCATGCAGTTCTGGGGCAGCTGACCAACTGGTTTTATGAGTACATGGATTTTTATACAGTTTTCACAGCATTTCGTGATCTACAGGCTTGCTTTGTGTGTTTTGTTATTTGATTGGTTTGACTTGTTTTGCAAAGGCTCGTGATGGGTCTTAATTATCACTTTTCTAGGTTCTAATCTTGTCAAACAAATGTAATTAATTTTACCCCCTTATCTTTATTCTGTCTATTACAGGGGTGTCAAACTGCCAGCCCATGGGCTGGATCCGTCACACCAAAACCACGCCCACCCCATTGCCAGAAATGGGGAAAAAAGTCATGATACATAACGACATGTCATGTGACGTCGCGTGTTTGACACCCGTGGTCTATTTACCCCCATTTAGCTCTCTTTGTGAATCAACAGGCCTATTGGGGGGGGGGTGCATTCTTACCACACAACTTGGTTGAGTAAAATAAGTGTTCTCCATATATGTATCAACGGTTACATCTTTTAGAGTATATGTTGCTAGCAATATCATGACAAATACCTCTTTCATTGAATAGAATATCTTCTTACTCTTATCAAAATAATATCTGCCTTTTGGTCTTTGAAGTATGAAAGTCTTTAACAATCTTGTTAAAAGAGGAATATGTAGGTACAGCTGTGTAATTATAAATTAGAAGCCAGGACATACACATAGCTTATATGTAGCAATGTCTGTGAGGAGTATAAAAGCTTGGATGGACATTTTTGCTGTTTTCCCCAATGGTACAGTCTCCAGATATCTTGCTTCCTTTATTGTTTTTCTATACCACAACTATCCCAAAGGACTTGTGGTGGTTTATGAGATAAAACAACACAACAAAACCATTCAATAAATCATCACACAATTATAAGAAAATGCTGAGGGGGAAAAAAGAAGTAATTCCTTGCAATTACATTGACTTGTTCCAGGCTGAATCTGACATCCAGGCTAAGACGTAGATTCAAGGGGCAAGTAAAGATTTCTAGAAAGATTTAATGATCTGAAGATAGAGGCCTGTCAGAAATGATGATGCCAGTTGAAGAATCAGACTGAAAATGAAGGAGACTTTCTGCCTGCTTGTTTATATGTAGTACTCAACTCATGATTACAGTTGGGAACAGGCTGTCTGGTGTTAAGTAATGTAGTTATTAATTGATTTTTACCCAATTTTATGATCTTTTTTACCACAGTTGTTCAGGAAATCTGGCTTCCCTCATTGATTTTGCTTGTTGGAAAGTTGCAGATCGTGATGGCTTGACGCTATGGCATTGCAAAGGTGATAAATTCACACCAATTGCCAAGCATTTGAACTTTGATCAGGTGACCATGGGAACACTGAAATGGCCATAAGTGCTAGGACTTGTCATAATGCCATTTTACTTGGTTTTTGAGCTATCCAGTTGTCTATGGAGAGTCTCAGTCATCCAGGTCATAGTTGTCCCAGAGATGCTTTTTCACGTAGCAACTGGACTTTCTTGTTTTTCTCTGAAGACATTTCACTTCTCAATCAAGAAGCTTCTTCAGCTCTGACTGGATGGTGGGGGATCCAGAAAGAGGGGTCAAAGAGGCCAGCAAGGTCAAATTGAACAGCCCCCTCTCAACGAGGGGGAGGGATATGACATCATCTATCTCCAGTCCACAACACAGTCCTTTCAGCAGTTCCAAGAAAGCTCCACACCCATTTGCATCACTCAGGTGACCCTGAGGACACAGATAAACCTCCAAGTGGCCTCAATGACCATTGGTCTGCAAGAAGTATAAATCCTTCCATTCCCCACCATCCAGTCAGAGCTGAAGAAGCTTCGTTGATGAGAAGTGAAATGTCTTCAAAAAAAAAAAATAAACCCAAGAAAGTTCAGTTGCCTCATAAAAAACATCTTTGGGATTGCTATCCGGTTCTAAGAATATTCCATCTTTGGACTTGGATGGGCTCAGAGCACTTCCACATTATATGTTTAACTTTGTTCACGCTGGTCTCATTTGAAAAGATTTATTTATTTATTTATTTATTTATTCATTTATTCATTTATTTATTTATTTATTTAATTAATTAAATTTATACGCCGCCCTTCTCCCTGAGGACTCAGGGCGGCTCACAACAATAAAAATTTAAAAACATAGAATAAAAATTTTTAAAAAAAGAATTAAACAATAAATGCAAAATTACAAGACAATTTAACCTGGTAAAAAGACTAATTAAAAAACGTAGTCAATCCAGGCCCGCTTGTTGGAACAACCAGGTCTTCAGGTCACAGCGGAAGGACCGAAGGTCAGGGACCATCCGCAGCTCCGAAGGCAACTCATTCCAGAGGGTCGGTGCGCCCACAGAGAAGGCTCTCCCCCTGGGGGTCGCCCGCCGTCATTGCCTGGCCGACGGCACCCTGAGGAGGCCGACTCTGTGGGAGCGAACCGGGCGATGGGAGGTTGACAATGGCAGCAGGTGGTCTCGCAAGTACCCCGGGCCTAAGCCATGTAGGGCTTTAAAGGTTATTACCAGCACCTTGAATCGCACTCAGAGGGTAACCGGAAGCCAATGCAGCTCGTGCAGGAGTGGTGTAACATGGGAGTACCGAGATACTCCCATAAGCACCCGCGCGGCCGCATTTTGTACCAGTTGAAGCCTCCGGGTGCTCTTCAAGGCCAGCCCGATGTAAAGATGCTGGTGATGATATTGTTTGATATCTCTCGCAACACTCTTTAGAGATAGCAGTTGAAAATCAGCAAAAAAAAAAAAGTTGAATCAGCATATGGTCTTGGTAAGCAAAGTCATTTCTTCATCCTGAATTTTCCTGACAGAAGAATTAATCAGTGGAACAACTTGCCCCCAGAAGTTGTGGATGCTCCAACACTGGAAGTTTTTAAAGAGACATTTGTCTCAAATGGTATAGGGTTTCCTGCCTGAGCAGGAGGTTGGACAAGGAGACTTCCAATGTTCCTTCCAATTAGTCCATTATAAGAATGAGATTCAAGGTGCTGGTAATGACCTATAAAGCCCTAAATGGCTTGGGTCCGGGATATTTGAGGGAACACCTGCTGCCAGCATCAAGCTCCCTTCGTCCAGTGCGCTCGCAGAGAGAGGGTCTTCTCATGGTGCCGCCGGTAAAAGATTGCCGGCGGATAACACCCAGGGGGAGGCCCTTTTCTGTGGGTGCGCCTGCCCTCTGGAACCAGCTGCCCATGGAGCTTAGGACTGCCCCTGACCTACGTTCATTCCGCTGAGACCTGAAGACTTGGCTCTTTGAGCTCTCTGACCCAGGCTGAGAATGTTAACTGAGTTTTATTTTCAGGGATAATTTAATCTTTTATTTGTCTTTTAACTTTGTATTTTGTATTGGTATGATTTTAAAATGCCCTGTAAACCACCCTGAGTCCTTCGGGAAAGGGCGGTATATAAATCTAATAAAATCTAAAATCTAAATCTAAATCTCTTTTTCTACCTCTTCTTTCCCTTTTTCTGAAAAAAAAAAACAACCTGTAAATTTATGAAGGCCACATTATTGAAACCACTCTTCACCTTTTTGACCACCAAGAATGGTGTGGGCACTTGTTCTGCGTGCATGCTGTGATCTGGTTCTCTTTCTGTGCATTGGCTTCCCCCGTCCTTACGTTGCAGGAAAACACTCAGCCACTAAGTTGGTGGATGTTTTTATGCTGTCAGGTCCTCAGTGATGCTTGCCTTTTAACTTTGGAGCTACAAGAAACGTTAGAGAACATTACATCTAAACATCTGTGCAGTCATGAGGATGAAACATACTTGATTGCTGAAATACAGCACCAAGAGGAAAAAAAGGGACTCTTTTTTTTAGATGGTTTTATAGATAGTAGTGAGAAAGGAAAAAAAAGAGTAGACAGGATGGGTGGGAGAAGGTCAGCTATTTCAGTAAAACACCCTGAAAGTGAATGGATTCAAATAGGTATCTTGGGGGAAAAAATCATTATTTTAAGACACAAGAGAATCAGATGCTTCCATCCCATTATAAGAATGAGCTAATGACTCGGTATGGAATGAACGTAAGAACATAAATGTTCCCTTGCTAAATCGGATCATTGCTCCATTCTCCACTCTGTGAGAATGTCCATATGCAGCAAAGAACAAAGCCAAAATGGTGGTGTCCTTGAATATCAAGTTTTTGCTTAGCTATCACTCTGCAGCTGAATGGTTGAGAACTCAGAATAAGCTGCTTAGATACTCCCAGTTGGCTGCAGGTTTTTTTTTATTGAAATCAGTGGGAACACTGATCACAATTAAACCTGGATTTATTTTTATTTATTTTTATTTTAATTCCATTTATATCCCGCCCTTCTCCGAAGACTCAGGGCGGCTTACAAGCTTAGCAGTAGCCTTCATTCTATGTATATGCCTGCTTATTAGGTGTGTGAAACACCCCCCCAAGCGGCATTATTACAAAGTCAGCTTATTGCCCCCAACAATCTGGGTCCTCATTTTACCTACCTCGGAAGGATGGAAGGCTGAGTCAACCTTGAGCCTGGTGGGACGCGAACCTGCACTAATTGCAGGCAGCTGGTGTTACTTAAGGAGGCATTAGCCCACTGCTCCACCAAGGCTCAAAAAAGATTAAGATCTTTTTTATATTATCCAACTCTTGTTATCAGCCTTGAATGTACTGTCAGACACCTTCAGTTGGTGGCCCTGTGATTAAGTATTATTAGAGTAAAGAAGAAAAATAAAATATAAACTCCATGTACATTATTCACTATTTATGAAAGTTCAAAAAATCAGACACTAGCCTCTCAAAAAAGCTAAAGGAAAATCTATTTGTGGGCACCTTGGTGCTCCCTGTGCTTGGTTATTTTCTTGCAGACTAGCTAACACGATCAAGACCAGACTAGCTAACATGATCAGCTCTGAAGATGTTACCTAGTTGGGTAGTGAAATGTCTGCAAAAAGACCAACAAAGCTGAAACAGCTTTGTTCAACCCTGAACTACAAATATTCACTTCCATTCTCTTCATTTTTAAGCCATTTGTGTGAAACGTCTATAAAGTTCTGGGATATTTTTTTTTACTATCTGTCCACAAATCTTTTTTTTTATTTTTTTCATTAGGCACTGAAAATTCACAAACTGCTTCATGCAACCAGCTTCTTTTATTGCTTTATGTTTAATTATGAACATTTACCATGATGGGTTGTTCATAGTGAAATTTATAATTTAGATGAGAATTCTTCAGCAGTCATGAACACACATCATAGTTTGTAGAGATCTCTCTCTCTCTCTCTCTCTCTCTCTCTTTGTGTGTGTGTATGTGTGTGTGTGTGTGTTTAGCCAGTGCAGACCAATTGAATGCATATTAGCATTGTGGCCTAATGTACAAGTATCTCCCTTTCTCTTCAGTTACCCATTTTAAGGAATTTCCAACCCTGTAGTGTTACTCTTGGCCCTGTGTTATCTTGTTACCTTGGCCTAACTTAAACCAGTGTCCCGATCAGGGGGATTCATTTGCAGAGAAACCTGCTGGTCAGCTCAATCGATCATGGGTGAAATGCAAAGCCTTGTAATAAATCTCAGGCTTAGAGGCTAAGGTTTTATGATCCAATACATTTTCTGGAATCTCCTGGGTGCTGTAGATCACAATATTTCCTCTCCATCTTGAGGGTG
Source organism: Vipera berus (assembly GCF_964194415.1). Lineage (NCBI taxonomy): Eukaryota > Metazoa > Chordata > Lepidosauria > Squamata > Viperidae > Vipera > Vipera berus. The sequence goes on from NC_138206.1 coordinate 113,978,883, forward strand.
ATTCAGATTTCTTTCATTTTCCAATGTTATGTGCCTATGCTAAGTGATCACAATGAAAGGTTGGGAAGAAAAATAGAATTTTGTGAAAGGCAGAATGTGTTGTAAAATGTACCTGTGATATATTTGGGAGTACTAAGCCCTGGTCATGCTTCCATAAGTACAAGTCATCCATAGGTATGTTTGCAAGTCTCTCTTTTTTACTCCTTTCTCACTGTGACACTCATATTTGTCATTTATCAAGCTTAACTTTTCCAGGATTTTTAGACAGGTCATTTTAGAAAGACCTTAGGGGGAAAAATGCAGAAGTAACACCTTGGGAAATGTCTAAGACCTGAGCAGAAAATTGTTCTCTAGGAGAATACCTGGAATTTGCAAGGAAATTGCAAGTCTAGATGGTTTTGTGGCTGCAAAGAACAGCTCCGGGACCTCCAGTCTTTAATGGCCACAAAAATCAGGCTGAAACTAGTGATAACCTTCCACTATTTTTCAACCTTTGTAATATATAAAGGGCTAAATGTTTCCATCATGTTGTCTGGGGAACAGGATACAAATGTACTTGTGTTGTGTTGTGTTTGGATCTGCCTAATCCATGATGATAAATGTATTCGTTCGATTATATTGTGCACATGGATTCATGCCAATCATATAATGAAAACTTACTTTAAGTTGATTGTTTTTATTTTTTTTCTTTTATTGCTTTGTTTCGGAGGTGAAGCAATGGAAAGGTTTGAATAGTGAGGTCTTTTAACATCAGGATTGTGTGAGACATTTTCACAGGGATCATTGTGAAACACACTAGGACAACTGAATTATTTTTATTCTTTTTTTTAATTATTCCCATTTATATCCCGCCCTTCTCCGAAGACTCAGGGTGGCTTACAATTAAAACACAAATCAATGTGCTTAGCAATAGCCTTCATTCTATGTATATGCCTGCTTATTAGGGCTTTCGCCGCCCCACCCCCAAGTGGCATTATTACAAAGTCAGCTTATTGCCCCCAACAATCTGGGTCCTCATTTTACCTACCTCAGAAGGATGGAAGGCTGAGTCAACCTTGAGCCTGGTGGGACTCGAACCTGCACTAATTGCAGGCAGCTGGTGTTACTTAAGGAGGCATTAGCCCACTGCTCCACCAAGGCTCTTTAAGTTTGGAGGCATCTGTGTCTTGTATAAGACTCAGAACATTTTCTTTGGACACTTTTTTAGCCTGCCTAGATAGCAATAGCACTTAGACTTATATACAGGGCTTTTTTTCTCATAGAACGCTCAGAACGGAGTTCCAGCACCTTTTTTGGATGGAACCTTGTAGGGTAGGCAAGGCGGGTTGTATGACATGTGTGAGTTCCGGCACCTTTTTCTTTTACAAAAAAAGCACTGCTTATATACCAGTTCACAGTTATTTACAGCCCTCTCTGAGTGGCTTACAGAGTCAGCCAATTGCCTTTAACAATCTGGGTCTCCATTTTACCGACCTTGGAAGAATGGAAGGTTGAGTCAACCTTGAGCTGGTCAGGATCGAACTGCCAAAGTTCAGTCAGCCGGCAGTCAGCAGAAGTAGCCTGCAGGACTGTATTCTAACCACTGTGACATACACGGCTCTATACACATAGATGCACAGAACCCTTTTGGCAATTGCAGCAGAAGTGTAGCATTTTTTCCCCATTTTTGTAGATTGAACCCTGAAGTTTGCACTGAAGATGTTACTTAATCCAATAACAAAACATCTGCATGCAAACAACCAAGCTCAGAGACCACCCTCAAATCTCTCCCACAGAGTCTTTTTTTCTGGGAGATGCAGCTCTCTCAACACTTTGAGGAAGGCCCTTTGCCAAGTACCCTTTGGAATGCTTTCCACATCCCTATTAAATGCACCCTGATCTTGTACTGGCAGATAGTGATGTTGTTACATGCCAGATTAGATTAATTGTGACGCTCAGACATGGCTTGACAGAGTATGCCAGTGCACCGGTGTCAATTCAGAAGTTAGCAGTTTGTAGCAGATTATTCGTGTCGTTCAATATAATTAGGCATCAGAAAATAGAATGTGTATTGAAAGAGTTTGTTATTGTTTACAAATGACAGAAGGGGAGACTCTACTTCAAGGTTTGCATATGTAGTTTTGTTGCAAAAAGCAATCCCGTGCTCCCAGTGAAATGATATTTCCATTTGAATAAACAAAGAAACATGTAGGATATCAGATAATGCCCCAAAGCAGTAAGCGATTAAAAATGTCTCTGTCTTATTCTCATTAACATCCTTCTCTAAAATACATTGGCAGATTGGAACTTGCATGTCCAGTGGTAACAGAATAGCAAAATAACGAAGGGGGAAGGGACCTTGGAGGTCTTCTAGTCCAGTCACCTGCTCAAGCAGGGGACCCTGTACCTTTCCAGACAAGTGGCTAGTTTAGTCTCTTCTCAAAAGCCTCCAGTGATGAGCACCCACTACTTCTGAAGGTGCTTGACATTAATTGGTTCCAGGAAGGGCAACAAATACTAAAAAGGATGATTCCCAAACAAACCATGTGACTTACCATGTGACATTTGTTTTGGCTGGGAAGAACTTTGTATCTGTCCCTTTTCCTATGTCAGCGACCTTCCCAACATGTCTATCTTCTTGTCCACCCTCTAGAACTGTCCCCCTCCTTTTGAAGTGACCTTCCCAGCATGGCCAACTTCCTTTCCACCCTCTGCAGCTGCCCCACTCTTCCTATTGCAGTGTGTCAAGTACTAAACAAACACAAATGCATTGAGTACCAAAGTCACTGAGTTTTGAAAGAGCTGAGTATGATTTCTTGCTCACGTGCATATGCAGGCAAAGAAGTAAGTGATTAAAAATGTCTGTCTGTCTTATTGGCATCCTCCTCTAAAATGGATCGGCAGATTGGAACTTGCATGTATTGAACAGTACAACAAGGCTGTGCTGTGGTCTTCTCCAAGGGACAATGCTGAGCATTATCATTTCGGAAGGGAAAGTCCAGTCCTAGAGACTTCAGAGAAGTGAGTGTCCATCTGGGGAGGTTTGTCATTTGCAGATGTATCTGCTGTAAGTTCAGGTTGGAGTCATATGATGTCATTAGTTGCCAGTCCTTCTAGTACTGCAATTATCTGGTTGACTTGGAAATGGCTGAGCATGGCCAATGGAGAGGACTGTCCAGAATGCCTTCTCTGTAAATAATAATAATAATAATAATAATAATAATAATAATAATAATAATAATAATAATAATAATAATAATAATAATAATAATAATAATAATAATAATAATATGTTGGCTTGGCTTGTCTACAGGCTTTTGGTGAATGGTTTGTTGGTGATGAGACATGTAGCGTGGTCATATGAGAGGATTCTCATGCTAATAAAATTGCTGGTACTATATAAGCAAAAGGGACGCGGTGGCTCAGTGGGTTAAGATGCTGAGCTTGTCGATCTGAAGGTCGGCAGTTTGGCGGGTCGAATCCTGAGTGCCGCGTAGCAGAGTGAGTGCCTGTTACTCGTCCCAGCTTCTGCCAACCTAGCAGTTCGAAAGCACGTAAAAATGCAAGTAGAAAAATAGGGACCACTACGGTGGGAAGGTAACAGCGTTCCGTGCGCCTTTGGCATCTAGTCATGCCGGCCACATGACCACGGAGACATCCTCGGACAAGCGCTGGCTCTTCGGCTTTGAAACAGAGATGAGCACCAGCCCCTAGAGTTGGAAACGACTAGCACGCATGTGCGGGGGAACCTTTGCCTTTTACCTTTTATATAAGCAAACACAAACACAAACTGGCCAGTAGTGGGATTCAAATATGTGAACAACCGGTTCTCTGTGCAGATGCCACTTCCGGAAGACCATTCTGGGCCTGGGCAACAAAAAATTAGCTACTGGTTATGCCGAACTGATGCGAACTGGCTGAATCCCACCACTGAAACTGGCCCTGATCCAGCCTGACAGAAGTGCACGGATGCCATTTCCGGAAGTCGGTTCTAGGCCTCGGAGACCCAGGCCTGCATCCATGCAGGGAACCATTTGTTCAGTTATTTGAATCCCACCACTGATCATCCCTGTTATACTGAAGAAGCCAGAATCTAATGTCTATGAATTGCCTTAAGGGAGGTTCTACATTTGACAGGAAGATACTTGTCAAAATTCTACAACCGATTCTAATACATTTATTAATATGAACGGAGAGACAATCGTTCCTTGCTGTGTTTTTTTTCAGTCTTGATGGTTCCTAGGCAGATCTGGCTGTGCTGGTTCCTTCTTTCACTTCTTAAATATGCAGTATAGATCATACTTCCAAAGCACATTTTGAAGAATTAAAGGCTGCAGGTACTATTTATTACCCATGTAAAAATGTGTGCCTAGTTAGTTATATAATAAGTGCTGGCAACCCATTTAAAAAGGATGGATAAACCCTGAGACTTTAATCTTGAATAATAATAATAATAATAATAATAATAATAATAATAATAATAATAATAACAATAACAATAATAATAATAATAATAATAATAATAATAATAATAATAATAATAATAATAATAATAGTAGTAGTAGTAGTAGTAGTAGTAGTAGTAAAACTTTTATTCATTAAACATGAACCTCAGTCAACTGAACACTCAAAATGACTGGCACTAATCTTTGACAAGGGTTGCTGCCGGCATCCTAGGTATCAACCAGGTATCTCCTTAAAATATAAGATGTTCCGAGTAGCACAATTTTTTGTAGCTTTGCTGAAGTTATTGCAGAAGCTGCAATTTCTTGATCTGTTTTGCAAAGTTTTTGGACATAGTTCCCGGTGCTCGGATGACAATGGGTATCACTGTTACACGTTTCATCCATGATTGCGCAGTTTTGATGGCCAGGTCACGGTATTTTGTAATTTTTTCCAGTTCTTTTTCTTTGACTCTGGCATCTTCTGGTACAGCAATATCAATCAACTGTACACTTCAGTGCTCTACAACTGCGATATCTGGCATTTTGTGTTCCAAATGGTGATATTATTATTATTATTATTATTATTATTATTATTATTATTATTATTATTATTATTATTATTGATCATCGCACAGTCAGCCAGATGTTCAGACTGGATTTGGCATTTTTGTCTACCTATCAAATCCTTACCAAGGACCTGGGATAGGCAGATGTGGATGTTTGATGGTATTACAGATATTGTCGCAGGAGGGAGGCAGTTCCTAGTAAGGCTGCCTTTCGCAATTGACTAATGGTGAATTTGTCAATGCCGATGATGGTGTTCAAGTGGTGCTCCAGTTGTTTTGGGATTGCACCCAAGGCAGCATCATTACTATTATTATTATTATTATTATTATTATTATTATTATTATTATTATTATTATTATTATTATTATTATTATTATTATTATTATTATTATTATTATTACTATTACTACTATTACTATTATTATTATTATTATTATTATTATTATTATTATTATTATTATTATTATTATTATTATTATTATCCTAGTTTGGAATTTTTTTAAAGGACACATCCATATGTCTGTTTTCGGCTGCAAACTATTGACTTCAAAGTAAGAGGAACAAAGTGGATGTATAAATTAGGTCAAGCTGGTGCAAAGGATTTAAAAGGTTATGGGAAAGTCTGGCAAAATTTGGAGTTTGCTGGACTGTGGCATGAATAAGGAGTTGGATTAAGAGCGGGGAAGGGTGCTCTCTGTCTGACATTGAGGTTTTTTTTTTTTTCTTCTTTTCAGATTAATTTTAGAGAAACATTAGAACAGCGACTCCTGACTTTTTGGGCACCAGGGACCAGTTACACAGAGAGAGGTTTCTCCGTGGACTGGAGGGGGCCTGGTTTCACATGGTACCTCTATCCTGCTTTGCTTGTTTGCTTGTGGCCCAGTGCCTGTTCATGGACTGGGGATTGGGGATTTCAGCATTAGAAGATCACACCCATAAAGTGGTCAGACATCCAGAAAACTATCCTTTAAATTTATCCATTTTTCAAAAAGCTCACCTTTGTTCTTTATTTTGATCATTTAGCTTTTACCCCACGATAAGTACTGGTCTTTCACCTGTGGGGAAAAAAATATATGGAAATAAACTTGTCTTTTAAAAAGGAATTTACACATATTGGCTCCTTTACAGAAGGAGTTAATAGAAGAGACTGGGAATTATATCTGGAATTCAGGACCATGAGCATAACGTTGCATGAAACCTAGCTCATGCATATGTACAGTCTCTGACAACTCAGGTGTACCAAGTTTATTTATTCGTTTATTGATTTGATTATTTACTTATTTATCACTATCCCCTCCTTTATTTATTTATTTATTTTTTTAACAAATAACTCAAGGCAGAGAACATACCCAACACAATTTCTTCATCCTGTTTTCCCCAGAACAACAATCCAGCGAGGTGAATTGGGCTCACTGGCCAAAAACCCTCCGCTGGCTTTCATCAGGACTAGAACCAGGGGTGGGATTCAAAGATGTGAGCAACCGGTTCTCTGCGCGGATGCCACTTCCGGAAGTCCATTCTGGGCCTGGGCAATAAAAAAGTCGCTACTGGTTCTGCTGAAGTGGTGCGAACCGGATGAATCCCACCACTGACTAAAAACTCACAGTCTCCTGCTTTCTTACCCACTTATGGGAGACCCAATTGACCCCTGTAAATTTTATAAAATATCATAAAACCCTCCTAAATTTCATAGGCAGCAGGTCATATGCAAACACAAGCAAACTGTGATTGGGAATTCTAAAGATAAGGGCAGAAGGATTCCAAGGAAGTATGGTTTCTAACCCCTTCTGTTTCTTGCTATTCATCTTTTAGTCGATGGCTACATCCATCCCGAAGATGCTGGTTGTTCAAGGTTGGAATTAACCCACATTCAAATCCCTGTAAGCCTGGGGCTTCTGGGCGATTTCCTCTTCCTGGGCATTCCTTTCTGCAATTAAACATTTATCTCGTTATCCTAATGACTCTAAAACATAGTAATTCTGGAACGGTTCTATGGGCAGGCTACTGTGTCTGAAAGGCAGCAGTTAGTTAAAAAAAAATGAGGGAAAGAGAGAGGCGTATTTGATTTCCCAAAGCATTCAAGTCACATTCTTCAGTTTAACTGATAAGTATGTGAGAACAGGAAGGACGTGGGAGACTTCTGAAAAATCATTATATAAAACATTAGAGAGTAAAGGCTGAAAAAGGGACTGAAATTATTCTGTATTTATGTATTACTTTGCATAATGTAAAATGTTAGCATAATAAGAACACTGTTGCAGTATTTTAAGTTTTTCCATGGATGGTTACACACATCAAGCTTCTGCGTATATATTTCTTTTTCTTTATAGCTGTTGTTATTCATAGTTTGCAATTACTCCAGCAGCTACAATGTGTGTTGGTGTTTGTGTGTGTGTGTGTGTGTGTGTGTGTGTGTGTAAATGGTAAACTATCTCTAAATCAGGGGTGTCAAACTCAATTTCATTGAGGGCTGCATCAGCATTGCGGTTGCCCTCAAGGGGCCGGGTGGGTATGGCCAGGGTGGGCGTGGCCTACTGGGTGGGCGTGGCTAGAGTGTGTATGGCCTACTGGGTGGGCATGGGCAGCTCTACATCGTTTGCATCAAGGGTGCCTATGGGGGCCTGGGCAGGAGTGGGACAGCTCTGGGGGTCTCTGGCAGGAGGAGGGTCTCTGGGCCAGGGCCAAGGCAGTGGGGGCCGTTCCCTCACTGTTTCCAGGATGGCTTTGCGGGCCACATGAAACCACTTCGTGGGCCGGATCTAGCCCCCGGGCCTTGTGTTTGACATGTCTGCTCTAAATGTTTTGACAGGATGATGCTTGAAATGGCTGAAGACTTGTAAGATAAGATAAGATAACCTTTATTGTCAAATTTTTTTTACTGTGGGCACAATGAAACACATCAAAAATAAAATTTAGTTGCCTGCTCTCAAAGTGAAACACATACATGACACACACCTAATCATACTATGTACAACATATGTATAGACCCACACCCCTACATATACATAACAAATGAATATTAAATAGTGTCCATCTTGAATATATAATGGAAGGGAGAAGCTTGAGAGTTCACAAGGTTAATACTATATGGAACAAAAGTGTGACTGAATCTGGATGTGCTGCTTCGGATACCACAAAGCCCCCTCCTCCCAGAAGGTAACAAGGAAAACAGGTTGTGAAGAGGATGAGTAGTGTCCCAGATAATCTTATGGACCCTGCTCAAGCAACACTTATGTGCTATGTCCTGGATGGAGGGGAGGGAACTGCCAATGATCTTTTTGACCATCCTCACCACTCTCCGCACCGCCTTCCTGTCTGAAGCAGGGATGCTTCCAAACCAGACTGTGATGCTGTATGACAGGATGCTCTCGATCGTCCCTCTGTAGAAAGTGGTCAGGACAGGGGAAGAAAGATGTGCATTTCTCACGTGATGCAGAAAATGCAGGCGCTGCTGTGCCCGCTTCACCAGTTTCTCACTGTTGTGCGACCAAGCCAGCCTACTCATTAGCTGCACACCCAGGAATGTGATGCTGGTAACCATCTCCACACGTGAATCATTTATGCACAGAGAAGTGTGGCTGTGCCTGCCTTTTTCTGAAATCGACAATGATCTCTTTGCTTAAAACTAGGCTGTTTTCCTTACACCAGTTCACCAACCCTGTTCTGAACCAGCCTGCTACCGGCCTTGCAATAAGGCAAACCCCTGTTCAAACAGTAGAGACTGGAGAGCGTCTAAGGCTGGAAAGCGTCTGCCAAGATTTATTACTCAAATAACAGAACAAGAAACAAAAACACTGGAACTTGAATCCTCAAACGGAAGGGTTGCTTTCAGCAACCAGCCCTTCCCCAAACACTCCTTTTATTTAGAGATCAGGGCGTGGCCTCCCTGTGCCTCCTCCCGAGGAGTCCCACAGCCTTTCTCTGTTTGTTCCTGCTCGACTGCCTCCTGCGTCGGGCGTCCTTGAACAGGGCCAGCTGTGGGTCATCATCCTCCGCACTATCGGGCTCACGCAGCTGAGAAGAGGGCCCCGGCTGGGGGCTCTGCGAAGCCTCCAAGCCATCATCAGCCGGTTCGTCTTCCACACACTCCTCCTCCCCCTCATCTGAGTCATCCGAGACATCTGAGCCGGCTGCCGGACCCACAGGCTGACCCTGAGTCACAACACACCCCTCCACCTCGCAGAGAAGCTGCCTAGGTTTTTGATGTCAATCCATCTGATTCTTTGATCTGAAGTGGCTCCCGAGATACCTATTCCATTCATCAATTATAGTTTTCTTTAAAGTTTCTTAGAATCTAAACCAGTATTTTCATAAGAACCATAATAAGCCATGTATCTTGGGCCATGATATGGGAGAGGCAACAGCATAATGCCCTTGTTCCCGTTTCTACCTGCTTCAGTTTCCAGAATGGGCATATCCCATCCATCTTTGCTGCACTAACTCCAGCCGCATTTTATTGTATAGTCAGGCTACCAACGTTCAAGCTATGGAAATTCCTTCATAGATCGATGATTTTTGAAGACCCCACTATTGAGTCCTATTGTGTACCAATTCCCTCTCACTTTGGGTTGAAGTTGCACGTAGAAGAGGACAGAAAGAGTGTAAATGAGGACTGTTGCCTGCTCAGATTCTCCACAGTAAAAAAAAAAAAGATCAATTGTAGAACTTGACAGGCAACTGTCTATGGTAAAAAGGTAAAGGTAAAGTTTCCCCCGCACATGCGTGCTAGTCGTTTCCGACTCTAGGGGCCGGTGCTCATCTCCGTTTCAAAGCCGAAGAGCCAGCGCTTGTCCGAGGACGTCTCCGTGGTCATGTGGCCGGCATGACTAGACACCAAAGGCGCACGGAACGCTGTTACCTTCCCACTGGAGTGGTCCCTATTTTTCTACTTGCATTTTTACGTGCTTTCGAACTGCTAGGTTGGCAGAAGCTGGGATGAGTAACAGGCGCTCACTCTGTTACGCGGCACTCAGGATTCGACCCGCCAAACTGCCGACCTTCTGATCGACAAGCTCAGTGTCCTAACCCACTGAGCCACTGCGTCCCTAACTGTCTATGGGGACACGGTAAACAAGAGACATCTTGTGCCTCTCTCAGTGCAATGTTGAAACTTTACAAGCCCTTACACCATCAGAGGGCTGTTCACTTTTCAATGATGTATCTCCTAGCTTGGTTCCAGAAATAGTCAGCCTTCCTTGATGACACCTAACTCCAGTCTAGCAACACGTTACGTATCGCAAAGCAACTAGAGAAAAGCTGAAAAGAGAATGATAATAGAATGGCTTGAAGATACAGTGACAGGTTAAGGTAGACAGCTGAAAATTAAATCCACATCACACCAAAGATGTGGCAGTGTGGCCTCCCTAAGCTGTGCTCTTTTGCTGAGAATAAGGAAAGATTCTCGCTACGTAGACACAATCATCTAGCAATTTTGTACTTTCCAGAATGTTTCCACTTCCACGTCAGCCTGGAGTGGAATGGGGGAAAAAAAAAACAAAAAAAAAACAACAAACTGGAGTTTGACAAAATTCAATTTGACGTTAGATATGAAATGAATTACCTGGAGGTCACCCCTCTAAGCCTATTTGGCTTATGTTCAGCTCAAATTACAATAACTAGGGGGTCCAGAAGTTGAAACTCAAATCCTTTGGCCACCTAATGAGAAGGAAGGACTCACTGGAGAAGAGCCTCATGCTGGGAAAGGTGGAGGGCAAGAGAAGAAGGGGACGACAGAGAATGAGGTGGCTGGATGGAGTCACTGAAGCAGGAGGTGTGAGCCTAGATGGACTCCAGAAGATGGTAGAGGACAGGAAGGCCTGGAGGAACATTGTCCATAGGGTCGCGATGGGTCGGACACGACTTCACAACTAACAACAACAACAACAGGGGGTCCTGAAGCTACAGAACAGATACAATATACTATGTTCTAATTAAGCTCTTGGATATTTAATCAGTGTTTAGAGATAAACTGTATAGGATTCCGTGGGGGTTGTAAATTCAAAAACAGGCAGATACATTTCTGCTCAATAATCAATATTTACAGCAGATGCCTATACTGTATTCTAACTGGTGGTGTGTATTTTATTGCAGGCTATAAAGCTGTGATCAGCAGGAAAATAACCTTGATGGATACACCTGATGACAACATTGATATTTACACGTGTGTTACTTTGTAAGGCAGAAGCTTATCACAGCCCATTCATTTTTCCTCCTTAAAACAAATTAGTATGGGGAGCATAGAGAAGAAACATGCAAACAATAAAAGCTCAACCTTGGACTGATAGCTTTGTCTCAACACAATTAATGCTATTTGTCAAATCTGTTTGACACTTAAAGGAGATTAGGAGGCAGGCTTTGAGAGCAGTCTATTATATCAGAGGATGAAAAATTGCCATTGTGCTTTCTAAACTGGAGAAGAGTTCAAGCAACTTTTAATATTACTTCTTTGCAATGAAGATTCATATTTCATAGACCCACTTGTTCTACATACTTTTTTATTTTTTATTTAATGATTTTCACATTTATACTGTTACAAATGAGTGGAGATATGCAATTTTTGTGTTCTGTATTTTTTTTTATGTTTGTGTGTGTGTGTGTGTGAGAGAGAGAGAGAGAGAGAGGAAGAAGAAGAGGGAGAGAGGGAGAGGGAGAGAGAAAGAGAGAGAGAGAAGAGGATATTTGGACACATCAAAATACCCAATATATTGTAATATTTCAAATAGAGGAGTAAAACAAATGTTGATTGGATTTACTTTGTGAAGCAGCTGGTCACTTGAAAGGGAACCAAAGTAGTTCTGTTTCTTGACTGAGGGAGCCAATCATTGTCCAAACAATATCTGTGACCTTGTGGCCAGCATGAATGGTATTACCTTCCCACCAAAATGGTACCTATTTATCTACTTGCATTTGCTTATTTTCAAACTCCTAGGTGGGTAGGAGCTGGGGCAAGTAATGGGAGCTCACCCGTTGCACGGAGCTCAGGACTCAAACAGGGGCTGTCAGCTTTCCAGCGGACAAGTTCAATATTTTTTAACTGCTAGTTCCCCTGTACAAAATTCTGACTGAAGGATTCCAGCATTGAGGAACCATCTTTGATTTCTTTCATTCTACTTTCCATGGGCAGCTGTCAGATCCACATTCCTCTAACAATATCCACCCGTCCCTCAAAGCAATATAGAAAAAGACCCCATCTCTATTATTATCCCTCAATCACTTTTCTGGGTTGTGTGGTTGGGGGGAAAAACAACAACAACAATCAGCCAGCACGAATGCAAACATTAGGAAGGAAAATATGCACAAAACCACTATGAAAGAATTGAGCATAGAACCATCAGTGTAAATCTGCTTATAAAAAAATCTATCGTGAGACCATATTGGGGGGGTGTACTTACCCCAAGTCGGAGTGCATAGTTCTTACCAACATACATTTCCACAGTCATTTGTAAGTAAATCACTAGGTCCTGCTCCATTTCAATTTTCATCAAAAGTCAATGGGTTTAAACTTGCTCCAGGCTGAATCGGCCATCCATCATTTTGGATTTAATGTCAGCTACAACTTTATTGATTATCAGCACTTTTGTTTGTTTGTTGTTTGTTTTTTACTGCAAGGATTTGTACATAAGCATTCAACGATTCTGGGTGTTTTTGCAGAGGAGCCTTGGCAGTGCAGTTATTAGAATGCAGTATTGCAGGCTGACTCTGCCCATTGCCAAGAGCTCAATCTTGATGGGGCTCAAGGTTAACTCGGCCTTTTATCCTTCTGAGGTCGGTAAAATGAGGACCCAGATTGGTGGGAGTGATATGCTGACTCTGTAAACTGTTTAGAGAGTGCTGTAAAGCACTATGGAGAGGTATATAAATCTAAGCACTATTGCTATGTAATAATAATAATAATAATAGTAATGGTAATAATAATAATAATAATAATAATAATAATAATAATAATAATAATAATAATAATAATAATAATAATAATGTACCAGGAGATGCCAGAGTTGAAGAAAAAGAACTGTAAAAAATTACAAAATACCACGACCTGGCCATCGAAATTGAGCAATTATGGATGAAACACGTAACAGTGATACCCTTCTGTCATCATCATTATCTTCTTCTTCTTCTTCTTCTTCTTCTTCTTCTTCTTCTTCTTCTTCTTCTTCTTCTTCTTCTTCTTATTATTATTATTATTATTATTATTATTATTATTATTATTATTATTATTATTAAATCTGATCTATATGATATTTAAAATCTTCTTGCGATAGTGACTGTAGATCAGCAGTCCCCAATCTTTCTGGCTTCATGGACTGGCATCGGTAGTGGGGGCGGGGAGGGGAGGAGATGGTTTTACACACACAACCTAGATCCCACACATGTGCATATGAAACTTCACATGCTCACCTACCACTTCCACAGCCCAGTTCCGAACAGGCGGTGGACTGGTACTGATCCACAGACTCAGGGTTGGGAACCCCTGCTCTAGATGGCTAACAATATATCATGTGTTTAATCCATAGTCTGCATTTTGACCTAAAGGGTCCAAAATCCATGTTGACTGCTGTATGACATCCAATCTACAAAAATAAGGTCTGAAGATGATTTTTTTAAAGGGGGGGGGGAAATATTTAAGAATTTAAACCTTTTTGGGCCCTCCCCCACTCTTTCTCTGATTCACTTCATTCAGGCTATGATTGACAAGAGGTTTTTTGCGTAATGGTGCGAAGCCTATTTGTTTTCTTGCTTCTGGGTGTACTTCTTCATTTATCATCAAATTTCACTGTTTTATGCTCTGCAAATGAAAAGCATGATCACTTCTGCAGTTGTTTTTTTGTTGTTGTTCTTCTGTATGCATCCTCAAAACTCCAAATTAAAGTATCACAGAGTATACGCTTCAAGTAACGAAGCTATTTTTTTTTATTTTGCATTTTTGAGCTTACAACCTTTGAAACAAATACTGGCATTATCAGCCGTGCTTGTATGTAATACGCAGCGTAAGGTATGCACTTTTGCAATTGTCACAAAAAGCACATACAACCTATGAACTTTGCCTTCCCTGCACCAATGTGCTAAGCAGTAAAACCTTTATAACCTGCAGGTAGACAGCTGATGAAAGCTTTAATTAGTTCCTAATATTTAGTGTTGGCTATCCAGAATTTTCCTTAAATTAAGTTTCAGCAGCCTGCCTTGACTCAAAAAAATCAGTGACTGGAGACCTGCAGAAGTATTTATCTACAAACACAGCAAAAGTATAGGGCCTTCCATCTATCTATCTATCTATCTATCTATCTATCTATCTATCTATCTATCTATCTATCTAATATAAATATATATAATTCTTTGTTAGCAATCTAAAAAAAAAATACACAAATATGACCTGTCACTGTTGTGACTACTGCCTGTCGATGGCCTTCGGTTAGGCTGAAACAGGAAATAAAGATTTGTCCCATGTTTGGGGCCTAGCAAGGTAATCTAAATAGTTAATAAGCATTTAACACACACACACAGACACACACACACACACACACACACACACACACATCTATCTATCTATCTATCTATCTATCTATCTATCTATCTATCATCTATCTATCTATCTATCTATCTATCTATCTATCTATCTATCTATCTATCTATCTATCTATCTATCTATCTATCTATCTATCTATCTATCTATCTATCTATTCTTATGTTCCCTAGCCTAAAAACAGTAGGAATGAAGAAACATCCAAGCAAAACAACAAGTTACAAAGCAGCCAAACCAAATATTGAATTGAAGAATGTTCAGCTTGAAAATCTTTCTATACTCAAATGCCATCACACAATATTTGTCCTGTTTTATCTGATTTTTTTTTGGGGGGACAGGGGAAACCTGTTTCTTTTCTGAGGCTAGGACTCACATTTTGAGGCATAGTCATCTAAGCCAGCGGTCCCCAACCTTTCCTGGCTTTTTGGATGGCCAAGGGGATGGGGCAAGAGGAGACGGTTCCGCATGAGCGGCAGGCAAGCGTGCCCACACATGCTTACCTACTGCTTCCACAAGTGGAGCTGCATGCATGTGTGTGCTCGCCTACCACTTCTGAGGCCTGCTTTCTTGTACTGTCTCAAATATTCACTGTTATCGTGATTTTCGAAGGGGGAAGATGGCTGAAGCAATCCATAAAGTTCCTGGAAGGTTATGAAAGAGGCCTCTGATAATCGGCCACATTAATTTCATAGTGGAACGTTAAGCAACTTACTGCATTGTGCATAAAAGTAAACGCTAAAGAGCCTCATATCTGCAGTTAGTTGAGTAGGTGTGCAATTGACTTTTGGCCTCTTGGTGACACCAATTGCTTTTTATAAAGCTATTGGGGGATTGAGCTCTAAAATTTGAAAGGCTCCGTGTTTTCAATTCTGCTTACAAAAGCAAAGAGAACTGATGCACTCTCTTCTTTTTGGTTTGTTAAACCATTTTAAAAACTCAGCAGAACTCATTTGCTTTAAACATCTCAAATGTCTTTGATAATTACAGGGGTGTTCATAATTATTTCATATGTTGGAGTCCAGTTGATATTTATTATATTTATCTTCATTCAGCTACAAATGAACAGAGGCAAGCAGATGCTAGTAAGGTAAAAGTAAGTCAAACAAGTAGCATTTTCCCCCACATTCCTGCTTCAATAGATCAAAAAATATTTTATTTTTCTATTTGTTGAATAAGAAAAAGAAGGAAGGAAAGGAAGAAAGAAAGAAAGAAAGAAAGAAAGAAAGAGGGAAGAAAAAGAAAGAAGGAAAGAGAGAAAAGGAAGGAAGGAAAAGGACAGAGGGAGGAAAAGAAATAAAGAAGGAAAGATAGAGAAAAGAAAGGAAGGAAGGAGAAGGAGGGAGGAAGGAAAATAAAGAATTAAGGAAATATAGAGAAAATGAAGGAAGGAAGGAAGGAAGGAAGGAAGGAAGGAAGGAAGGAAGGAAGGAAGGAAGGAAGGAAGAAAGAGAAAGGAAGGAAGGAAGGAAGGAAGGAAGGAGGAAAGAAAGAAAGAAAGAAAGAAAGAAAGAAAGAAAGAAAGAAAGAAAGAAAGAAAGAAAGAAAGAAAGAAAGAAAGAAAGAATCATACTAATTTTGAACATATGATTTTTGGAGAAACAAATTCATGAAAAGAAAAGAAAGAAGATGAAAACCAGTGGTCCCACATTCAGTGTCTACTGAATTTACTTGTTTTGATAGACTTGGATAAAATTGAAGGTCTAATTTCCATACGAATAAAGATACATGCAGACGGTCTGTACAGATTCAGTTTTATGAGTGGAGAGAGGCAGAAATCCAGAAAGTGTGCTAAACAATGAAGATTCATGCTGTGTTAGAATCATAGATCACAGTTGATGCGATACGTTTTTTTCCCTTGCTTTATTTATTTGCCACATACTTATTTACTCTGCTTGTAAGTTACCCAACTCATGCCTGCCATCACAGGAGTAGATATATCTTTGCTTCATTGAGCTACTTTAAACCAAGTATACTTCCTTTAGCTCAAGTTTCTCCAAGTAACATGGGGTTCCCTGTAGCAATCCCAGATATATGCAGATTTTAATGAACTTATCTAAGTGAGAATGATGGATTAAAGGAATGCAGTTCATTGTGGCTGCTTGTATTACAGCAAAGACTTCTTGGAAATATCTAAGCATTGATTTCTGCACAAATTAATAGAGCTCTTTAACTCTGTATCTACAGTATTATTATTTTTTTCCTGGCATAAAAAGTTAGTATTAGAAAAGCTGTATATGGCACTTTGGAAATGCACATAAAACTATCCATTGCATCAAGTTGGGATGAGAAGACAATCTAATGCTTTACCCTCTTTGTAATCCCATGTTCAGATTTATAGAAAGCCTGCATAACATTGGGGTGCAACGATGAATGAGTTCGCTAATTATTTATAGTACTGTATATGACAATTGTTGTCAAATACTCAGAGTACTTTTAGTTTTAACTGGGGTTTTCCTCTTGATCCTGCATAAGTAATATATCACCTTGATTTTTGTGTAGACATGAACAAATTTCAAAAGTTCTCATGACCAGTTCAGACAGGAAACAGAACAGGGCTTTAAGCTGGCTAACACAACTGCCTAAATCAGAGGTTCCCAATCTTTTGGGCACCAGGGACCGGTTCTGTGGAGAGAGGTTTTTCCGTGGACTGGAGTGGGCGTGGTTTTGTGTGTTGCCTGCTTCCCGTGGATGGGGCTTTGCTTGTTTGTGCGGACCGGTTGCTGGTATTACACAGCCCGGTACTGGTCCATGGACCAGGGGTTGGGTACCTCTGGCCTAAATCATGCATGCCATCACTAGTAAAGGTAAAGGTTCCCCCGCACATGCGTGCTAGTTGTTTCCAACTAGGGGCCGGTGCTCATCTCCATTTCAAAGCCGAAGAGCCAGCGCTTGTCCGAGGATGTCTCCGTGGTCATGTGGCCGGCATGACTAGATGCCAAAGGCGCACGGAACACTGTTACCTTCCCACCGTAGTGGTCCCTATTTTTCTACTTGCATTTTTACGTGCTTTCGAACTGCTAGGTTGGCAGAAGCTGGGATGAGTAACAGGCACTCAGTCTGCTACGCGGCACTCGGGATTCGACCCGCCAAGCTGCCAACCTTCTGATCGACAAGCTCAGCGTCCTAACCCACTGAGGCGCTGTGTCCCTCTTGCCATCACTTTGTTGTTGTTAGCTGCGAAGTCGTGTCCGACCCATCGCGACCCTATGGACAATGTTCCTCCAGGCCTTCCTGTCTTCTACCATCTTCTGGAGTCCATTTAAGCTCACGCCTACTGCTTCAGTGACTCCATCCAGCCACCTCATTCTCTGTCGTCCCCTTCTTCTCTTGCCCTCGATCTTTCCCAGCATTAGGCTCTTCTCCAGTGAGTCCTTCCTTCTCATTAGATGGCCAAAGTATTTGAGCTTTAGCTTCAGGATCTGGCCTTCTAAAGAGCAGTCAGGATTGATCTCCTCTAGGACTGACCGGTTTGATCGCCTTGCAGTCCAAGGAACTCGTAGGAGTCTTCTCCAGCACCATAGTTCAAAGGCCTCAATTCTTTGGCGCTCAGCCTTTCTTATGGTCCAACTTTCACTGCCATCACTACCATGCCTCTATTTGCAAGTTTGCATACTATAGAAAACTGGGCAACTGGTTCCAAATAGTTAAAAAGTGAGCAGTGATTTACAGTTTAGTTTCCTCTGAAGAGATGCAGTGTGACATTGTTGTTAACTGTTAGAACCTTCAAGAGCCAAGAGAAGATGGCCTGAAGCCAATCCTTCTTTTTAAATCCAACCTATTTCACACAATGGCTATTGTGGCACACACACACACGCACACACAAAGACATCATAGCATTGTGCATCAATTTGGTGGACTACTTCCTCTCCAGATGTTATAGAGTAATTGCTGCTCCCCGAATTTTCCGTTTGCACAAAGACTGATAACTCCAGCAAGAGGGGACTGGGTGTAAAAGCAAAAGTGAGTCCATGGCTTCAAATGGCAACTCCTTGGAACTAATAAAAAACAAAACAAATAGCTGACACACCACAACTCCTTCCAGATTCATATCCAGGCGAGAATTGTGAGTGAGTGTGTGTGTTTGTGTGTGTGTGTGTGTGTGTGTGTGTGTGAGAGAGAGAGAGAGAGAGAGAGAGAGAGAGAGAGAGAGAGAGAGAGAGAGAGAGAGAGAGAGAGAGAGAGATTGAGTCAATGGATGGCTTGTTGAAGCAATCTGTTCTTTCCTTCCTCCGCGAGCGGAACCCTTGGAGGGATATTGCGGTGAATGACAAGGTACGGCAACAGAGCAGAACACTGAGAAAAATGTCACTGTTCTGCTTTGATTACACAATCTGTTTTGCAAGTTTCAGGAAACTCAAACTCAAAGTACTTATATTTCACATTGATGTGATGGGCTGGTCAAACTGAATTGTCATTAGTAGGACTCTCAGCTGTGAAATGATGAGTAAGCGCACAGTAGCATAGCAAAAATAGTCAATCCCTGCCAGTGTCTAATCGGAAGGGAAATATGTGTCTGTGTGCCTCTCTTCCTGTGTGTGTTTTTATCTATCTATCTATCTATCTATCTATCTATCTATCTATCTATCTATCTATCTATCTATCTATCTATCTTGGAGGAACATTGTCCATGGGGTTGCGATGGGTCAGACACGACTTCACAACTAACTAACAACATCTATCTATCTATCTATCTATCTATCTATCTATCTATCTATCTATCTATCTATCTATCTATCTATCTCTATCTATCTATCTATCTATCTATCTATCTATCTCTATCTATCTATCTATCTATCTATCTATCTATCTATCTACCTATCTATCTATCTATCTATCTATCTATCTATCTATCTATCTATCTATCTTATCTATCTATCTATCTCTCTATCTTGGAGGAACATTGTCCATGGGGTTGCGATGGGTCAGACATGACTTCACAACTAACAACATCTGTCTATCTATCTATCTATCTATCTATCTATCTATCTATCTATCTATCTATCTATCTATCTATCTATCTATCTATCTATCATCTAATGTCTATCATCTGCCATCCTACATACACACAGAGTCAAAAAGAAACCTTGTGTAGTGTTAAACAGCGGGTTCTTTGGTGCAGGAATGAAGACGCGAAGCTGAGTATAGGATAACTCATTGTTTATTTCGTGCTGGAACTGTACTGGGGAAATGTCTGCAACTAGCCATAATATATAGTCTAGCCCCTAGGCGGCAGCCAATAGGTTTGAATCAACCATTGCCGCCTGGAGGTAGCCAATTGCAGCACAGGAGACTCAAAGTCTGGGTTGCTGGAGAGTCGTTAGCTGCTCCAGCAACCCACGTGGTGTATAACAAGAGCCCAGTACATAACATGTAGTATAATAGTTATGAGGCTGGATCAGGAGAATAGAGAGCCACGTTCTTTTCCTCCCTTGCCCTATCACTGTCTCTCAGATTAAAAAATAAAATAAATCTATCCTCCCTCACTGAATCAGCACAGTAGATTATCAAGATGCCCTTCATCCCACAGCACATTCATTGGGCTGTTGATGATGGTATCACCAACAACATGCACACATTGGAAGAAGGCAATGTCAAAGCATTTCCATACTGTCAGCAAATAATTCCATGGACATGTTCATGAAATCTTTAGGAGTTGACCCTGTCATGAGGGATCGTGACCTTTTACAGTCATAGCTCCAAATTCTGTTTGTGGTGTCCAGAACTGGGCAACACCACAGTGTCCCAAAACTAGCAATTCACTTGTGGGTTTTTTTTTGGTTTTTTGCTTTGTTGATGTAATAGTTTAGTGTTTAGCAGACCACAGATAGCGTCCAATCTGAGCAAAGCAAGGCTCACTCTGTCGATTAGTTGTTTTTTTTTTTCTTTTTCTTGTTTTTTTTCATTTTGCTATTCAAACTCTCGGCTCTTAAGAGGAAATAGTTGCAAGATACACTTGATGTTGTGAAGTGAACATATTCTGATGACAGATATAGATTGTGATGCTGAGCTTATCAAGGCAGACAGGTGGTAAGGATATGGCATACTAAAGGCAGTCTGCCACTCAGGGAAACATGTTGATAGAAGAAGTTCCTGAGATTAGACCTCCACCTTTATTTTTATGCAGTTCTTTTGGGGATTGGGAGCCTGAGAAATACCCCTGTACCATTTGAAAACTCAGACGTGGGTCAGGATTAATCACGGCTGAGACGTAATCTCACTTGGGAAACCTACACCATCAAAACTACCATTCCCTTTGAAACTCCGCCAAATACTAAAGTGTTCCAGCCTATGTTTAAAGAGTTAGATAGATTGTGTGCTGCTGCACTAAGAACTGGCAAGCCACCCAAACAGTTAACTTTGCATATTGGATGGCCAGTTTGACTCTGCAATTCGTCAGCTTGCATGATAGTAAGTGTGACAGATGCTGATTTATTTGAAAAGCACACTGGGACTGGACTTAATCTGGCTGAGGTCCAGCTGTAAAGCGGTTCTCATGTCCATAACATGACAGATTGTTGCAAGCAATTTCTCCAGCCTTAGTATCCCATAGCGTTTTGTATAAAAGGGAGTAAAAAATTTTCAGATGGCCCCAAAGAATCAAACTGAGAATACTTTCGGTACATATTCACCTATATTCAACTTAATGGTCCTACAACTTAATTCTGTAGCAATGTTTTATTGTTCAGATTAAATAAGGGCAACGGATTTTGTGACGATAGACACTTTAGAGCTGTCGTCCATCTTCTGATAAGCAAGACAATTAATGATGGAAAAGAAAGGATGGGGAAGATGGAAGGACATATTTTAGGGTGGGTTGGATAAGAGGAAAAAATAATAATCAGAGTTTGTACTTCAAAACACATTCAGAATTTAGTTCTTTTCTGGTAGGATGGAATTAACAAAGAATAATGGATGAATCTGGTGATTTCCTTCCCTCTAGTTCCCAGCATAAATTTCTTCCATCCTTGTTCCGCAACAGTTTTGGAAGTCCATGTGAAAATATTTGCATATTTTGTAGACATTCTTCACATGCATGCACACGCACAAACACACACACACACACACACAGAGTCCTGCAACAGATGGGTTGTTGTAAACAATTTCTTGAGCTACATTTTCTTTTTTCTGCTAGTTTCTGTAGCATATACATGTTGGGCACCTAATTTTTGCGCTGCGAGACTCAGAGATGTGTGAAAAATAGAAGGCTAATTGTATTCTGCTGTGTGCATTCACTTGTGAAGCATGTACTACCGTTTGTGTTTATTAAAATATGAAAAAATGTGAACCAAACACATTTTTCCCTCCTAGTCTTTCTCTATAAAAGCCATCTGGCTGGATGAGACCAAAGTCAGGTTACACAACATCCTCTTAACAACAACAGGCAGGCAAAAGATGTTCCTACCACATTCCTTTTATTGGATCAGAATGTATTGAATTTCATGACAGGGATCTATTTAAACAATGGTGAGCCATGCCTGTTGCTTTCAATTATCAGGTTATTGCACTCCTCGGAAGTCTCTAGGACAGGACAGCTTATGATATAATTCATATTGTGTTGAGGCGGTTGTGTTACAAGCACCAGGAGTTAGTATCACTAATGTCTAATTGTTTGTGCCTTCAGGCTCTCTGTTATCAAGATTTTACTCTAAAAACATGAAAGGTGTAGAAGTTCTTCCTCTTCCT
Organism: Vipera berus; assembly: GCF_964194415.1. Taxonomy (NCBI): domain Eukaryota; kingdom Metazoa; phylum Chordata; class Lepidosauria; order Squamata; family Viperidae; genus Vipera; species Vipera berus. The sequence continues at coordinate 114,001,077 of NC_138206.1, forward strand.
TAATTCTTAAGCAGTGAGACTGGAAATGGTTTCACCAAGAATCTCCAGGCTAAATAATAGTTTTTAAGGGCACAAAACATGTCTAAATCACACTAGCTGTCCAATTTTGCCTGAAATTATATATTTGAAAGGGGACAGGTCTGATTGCTTTTGCTTGCTTGCAAAATGCTTTAGTCCTTCCGGATGAATTGCTACTTATTCAATGGAAATCCTAATGGAATGGCCACCTTAAATGGAATTTCCCACTGACCTCCCTTTTGTTCTTCAAGGACCTTGGAAATGGAAGACATAGATAGATAGATAGATAGATAGATAGATAGATAGATAGATAGATAGATAGATAGATAGATAGATAGATAGATAGATAGATAGATAGATAGATAGATAGATAGAGGAAATTGGGAAATTGGGGTAAATTGGGAAATTGGGGTAAATGCTGGCAATCATCATGATAATGATGATGATGATGATGATGATGATGATAGTAGTAGTAGTAGTAGTAGTAGTAGTAGTAGTAGTAGTAGTAGTAGTAGTTGGAACAGGCCTTGTAGGTCATCTAGTCCAACCCCCTTTCATACAAATGACTGCCCAGTCTCTTCTTAAAAACTTCCAGTGTTGGAACATTTACAATTTCTGGAGGCAAGTTGTTCCACTGATTAATTGTTCTAACTGTCTAGAAACTTGATTAGTTTCCCTCCATTTCTTCTTGTCCTTCAGATGTTTTGGAGAATAGCTTGACTCCCTCTTCTTTGTGGCAACCTCTGAGATATTGGAACACTGCTATCATGTCACCCCTAGTCCTTCTCTTCAAATAACAACAACAACAACAACAACAACAACAACAACAACAAAAACATCCAAAACTAATAATACTTGAAGGGACATTAAACTGGAATGTTTAACCTGATTTGAGGGTTTCTTGTTTGAGCAGGAAGTTGAATTAGAATACTACCAAGGTACTTTGTAACTCTGCTATTCTGTGGGTATTTGTCTAAAGGCTGGATATCTTAACTTGATACAAATCCCAGTTTTGTTGCTTGTTTAAGTTATGTAAACTGAACTCTTTGATCTTTCTCCACATATTTTTCCCTTTTTTAAACAACTAACCAATGGAACAACTTGCCTCTAGAAGCTGTGGGTGCTCCAACACTGGAGGTTTTTAAGAAGAGATTGGACAAGGATTTGTCTGAAATGGTATAGCATTTCCTGCTTGAGTAGAGGGTTGGACTAGAAGATCTCCAAGGTCCCTTCCAACGCTGTTATTCTGTAGGTATCTGTTTAAAGACTGGCTATCTTAACTTAATACAGATCCTAGTTACATTGCTTCTTTAAGTTATGTGTACTTTACTCTTTGATTTTTGCTACTATTTCCCCCTTCACAATTTATGTTGTAAGTTAGGTTTCACAAAAGGTTCCTCCCATCTTCCCTGAGAAAAGGGGCAGAATGAGAGAAATTGTTGACAATGTATTTAAAAATAAGTAGGAAGTCTATGGAAACAGAATAATATAGGAAAGTTGATGATAACTTAGAATTGATGATAACTTAAGTACTGATCATGAGCCTGAGTTCACTCCACAAGGCTGGATTTAGGGTAGATAAAGAGGCCAAATAATTGGTGACATGAATAAAAGAAGTCTAGGAGAAGTTCACAAGAAAACCACATCAATACCTGAATTGATAGCAGATCGTAACAGGGATATTGAAAGAAGGGTTAACTATATCCATCTGCAATACTTATCCTTGTGATTTATATTTCTTTCAGTTGATCCTAGCTTTATTCCCGTGTACATTTTTCTTTTTATTAAAAAAAAATGTTTGTAGCTAAATTTGTTCAAGGTGAGTTCTTTGTCTTAAAAAAAAAATCAATGTGAGGCTCATATACTACACTTTATGGACAGTAAAAGATCTCCTTCTAGGTCAATAGTTTTAAAAGAATTCTGCTCTGATTTACTCAGCATACTGTGCTCTTGTGAAGAAACACACAATGCCTGCTTAAATCTCAACCAGTTTGAACAGCTAACTTGTTTTCAGCCCAATGACGAAATTGATTAAAGCACCACCGAATGGCTCATTTCAGGTGAGATGAGAGAGTGATGGGGAGTTATGTCTGTGCAGAGATAGCAGAGTAATCTTCCCAGTTCAATTTCCAGGGTTGATATTGTTTCATTTTTTATGCCAAATATCACAGAAATCCTTTTTCTTTCCTTAAAAAAAACACACAGAGAAAAAAAAACACCTTTTGATTGCATCTATCATTATTCTCTGTCAAGAAAAAATAATAATAAATAATAATAATAATAATTTGAAAGTTGATAGCCTCACAACCTGCTAATATATATATATATATATATATATATATATATATATATATATATATATATATATATATATATATATATATATATATATATATATATATATATATATATATATATATATATATATATATATATATATATATATATATATATATATATATATATATATATATATATATATATATATATATATATATATATATATATATATATATCCAATTCAGGGCCTGTTGTTGAATACACATTCCAGCTAGGCATGAGTGACAGCTCCTTCTCCTGCTCTCAGCTGTGGTTTAAGCATCGCTGGCCCATCCTGGTCCACATCTAGAAAGACCCCCTGACTGAGCCCTTACATTTCTCCCAGGGTTGCTACAGAACGGATAACAGGAATGTGGGAATTGCTGCCTAGGTCACACTTTGCCTGGGGTAGCTGTAGGTGTAGGAAATCACCAGGCTGAGGTCAAGGGCTGGTCAAACACACCCTCATTTTAGAGCAGGGGTCTTCAAACTTGGCCCTTTTATGACTTGTGGCCTTCAACTCCCAGAATTCCTCAGCCCGTGTGCCTGGCTGAGGAATTCTGGGAGTTGAAGGCCACAAGTCATAAAAGGGCCAAGTTTGAAGGCCCCCTGGTTTATAGTTTCTATGCCTCTCTTATGTAAGAGGCCTAAGTCCATCCCCACTTGAAGTCCATTGACTCTCTTATCTAATGCCTTGACTGTTAGTAGATCAGATCCTTGTGTATACTGTAGGGAGCATAGAATAAGCTTGTAGTATTTTTGAACCCTATCCTGGCTCCTGGTTTATTATACCTTACAGCAGGGGTCTTCAAACTTCAGCTCCCAGAATTTCTCAGCCAGCGTGCATGGCTGAGGAATTCTGGGAGTTGAAGTCCACAAGTCATAAAAGGGCCAAGTTTGAAGACCCCTGCCTTACAGTAATCTGGATACAAAGGCAGGATGGTGGTGATGGTCTTCTCCTTTTTCTTCGAAGTTGGGAAGCCAAAGGGTGAATCTCAGAAAGGGGGTTTCCAGAACCTCCTTATTCCTCCATCACCACCCCATTAAACAGGTTTGGCTCCTTGGCATTAGAATCCTTTCCCCAAGAATGTCAGGAGAATTTCAAATCCATGAAGCAATCCAGAGATTAGCTGAACCCAATATAGTATTTCCTTTTACCCAGGGCTTTTTTTTCTCATAGAATGCTCAGAACGGAGTTCCGGCACCTTTTTTGGGATGGAACCTTGTAGGGTAGGCAAGGCAGCTTGTATGACATGTGTGCGTTCCGGCACCTTTTTCTTTTACAAAAAAGCACTGCTTTTACCTCTTTGGTATAGTGTTAGATCTAAGGATACAACAACTTGAGATTTTTTTTTCCCCTTTAAACATAAGCATCACTGTGGTGGCAAGAGCGATTTTTGGACTCTTTGTTTTGTTTTTCCTTGACTTTGTTTGGACTTTTTGATGACTTTAGTTGAACTGTTCTCAAACAAGAAGTGTGATTTTGGAATCAACGTAACTCTGCTTTCCATCAACACATTTCAAAGAAGTATTTTATGTTGTCACAGTAGGGATGGTTTATCTGAGAAAGTAATGTTTTCATTGTTTTGTAGAGTTATTCATTGAAAGGATGGAACTGTTTGGTTAGAATGCTATTTGCTTTGCTCCCGGGCATTTTAATTATGGTAATCAATATTAGCCTTAACCCATTAAGACTATCTAGTTTAAATTTGAGGAGTCTTTTTTTCCATTTAAATATGGATTCACTTCACTCCTAAATTCTACTTTGCAGAAAATATTGCATCTTTAGCATTTAATATACAGTCAACTGTGGAATATGATAGCTTTTAATAGAACTGGTAGTGTACAAAAAATATCTGCAATTGCCTATTACTCACTTTTGACCCACCCCAAAACTTTCCTTAAATCTACCGAACTCTTTATCTGTTCTATATTTTATCTTTTATGGACAGCTTCCAGGCTGCCCAACTACCTTCATGTCCAGAAATTAAAGTTATTCCATGCAATGAGTTTTCCATGTGAAGCCATGGATATCAGCTGTCTCCACAGTTCTCTCTTTATATCACTATAATATATTTCTGCATCCACAATAACTGGTCCCACAAGGAGGACATACCCAAGGTACAACCAACATTTTGTAGGGTTTAAGGTATTGGGGCTAGGTTCAGGGCGACCTTGGTTCATATCTACCATACACTATGAGTTGAGATACCATTCCTGAATCACATTAAGATAGTTATCCCATCTAAGCCCAACCTTCCATACAGAATTGTTTATTGGACCATACACTATGAGTTGAGATACCATTCCTGAATCACATTAAGATAGTTATCCCATCTAAGCCCAACCTTCCATACAGAATTGTTTATTGGAGATAAAACTAAAGCTACATCCTCACATAATCCACTTTTAGTTTCTGGAGAAATTAGTCCTACACAGTATCTAATTCTATCCAGCATTATAACACACAGTTTCTACCATCACCTGTGACTAGCTAGAAACTGCTTAAACCCTATTAAGAAGGGAACAAATATAGATAAAGTACAAATGTGATGGCCACTTATTGCTAGGAAGATCTTGGAATATCATCATAAGCATTTATCCAACACCCTGGTACCTTCTATACTGTTTAGAACCTAAGGCAAAGGTGAACTATTTGTCTAAAAATGGAAAACTTTTTATCAAAGTGTCTCCTCCTCCTCCTCCTCCTCCTCCTCCTCCTCCTCCTCCTCCTCCTCCTCCTCCTCCTCCTTCCATTATCCTTTACCTTTACACTGGACCTTGGAAAGAGAACAATAAAGAAGGAAAAACATGACTGTCTCAGAAAACTGAACTTCCCAAGGATCTTAATAGTTTTTGATTCAATAATGTTAATGCATTTGGGTGCTTTTTTCCAGAAAAAAAAGGTCGTCTGAATGAATAGAACATATGCACTGTTCTGTAGGAATTTAAGGTGGTCACAGAGGAAGTTAATCAGAAGGAAGTTTCAGAAATACCACTATATAAAGCCTTAATGCCACATCTGGAATACTGCATACAGTTTTGGTCACCGCATTATAAACAAGATGTTAAGACTTTTGGGGGGAAAAAGAACAACTGCCTGGTGGCTAAAACATATGAAGAACCATTGCAGGATTTGGGTTTGGCTAGCCACGCGGTGGCTCAGTGGGTTAGGATGCTGAGCTTGTTGATCAGAAGGTCGGCAGTTTGGTGGGTCGAATCCCGAGTGCCGCATAACAGAGCGCCTGTTACTCGTCCCAGCTTCTGCCAACCTAGCAGTTCGAAAGCACGTAAAAATGCAAGTAGAAAAATAGGGACCACTACGGTGGGAAGGTAACAGCGTTCCGTGCGCGTCTGGCGTCTAGTCATGCCGGCCACATGACCACGGAGACGTCCTCGGACAAGCGCCGGCTCTTCGGCTTTGAAACGGAGATGAGCACCGGCCCCTAGAGTCGGAAACGACTAGCACGCATGTGCAGGGGAAGCTTTACCTTTTACCTTTTAGTCTAGAGAAAAGAACTGGAGGGACATGATAACAATATTCTGGTACATATTTGAGAGGCTACCAGAAAGAGGAGATGGTCATCTTATTTTCCAAAACATCAGAGGGCAAGATAAGAAGCAACGGGGGGGGGGGGAATTAATCAAGGACAGAAGCAACCTGGATTTAAGGAGAAACCTCCTAACAATGAGGACAGCTAACCAGTGTAACAGCTTGCCTTCAGAGGTTCTGGGTGCTTCACTGTGAAGAGGCTAGACAGTCACTTGTCTGAAATGGTATAGGGTCTCCTGCTTGAGCAGGGAGTGGACTAGAAGACCTCCAGGGTCCCTTCCAGCTCTATTTTGATTGACTGATTGAGGTGCAGTTGGCATTTGGTAACATGGCCAACTGGGTAAACGCCTACAGCTTGTGTTTCTTATCTATCTCCATTGTTTTCCTGCAGATGATCACGTTGGTAGAACAGTGACTGGCTTTTGTTCCTTATATTTTCCATCACCACCATGGGGCAAATGTTTTGACAGATACACATAAACCCACAGAGAGAGACACAGAGACGTGCCCACACAGAGATAGCACTTCAAATCACGAGGGGGGGGAAAGGCCCCTAGTAGCCATGCTTAATTATTGACTTTTAATTATATTGTGCACTAATAACGCTAGTTAATTATTGACTTATTTTGTTCTTTTTGCATGCATCATCGTCTCTGCACTCTAGGGCTTTGACAAAATCAGCTCAATTACCATTATAAGAAATCAGTGAGATGATAACACAGAGAGAGAGAAAAAAATAAACCTAGCATACCATTCCTGATGTTAGTAGAAATTGCTACTGATGGAAGACAGAGACCATTCAGAGACCATCCTGTGTTTTGCCCAGAAGTAGCATTATGGGTAATCCTCATCTTACAGCCTTTTGTTTAGTAACTGTTCAAAGTCATAACATCTCTGAAAAAGTGACCTATGACCGTTTTTCACACTTACGACCCTTGAAGCATCCCCAGGGTCACATGATCAAAATTCAGATGCTTGGCAATTGATTCATATTTATGACAGCTTCAGTGTCCCCCAGGGTCATGTGATCACCTTTGACAACCTTCTGACAAGCAAAGTCAATGGGGAAATCCAGATTCACTTAACAATTATGTTGCTGATTTAACAGCTGCAGTGATTCCTTTTACAGCCATGGCATTTTACAGCCATTTTATGAAAATGGGGGAACTTAACAACTGTCTCACTTAACAACATACATTTTGAGCTCCTTGTGGTCATAAGGACTACCTATATTTCATTTTTACATATTTGGAACAGCACAGTCATTTCCCCCCCCCTTTTCAGTTGTTTGTTATACAGTACGTACGCATATTTGGGCTCTTCTCCTGTGTTCACCTCATGTTAAACATGGTTTAACATGAATCATGGTTAAACACAGACTGGACTATCTTCCAGTCTCGAAAAGAACATATAGAAGGGAAAATCAGGCACTGTTAGTCGGTGAAAATCTAGCTTCGGTTTGATACAGCATCCCATCTGTGATTTAATATGGCCAGAACCCAGTATTTCTTCCTTCCTTCTCTCTCTCTCTTTTTCTTTTTTAATAGTCTGCCGATATTCCATCTGTTCAAGCATTTAGCCACTGTCTGAGTGAAACAGAAAACAGGAAGAAGTAGATTCACACTGTGTGATGTGTTCAACCTAGGGCAGCACTTGGCTGAACAGCTCCTTATATAATGCAAGACGTAATGTGTAAAATTTAACGACATCTTGAAACTGAGATCATTGGTTCAACGTAATAGTGTTGGCAGTGATTAAAGGAAAGTACGTTGAGTTGACTTTGGGTTGACCACAAAGAATGGCCATTATTGTTTTCTTGGCAGCATTGTGGAAGACCTTTGATGTCATCTTCTGAAGGCTGCTTCTTCTCAAGTGCTTAGTCTACTCAACCATTGTGGCATTCCTGGGAATATGCCATCCATGTGTTGTTTAAAATCAGCAGCGCATTTCAAAATCAGCCAAGGTTGGATACAGCAAGTGATGCAATGTCAACCTTGGAGCACAGTGGGTGAGTTTGAACCAGTCACTTTTTGCAAGCTATGATACTTCAGAAGGAAATAGGTAGCCAAAATATTTAGCCTCATTCTCTCATCCGGGTGAGATTCAAGGTGCTGGTGATGACCTATAAAGCCCTAAATGGCATGGGCCCGGATTATCTGAGGGACCACCTGCTGCCAGCGTCAATTTCCCATCGTCCTGTGCACTCCCACAGGGAGGGCCTCCTCAGGGTACCACCGGTCAAGGATTGCTGACGGGTGATCCCCAGGGGGAGGGTGTTCTCTGTGGGCGTGCCTGCCCTATGGAATCAACTGCCAACGGAACTCCGGACTGCCCCCCGACCTTCGTTCATTTCGCCGGGACCTAAAAACCTGGCTCTTTGAGCTATCTGGTCTGGAGGGAGGGGTTTTTATGTTTTTAAATTGTGATTTTAATTTTTTTGGGCTAGACTTAATTTATTTTTATTTTTATTTTATATTGTATTGTTTTTAAATTTTGCCTTGTAAACCGCCCTGAGTCCTTCGGGAGTAGGGCGGTATATAAACCAAATAAATAAATAAATAAATAAATAAATAAATAAATAAATAAATAAATAAATAAATAAATAAATAAATAAATAAATAAATAAATTTGTGCTTACAACCTTACAATTTTATACTGCCTGTCTTTATGTGCAGGAGAGAATTAAGCATATGAATAAGGTCAACATTTTCTAGGTTCTGAGTGGTTTTTTTCAGACAGAATTTTGCTTCGTTCTCAATGATTGCCATCTCGAGACCAAGCAAATGAGTTTTAATCTTAAACTTGGTTGAGAGTGACAGACCGATTAAATCATTTGAGAGGGAAGGGAAGCTTGGGGGGGGGGGAAGAAAGGAAGAGAATAGAACTTCCCACTCCTATCTCTCTGTACCTGTCTATCAAATTTCACAGCCCTTTATCCTTTCAAAACAGACAGGCTTGGCACTCTGCTTTCAAAGGTGTCTGCTTTCTTCTGGTTCAGCAGCTCCATTCATTATCTCTGGAGGAACTGTGTGGAAGTTGTATAGATTGGGCTATGTGCAACCGTCTGATGTCAAAATAACAGACTAAAGTAGGTTAGTAGACCAGCCTTTACTGATGAAAATGCACCCACCACTTTTTATAGCTCCGGATTCAATAACAGAAAGGTTGGAAGGGAATTTCAAGAGGAGAGGCTTGATGTTCAAAGAAGATGGTCAAGATCAATAGACAACGGGCTATTAGCATATTTCTTGGATAGCAGAAGGCAATACGGACCATTGTAATGGGACACAGAGCAGAACATTCTTTAATGCACTAGTTTGGAGTTAACAAGCTTTTGATTTTCAGTTTGTGCAATCTTTTCAAGAAGTTCCTTCTGCACCACCCCAAGGATATACTTAAGGCCATATGATTCAAGAAACTGGTTGACAGAGATATTTGGGGGAGTTTTTCATAGCTTCCTGCTTTTCTGATTTTCCCTTCTCTTTTCAGCTCATGTCAGGTACTAATAGTTTACTCCCATAAATTCATTTTCAGGATATATATATATATATTTTGCCCACAAACCAAAAAAATAATCCTCAGCATAGGACTGCATATATCTTCAGCAGCTTAGTCATTAATTCATGAATATGGGATTTAGTGGGGTATGAATTAAACCAATTGATTGATTGATTGATTTTGGATTAGAAGAAATGGTGAACCTTACTTGCTTCTTTTCACAATGGACTGTGGTATGCTAGAATATTAAAACAACCCAGCTGGATCAGGCCCAAAACTGCCCTAGTCCATCATTTTGATTAATTATGTATGTGTGAAGAAGTCCTTTATTTTAGCTATTCTAAATTCTTTCAGATCAATTCCTTGGAATAATTCCTAATATTTTTGCATGAATTTGTAGATTTCAGAATAACAAAATGAGAAAGGACTTTGGAAGTCTTCTAGTCCAACCTCTGCTCAAGCAGGAAACTCTATACCAATCCAGATAAACGGTTATCCAATCTCTTCTTAAAATCCTCCAGTTTGGACCACCCATAACTTCTGGAGACAAGTCGTTCCACTGGTTAATTGTTCTAACTTTCAGGAAATTTCTCCTTAGTTCTAGGTTGGTTCTCTCCTTGATTAGTTTCCATCTGTTGCTTCTTGTCCAGTGGTTTTCATTCATGTCCCTCTTCTGTTGTCTTTTCTTAAAGCTAAATCATGTCACATGTCACAAAGGGTCATCACCACTTAGACTCACAAAGCAATTTCATGTTGTTACTTATTCAAAAGACAATAATTATATTTTAGCCACAAACAAAATATTTAGAGCAAAGATCATCAGGCATTATGTTTCAGGCTGGCCAGACTTCTCACTGTTGTGTTATATGAAACTATCCGGTCTAAATTTTGACATCTGTTTCCAATTCCTTGCTGAGATTGAATTTGATCTGATCTCCGTAGAGACCAGCATGTGGCTTTGCCACATGAAAATTTGGCTGTAATTGGCAGCTCCCAGTACAAGATGATTTTATGCCATCATAAAATATTGATTTGGCCTTACAATTTTATGCTTTATCAGCTCAACAATTTACTTCAATTGGATCTGAGAAGGCATAGATTGAGTTGAATGTCTAGGCTCTTGTCAGTAATATCCGTAATGATCTAAAAACATAACCTAAATTCTGAATTGGGTAGATATGTTTGGAAGATGTTTCTCTTATGCCAATTACTTCTCGCTATCCTTTTCCTAATTCAACAGAGAGACTTTCTTGATTTAATGTTTTGCCATATTCTTTGCTGGAGGTTTGATTTAATGTGCACAAATAAACATCCCCTTGCTTTGAGGCGTGTGGGGGGAAGGGAATTGGTGTCACGTGTTATTTTGCACTGCTTTTTTTTAAATCCACTTTGGCAAGCTGACCTAATAATGCCTATATTAATTCATAATCACAGTAATTCAGAGGGGAACATACTCTCATTTTCATCCTCCTCTTCTTCACTAAAACAACAAAGTAGCAAGGGGGAAATAAATCAGAGAGAGAAATCAAAAACACATAAAGCAATTAACAACCGCAACAATATTTATGTATATAAAGTTTTCTCATCCATGTACTGTATATACATTGTGCATATTTCATTTTAATTGGTGGTATATAATCTCCACCCTTGTGAGCAACTCTGTCTTAAGTCACATGTAACATTAACTGAGAAGATAAACGGAGATTTCTAGAAAGATCGCCAAATTCAGTTCAGTTACCACTGATGTTAGACCAGGGGTCTTCAAACTTGGCCCTTTTATGACTTGTGGACTTCAACTCCCAAAATTCCTCAGCCAGGACGGCTGGCTGAGGAATTCTGGGCGTTGAAGTCCACAAGTCATAAAAGGGCCATGTTTGAAGACCCCTAGGTTAGACCCTTAAACACGTAACAAAGTTGGCAACCTTATTTGTAGCTTTGGATGCCTTTAATTTATTCATTTAATATATTCTCTTTGGTTGAGTGTAAACCTGACTCTTCATTTTCATTTGATTTGGTGTTTGCCTTCCTACCTAGCTAATCCCCTTCGTTTTTCCTTATCATCCTCCAAAATTCCAAAGGGCGAGCTGACATATTTGGCCTCCCAGCCAGAGAACTGATGGTACCCAATAACAAGAAATTGTTGGTTACATTTTCCCATTTAGGATTTAGGATTAGGATTTATTAAATTTATATGCCGCCCTTCTCCCTAAGGACTCAGGGCGGCTCACAACAATAAAAATTAAGAGACATAAAATACAAAAATTAAAAAAGAATTAAACAATGAATATAAGAAATATGGGACAATTTACACAATAAAAACCAAATTAAAAGCCATGGTCAGTCCAGGCCCGCTTGTTGGAACAACCAGGTCTTCAGGTCACGGCAGAAGGATCGAAGGTCAGGGGCCATCTGCAGCTCCAGAGGCAGTTCATCCCAGAGCGTCGGTGCACCCACAGAGAAGGCTCTCCCCCTGGGGGTCGCCAGCCGGCATTGCCTGGCCGATGGCACCCTGAGGAGGCCGACTCTGTGGGAGCGAACTGGGCGATGGGAGGTTGACATTGGCAGCAGGTGGTCTCACAAGTACCCCGGGCCTATTTAATACCCTTGAATGGGTGAATTTACATATGCATGATTTTGAAAAGGAATATGAGAACTATGCTTCCTCGCCATTTTTTTTTTAAAGCCGAAGAGAAAAGTCATTCCCATGGTTGAAGTCATTAGTTGTGTGAACTTGCTGCATACTGTATGTGGGAGGCACCCTGTGATGTTGTAGATATTTTTGGAAGACTGAAAAAAAAATGCTTTCTGTCTCTCTTTTCCTGTGTGGATAAGTGTTAGATGCCTTTGGAAATGGTGGACTTCCTTTCTGAAAGACAAAAAGAGTGAGGAAACGTGCCATTGTTTCCAAGTTTATTCCCAGGAACCCTAGGAACAATAAAGAGAAAGGCAGGAACAAATGATAATTACGTTTTGATATTAGTTGATTGTAAGCTCAAGTAAGAGACAGAAGTAAAGTAGGTGTTTGTTTTTTTTCTTCTGAAGCAAGATCTAGATTTTCTTCAAGAACTGTGGGATAATTAGCCATGATAAAGGAGACTCTGTCTCTCTGCTCTGTTATCTGCATTGCATTTTTATGATTATTTGCTTCTTTCCAATAGTTTCTTCAAAGTCCCTCTGTGGCTCTTTCTTTGCCTGCAGTTGAGTGAAGCAAGGAACAAAGCATCTGTCATGCCAAATTCTAGAACTAGCTGTTAAGAAGGTTTTGAATGAGTAGCTTCAAATTGATTTGGCTTCTGGAGAAGTTGGGACCCAGTGATTTATTTTTTAAAAAAAGAAAAACAAAAATACACAGACACAGACAAATAAAAACATACATTGCAAGCATACAGATGTATCATATGTGACATACTTATATGGTACACGCACAGACATGGACATGTGGGCGTGTGATTTAAATTTACATTGCACGAAAGGCAAATTGTTCAGTGGCACTATAGTGACATTGCTTACAGTGTTACCTTCATTATTTTTTTATCTGAATTTTAGAAAGGAGACAGAAAGAAAGCTAAGGATTGATTGCTAGTCATCCCAGGTTATCCTAGGTTTAGTGCCTCAAAAAAAAGAAAGAAAAAAAGTCATCCTACATTGTTGTTGTCAGCAATTCAGTCACGTCTGACCCTCAGCTGCTCTATGGACCAGCACTCTCCATGCCCTTCCATCTTGCACTTCCTCCTTCAGATCTGCCAAGTTCATCTGAATGTCATCTTTTATAGTGCCCAGTCAGTAGGTACTAGGGCAGTGGTGGCAAACCCATGGCACACATTCCAGAGTCGGCACTCAGAGCCCTCTCTGTGGGTATGCGTGGAATTGCCCCAGCCGTGCCTCCCCCCCATGGCCCTCTCCTCATCAGCAGCCCCCACAGAGGAGAGTTGTCCCCAGGCGCGGCCCACGTTGAGCAGCGCAGCCAAGGAAATGGCAGCTGGGCAGGAGGGACAAGGCTCTGCCCTCACGCCCCATCATGCACAGATGATGCTGTGGGGTACGGACATTGGGGCATGGCTGCCATGGTGCTGCAGGGCTGCCTGGGTGATCTGTGGTGGGCCTTGAAGATGGTGGTGGCCCTGCGGGCAGGCAGGGGCAGAGCATTGGGTGGGGTTGGCAGGGGTGGGGCAGTTTTGCAGTACTCGGTCTCTAAAAGGTTCGCCGTCACTGTACCAGGGCAATCTCTTATCCTTTTTGTCAGGATAATAATTGAATAGCTAAACAGTTTATGTAAAGATGTAATGTAATGTGAATGATGCAATAAGAATGACTCAGCAGAGTCTGTGTCTCTGTCCCTTTAACAGTAAGCAGGGACTGTATCCCTTTAAGAGTCTGAGTATAAAAGGGAAGGGTGTTTTTTTTTTTTTTTGCTGGAGTCTTTCTAGTCCATTTGCTGTAATTGCTGTGTATTGGAGTTTGCTATTTCACCACGAGTATGTATCTTATTTCTAGTGTATATTTGTAGATATAGTGTAATATAAACCACCATTTAATACGAACCACTATGTACTGCATTTACTCCTGTGTTACCTCAGCACAATAGGACTGTGCATGCTCTGACATTTTTTGTACTGATCACTCCCAGCATGATTTTTTTTTCCAATCAGATCAAAAAAATGGTCAGTTCTCATGATGTGACCAAAGTGCAACAGCCTCATTTTGGCAATCTTGACTTCAAGTGATGTTTTTGGTGAGGTTCAGTCCAGGACTTCCTTGTTATTTTTCAGTCCATGGGATGTGTAAAAATTGCAAGTCATCCTACAACTTGTGCATATTGGTTAACAGATTATTCAAAAGTCTAAACAGATTATCCAAGGGTCTAACAAAGTGTAAGTTGGATTCAGTTTCCACCTTGCCTGAAATTCTTGAGAAGTATCCACGGAACTTAGTAGGAAAGGCTGTTGTATTTTAGAATCTATAGACAAGGTTGTCAAAATGGATGAGATGACATCTGTATGGCTGAACCTGTGCTATGAATCCAACGTCTCTCAAACCAGAGAAACGCTGAGCTAGGAATTGACATGATATAACTTTGTTCTTTTCTTAGCGTCTCCCTTACCCACCCTTTTGCAGGTTGATGTTTAATTTCTGCTAGCAAAAGGATGGGCTCAGAATGGCCTTTACAGGAAACCTGAATAAATCTAATGTGCTGTCAACTTTATTATTAACAATCAAGTGGCAGGCCTCCACAACAATCTTTGGTAAAAAGTGCAGAGTTGATCTCTGCAGCTGCAATTAATTTGCAATTTTATAGCACATGTGGACTGCAGATGTAAGGGCTAGAATTGTGGTGTGTGGTTTACTAAACAATTAATGGTTGGAAAAGGGGCAATTGTACCATCACCTCATCTTTTTCCCAATGAATATGAATTTTTGGGGTCTTGGTGTCCCTTTTATTTATCTGTTACTGTTGGTTAAAAAAAGCTTTAAATTCACCACATTAGGCACAACAATCATCTTGGAAAATTAATAGGATCTCATTCCTGACAAAACCATACATTTAGTTACAAACGTTCTACTTTCATTAAGTACTAGTGAAAAGTGGCAGAGGGTTAGGAAGAGGTAAGAAAAGATACACAACTCTCTTCTTTCTTTCTTTCTTTCTTTCTTTCTTTCTTTCTTTCTTTCTTTCTTTCTTTCTTTCTTTCTTTCTTTCTTTCTTTTTTTGGCTCATCTGACAAACTGGGATTGTTGTTTGCTTGACTTTTTCAAGTGGTGAAGTAATAAAAAGTGAATGGTAGCAGGAAGAAAGAAAAGGAAATAATTCTATATGTGATTGCATATTTTGTAAGTTCTGATTGAGTGCTTCTGTACCAGAGATAAATTCCTTGTGTGTCTAGCCACACTTGGCAAAATAAAACCTATTCTATTCTATTCTATTCTATTCTATTCTATTCTATTCTATTCTATTCTGTTCTGTTCTGTTCTGTTCTGTTCTGTTCTGTTCTGTTCTGTTCTATTCTATTCTATTCTATTCTATTCTATTCTATTCTATTCTATTCTATTCTATTCTATTCTATTCTATTCCAATTTCATCTCTCTGTTTCTCTATTAATTATCTATCTATCTATCTATCTATCTATCTATCTATCTATCTATCTATCTATCTATCTATCTATCTATCATCTACTATCAATTGAACTATGGAAAATATACCGTGAAGTGAAAATTGAAACATTGCTTTTTTAAATAAAAATATTAGACGTTAGAGTTTTACAGTCCAAAACAAAGGCACTGACTAGGATAGGTGGCTATAGAAATTAAAAAAAAAACCAAATTGTGATGGTTTAATTGTTGCTATTGCTGTTTTGTTTTATATCCTTTGTGCTAACAGTATGTTCAAGGAACCAGTTTTCATTTATTAATTAATGGCTTATGTAGAATGGGAATCAAGATTTTTTTTCCCCAAATTGCTTTTCTGCATGTCCTTCTTAATTCATGCTGTTCCTTCTTGCATAATTCCTCAATTGGTTGAAAGAGGGAAACAATATGGAAGAATTTTGGGTGACTTTAGGTTAGTCTGGAGGATTTTTTTTAAAGAGAGTGAGAAAGAGAGAGAGAGAGAGAGAGAGAGAGATCAAATGCATCACAAACTGGAGTGCAACAAAGAAGGAAGCAAAGCATTCTCTTTCCACTTTTTTCCATTTCCCAAGTTTCCCTCTAGCTGAACTTTCTTATTTGTTGACTCTTAGGTTGTTGTGCCTCATTGTAATAATAGCCAACGTCTTATAGAAGGCAGCAAATACCAGGCTGCCAATCACCTGTCCATCACACTAACAGGTGCAGTGTCACTGTCATTTTCCAGTGGAATGCTGGGGACCAGAGAGACAAGTGACTAATTTCCTTATCTCGGGGTGGCAAAAGGGCTCAGCTTATCAAAGAAGGAAGGAAAGAAAGAAAGAAAGAAAGAAAGAAAGAAAGAAAGAAAGAAAGAAAGAAAGAAAGAAAGAAAGAAAGAAAGAAAGAAAGAAAGAAAGAAAAGAAATGGTTCCTTTCTCCAGCACAGGAGATACTTGATTTGTATAATCTGGAGTTTGAAGTATTGTTACAGAAACTGAACGAGACCAGATATTGTTGTCTGGAACCAAATGCGTTTTTCTTTCATCTGCCCTGAAAATCAATACCGTCTCCTTTGTCGGTGTGGATTCTCAATCCTTCAAAATCCCCTTTCTGGCCGTTCCTTGGCCAAACCTGCCTTGTTATTGAAATGCTTCATTACTCATCAAACCTACAACCTACTCAATGCTGAGGAGTGGCAGAGGAATGAATGGCACATCACTGGCTGCTCTATGTTTCCATAGTAAAACACACAGCTGCACCACCTCTGTTATCACAAGCTAAAAACTCATCAGAAGGTGTTGCGGAAGTCTGTACTTTTATTACAGCAGACAAGCAATGTGTTTTTAAACAATCTGGGATGTGGTGTATTGGGTGGGTTAGGTTAGCACTAATGCATCACAAGACAGTCTTTATTAACCTAGAGCCAAAAGCAGAAACGATTGGAGTCAACAGATATCCCTGGACTCACCCATCAAGGATGATGTGGTCCAGGAATTGAACAGAGAAAGCACCATCAGTCATGTATGGGCTCCATCAGTCATGAGACCTATTCTTAGCCTTCCTCTGTTCTCAAGCTATGCGAGAACAATGATTAGAGACAGCATACCTTCATAGCTTTTTGGGAACTATGAAGGTAGACTTTCTGTAATAATCTTTCTTGGGCATAATCTTTCTTAGGCAAGAAAAATAAAATGTACAGGTACAGATTAGGTGACACCTGACTCAATAGAAGTAACTGTGGCTTTTTCCTAGTGATTGACCTAGTGATTGTCCTAGTGGACAATCACTTAAATAGGATTGTGCAGCAGCAGCAGCAGCAGCAGCAGCCCAAAAAGCCAACACAATCCTAGGTTTCATTAACAGAGGTATAGAATCAACACCACATGAAGTGGCAGTACCACTTTATAAAGCCTTAAGACCACGCACAGGATATCGCAGTCAGTTTTGGTCACCATATTATAAAAAAAAAGAGGGATCTAGAGACTCTGGAAAGAGTGCAGAAAAGAGCAACAAAGATGATTAGTGTTGTGATTCAGGGTCAGCCTGTGTGTTCGGCAGTTGGGTCGGATGATTCAGAGGAGGAGGAGGAGGGGGGTGTTGGAGAGCCTGCAGAGAACAGCCCGGAGGCTTCGCAGAGCCCTCAGCCAGGCCCCTCCCATCTGGTCACGACACAGACCCAGCTGTGTGAGCCTGACAGCGTGGATGAAGATGACCCACAGCTGGCCCTGTTCAAGGACGCCCGACGCAGGAGGCAGTCACTCAGGAGTAAACAGAGGAAGGCAATGGGGCACCTCGGAAGGAGGCAGAGAGAAGTCACGCCTTGAACTGTTTAAAAGGGGAATGTGTGGGAGGGCTGGTTTGCTGAAGGCAACCGTTTGAATAGCTCCTGTTTCATGGTTCGTGTTTTTGTTTGGCTCTGTTTGCTCTGTTTTATGTCAATAAATTTGGCAGGCTTAGTTCCAGCCTCTTGCCTTTTTGTAAAGGGGTTGTCCCTGCCTTTTCTGCAGGGCCGGTAGTAGGCTAGTACAGAACAATTAGTTAAAACCTATGAAGAAGACTTGCAGGAATTGGGGTTGTCTAGTCTAGTGAAAAAAAGAACTGTGGGTGACACGATAAAAGTGTTCCAGTATCTGAGGGGTTGCCACAAAGAGGGGGTGGGTGTCAACCTATTTTCCAGAGCACCAGAAGGCAAGACTAGAACAATGGATGGAAACTAATCAAGGAGAGAAGCAACCTAGAACTAAGGAGAAATTTCCAGACAGGGAGAGCAATTAACCAGTGAAATGGCTTGCCTTCAGAAGTTATGGATCTCCATCAATGGAGGCTTTTAAGAAGAGACAACATGGAATGCTTGGGTAGGTAGTTGGACTAGAAGACCTCCAAGGTCCCTTCCAACTCTGTTGTTCTGACATCAGCTGTGATTAAAATATGCATGATTTCCATAAAACTATATACCTCCTCAAAGCTTGGCCTTTCCTTGGAGATCTTTAGATTTTTCACAAATAGGGAACTTCCCCTTCCTTATGAATTTGAAATCTGAATTCAGTGTAAGATGGGGTTTCTGTCCATCCAGATGTGGCTAAACCACTCTGGGCCTGCAAACGGTACAGTTGATATTGAGGAATGTTGTGTGTCAGCAGCAGTTGGATATATCCACAACGTTGTTCCCCTTCAATACGAACAGTACAACAAATTCATGCATTTTAAGTCAGAGGTTTCATTTGTGACTAAGTGTATTCCCTAATGAGTTTAATGGGGAAACTGAGAGATGATTAAAAAAAAGAGAGAGGGTGGGGGGAGGGAGAATCTTTTTAATGAGGTTTGATCGTTCAATGTATTAATACTAATTTGCTTTACTTGCCCAAACCAAGCAAAGAAATCCACAACCACTAGGTGTGATCTGATCTGCACTGTCTAGATTAGGGGTCTTCAAACTTGGCCCTTTTATGACTTGTGGACTTCAACTCCCAGAATTCCTCAGCCAGCATGCCTGACTGAGGAATTCTGGTAGTTGAAGTCCACAAATCATAAAAGGGCCAAGTTTGAAGACCCCTGGTCTAGATTGAAGTTGAACAATTCATTTTGCACTATCAATTGGATTTGAATTTTCAGATAAGTTTAAGGGGGGGGGAATGCTTTTTTTTTTGCATTTGAAAATGTATGCTAAATGCCTTATTGGGTCTGATTTATTTTCCCAAATCAGTTTAGAAATATCCAGGTGTTTTTTTAAAAAAAAACCACATTATTGAATATATGAATCACACATTCAACCACTAAGAATAGTTTCCTTATGGACCTCCAAGGGATTAAGGATCCCCATTTTCATCATTGAATTTCTAAGTGACATAACAGTAAGAACTATTAGGAATATTCACTTGATCAGTGCCTAATATATTCTGAGGTCTATAATGTAACTTGTAATTTTTCATACAATAGTGCTAAAATGATCAACCAAACATTGATATCTGAGCAGAATCCCATTAAATCCCAAAGTACCTCATCAATTCCTTAGCCTTTTCCAATGTAGTTTATAATGTAGTTTATACTCTATTTTTCACTTAGTGTCTCTGCTAAGTCTGATAATTTTCTAAAACCATTTATCACCAACGGGACTCCAAAAAGCTTGTCCTTATAGCTTAGGTTCAGTTGGTGTTCATTCATTACGTAGATTTACTGTATATACATCCTACTCGGTAAAGTCTCAGTGGCTTACAAAATACCAGTAACAACATCACAACCTATCTTTGTAGCTCCTTTGCTCAGACTGACGAATTTTCATTCCAGTTCTGCTTCCTCTTCAGAGTCAAGTGCTAAGATTAGGCAATGATACACACCAATGGCATTTTGAGTAGTATTACTAAGAGCAGCAGCAGTTCAACTGAAAAATAATAATAATAAAAGAAAGCAATTCAAGAAAGAGGTGGATTAGCACATAAGTTGCTTTGATTTCTTTCAAATCCCAAAATATTGCCAAGTTTCAGGAACCCAGCCCGTGTATTTCTCCCACGAAGTAATATTTCAGGCGAGGGGATAAGATATTGAGAAACAGAAGCACTAGTGTAAGCTGGGGAAGAAAAAAAAAGACATATGTACAAAATGAAGTGACAGTATGGAGGTCTTCAGGAAAGTTGAGCAGAAAGCACTTTCATGTTCTCTGAATCTAAGCTCCTTATCACACATCTCCTGGACAAAGCCTTTCATTTGTTGTCTGATTTACTCTCCTTGGACCTTTACCAGCTCAGGACTTGGTTTCTCGTTCAGCCATCAGACACTGGAGATGTTGTTGGTTTAGCTTTCTCACTGGTCAAATATCTACTCTTAGGAAGCGAAACGAAGGCTTTATTAGAGTTGGGTTTCCAATTATGAAAATGCAACTGGATACTTCAGAATTCATCAAAACTCAATACAATGATTTCAAAAGCACAGGAAAGGCAACAACATGACAAATATTCCCAACAGGAATGTATTCCATAATATTTAATTATCCTTAAATAACCCAGTATGATATTGCCACTAAAAAAATAGGAGAGTCCAGTTCCTGACCAGTGTACCGTAAGTTCTTTTTTTTTAATTTTCATGTAAATTTAAATGAAATTCAGAGAGAGCTAGTTGTTGTTGTTGTTGTTGTTGTTGTTTTATCTTGAACCCATCTGTCTTGAGCCTTACCTTCCCTCGGGTCACTTTTGGTCTTCTGAAAGACCAGGGAATGTCTCGGAACACTCTTGTTTTTAGTAGTATTACTGTACTGGGTTATTTAAAGGTGGTATAATAAATATGTGGATTATGTCCCCAATCTGTGGGTGAATCTGTAGATCAGCGGCCCCCAACCTTTCCAGCTTTGTGGACTGGTGGCTGCAGCAAAGGAGGAGAGGGGAGGCTTCCGCATAAGTGGCAGAGGACCTTGTGTGCATGTGCAGGTCCATTTTCACCAGCGATGGGCATGCACCCATGCTGGTCACACAAATAGAGCTTTGTGCATGCACGCTCTCACTGCCACTTGTGCAAGTGGAGCTGTGCCCATGTGTGCATTCATCCGCCACTTATGCAGCCTGGTTCCAAACAGCTCAGCAATAGGCCACACCCAGTGGTGACATTCAGATATGTGAACAACCGGAAGTCCATTCTGGGCATGGGGAACAAAAAAATTAGCTATCGGTTCTGCCAAAGTGGTGCGAACTGGCTGAATCCTGCCACTGGCCACAGTCCTGTGGGTGGGTACCTCTAGTGTAGATAAAACATATGTTCTATTTCTGGCAACATATAAGCATTGCTATACTGCCTTTGGTTGCTCAGGTGAAAGCAAGCGTGATGCTTCCCATTTGTCCCTTGGCTAAGCATTTTGAAATTTTCTTATTATCCAAAGTCCAAGGATAGTATATAGGTTTATTTTTGATGCACCTTTTTCTGATATGATTCCAGTCTGCTGGGGATGCTCAGCTGTACTAAATATACACTGCTTGCTAAGCACTGGTAGTTACCTAAACCTCTGAAGCACAGAAAGTAATTAAGGGGTGGAGGGGAGGCTAATTTGAAACTGCAAACCTTTTTCTATTTTAACACAGAAGTAGTGTATCTGCCAAATAGCTCCGTGACAGGCTTAATAGCTATGCAAAATTTGCAGACCAGCACAAGCTACTTATGTATGTATTTCCTTGATTCTTACAGTTGCTGTATTCCTTACAATTTGCTGGCAACTTGCAGGCATATGTTCCAATAAAATCCATATTTGGGCGAAAAATGAAATATCCAGGTATCCATAACCAATTTGTAGATAAACATTACACTTCCCACATCCTGTCTAGTTCTTTCTTCAGCCCCTGGTACTTCTCCAGATTCTCATCCACCTTCTTCCTGATGTTGCTGTCACTGCTACATCTATCACCATTACTGTCTCCTGGCCCATGTCTACTACCACAATGTCTGATTCATTGGCCAGTACCTGCCTGTCCATCTGGATCTGCAAGTCCCACAGGATTTAGCTTTTCTATTCTCCATCTGGGATCTCTCATCTGGATATGAGAGGGTCTAGCCCACACACACTGGTGATGTTCCCTTACACAATACCAGCTACTTCTTGTGCTTTTTCAGTGTGTGCTGTTTCTGCCTACATTTTATGTCAGAGTGTGCACTTTCTTATTGCACAAGATAACCCAAGTGTAAACACAGTAAACAGTGGCTTGCATTAAATGATGGTTTGTCTTACACTATCTACAATATCATACACCAGGAACAATATACATACAATATCATACACCAGGAACAATATACAAACGTGTGGCAATACAGCAGGATGCAACACACAGCAGCTACAGCAAGAAAACGGAAGAGAGAGCACACATCTGCTGAACCTTCCCTTTTATACAAAGCTCTTAAAGAGACACAGACCCTGCTGAGTCATTCCCATTATTATATCTTACATTACATCAGACGGTTTAGCTTTTAAATCATTACATTGACATTTCACTCTCTGCCACTCTATATGGGGTGTCTCTGGGGCCTCTCTGCACCTTGGATCCTGTCTCCTGTGACATACCACTTCTTCCATGGATCTGATGCTTAGTGCCTTTTTTTTGTACTGCTATGATCAGTGTCTCAGTGTTGTCTTTTAGTCCAGCCCATTTCAGCCAATGGTAGGATCTTCCAATGTCTGGCACCTCAGTTATTTGTTGATGGTATCCCATCTTGTCTTACCATGACCCTTTGTATGCTTCATCTTCCTCCCATGTCAGCTGCTTTTTCACAGAACATCCTGATGAGTTTGGGTTTTAACATTATTTTAACTAACCTACTACATTGGGCACAATCATTTTACTTTAAATCTTGTATCCTGTATTCTTATTTTTATTGCCCTGTGCACCACCCTGAGTCCTTCGGGAGAAGGGCGGTATATAAATCAAATAAATAAATAAATAAATAAATAAATAAATAAATAAATAAATAAATAAATAAATAAATAAATAAATAAATAAATAAATAAATAAATCTTACTGATGTATTCCTGGATGCCATGAGTTTCATCCAGGAGAGTGGCTTTGACATTCATCAGATTCCTCCCACTCACTTTGTGGCTGGTGTACAGTCTCTAAGTGTTCAACTTGGGGTGGAAGCCTTCATCTCTTGTGAGGAGCTTCTGGGCCTTTGAATCGGCAGATTCTATGTCCTCTTTTGCCCAGCTCACTACACTGGCAGAGTACCTAATGACTGGCAGAACATATGATGATGGCATGGAGCTGAGTCTTCAGGACCTGTCTTATCCTTTGGTCTTATCCTTCCTTGCCTCTCTGTGTGTGTGTGTGTGTGTTTGTGTGTGTGTGTGTGAAAAAGAGAGAGAGAGATAGAGAGAGGGAGGGAGGGAGAGAGAGTGTATGTGACATTTTCCAATAATCCTAAATGCTTTCATATTAATTAAAATGTTGTTCTTTTCCTTTTTTAAAAAAAAAATAATCTCAGTATCCAATGGGGATTTTGATTACAATATTTGGCTGTCTTCTTTGTGTGCAGCACCAGTGAACTCCATGAAGCTTGTGTCTGATGAAATAGAAACTATTTAAAAGAAATACAATACTTACTTATATTTAATTACAATATTTCTACTTCACTGGTCATTTGCCAATCCAAAGCAAACTTGTTTAAATATTATTTAAACCATTTACTTCTTGGCTCTCTGTGTAAGTTCAGATATATGTACAAGCATGTGTACCCAAACGGAATGCAGTCAGTTATTTATCAAAGTCTCCTAAATTCACTCATCTGATTCATGTGTGTTATTTTCCTTTTGGATCATTCTATATCATAGAGCAAGTTTTAATTAGCTTGTATCAGCTGTCAAACATGCATCTAAAACATAGCAGTCTTCCAATATCTCAAGGGCTGCCACAAAGAAGAGGGAGACAAGCTATTCTCCAAAGCGCCTGAAGGCAGGACAAGAAGCAATGGATGGAAACTAATCAAGGAGAGAAGCAACCTAGAACTAAGGAGAAATTTCCTGAGAGTTAGAACAATTAATCAATGGAACAACTTTCCTTCAGAAGTTGTGAATGCTCCAACAATGGAAGTTTTTAAGAAGAGACTGGACAACCATTTGTCTGATATGGTATAGGGTTTCCTGCCTGAGCAGGAGGTTGGACTAGAAGATCTCCAATGTCCCTCCCAACTCTATTATTGCTATTGCTATTGTTAGCTAAGTAGGAAACTGCTGTTTACACTGAGAATTATGCATTCTTAAAAGGCTGAGTTAGCCTTAAGATCATTTCCTACTATTGGTGAATATTCTGATTAAGCGTTAAACATGTGAAAATCCAAAAGAAGGCAGATAATACAAGATCAAGGACAACCAGCCAACATCCCTTGATTCTTTCAAGGTTTTTTCTGGATGGCCACCTTGTTTCACTTGTAATGTGATTCTTCTTCTTCTTCTTCTTCTTCTTCTTCTTCTTCTTCTTCTTCTTCTTCTTCTTCTTCTTCTTCTTCTTCTT